>NC_081761.1:17235885-17835885 GCF_963082965.1 Carassius carassius | reverse complement strand
AGGCTTTTAAAAACTCCCAGCCTGGTTCATTACTCAAAACCGCAATCATGGGTAAGACTGCCGACCTGACTGCTGTCCAGAAGGCCATCATTGACACCCTCAAGCGAGAGGGTAAGACACAGAAAGAAATTTCTGAACGAATAGGCTTTTCCCAGAGTGCTGTATTAAGGCACCTCAGTGGGAAGTCTGTGGGAAGGAAAAAGTGTGGCAAAAAACGCTGCACAACGAGAAGAGGTGACCGGACCCTGAGGAAGATTGTGGAGAAGGACCAATTCCAGACCTTGGGGGACCTGCGGAAGCAGTGGACTGAGTCTGGAGTAGAAACATCCAGAGCCACCGTGCACAGGCGTGTGCAGGAAATGGGCTACAGAGAAGCAGCACTGGACTGTTGCTCAGTGGTCCAAAGTACTTTTTTCGGATGAAAGCAAATTTTGCATGTCATTCGGAAATCAAGGTGCCAGACTCTGGAGGAAGACTGGGGAGAAGGAAATGCCAAAATGCCTGAAGTCCAGTGTCAAGTACCCACAGTCAGTGATGGTCTGGGGTGCCATGTCAGCTGCTGGTGTTGGTCCACTGTGTTTTATCAAGGGCAGGGTCAATGCAGCTAGCTATCAGGAGATTTTGGAGCACTTCATGCTTCCATCTGCTGAAAAGCTTTATGGAGATGAAGATTTCGTTTTTTTCAGCACGACCTGGCACCTGCTCACAGTGCCAAAACCACTGGTAAATGGTTTACTGACCATGGTATTACTGTGCTCAATTGGCCTGCCAACTCTCCTGACCTGAACCCCATAGAGAATCTGTGGGATATTGTGAAGAGGAAGTTGAGAGACGCAAGACACAACACTCTGGATGAGCTTAAGGCTGCTATCGAAGCATTCTGGGCCTCCATTACACCTCAGCAGTGCCACAGGCTGATTGCCTCCATGCCACGCCGCATTGAAGCAGTCATTTCTGCAAAAGGATTCCCGACCAAGTATTGAGTGCATAACTGAACATAATTATTTGAAGGTTGACTTTTTTTGTATTAAAAACACTTTTCTTTTATTGGTCGGATGAAATATGCAAATTTTTTGAGATAGGAATTTTGGGTTTTCATGAGCTGTATGCCAAAATCATTAGTGTTAAAACAATAAAAGACCTGCAATATTTCAGTTGGTGTGCAATGAATCTAAAATATATGAAAGTTTAATTTTTATCATTACATTATGGAAAATAATGAACTTTTATCACAATTTGCTAATTTTTTGAGAAGGACCTGTATGTGAGGCACCCTAAGTTTTATTTATTTCATTATCAGGAAATATGAATAGTACTAAAGCATATTTATTTAAAGTTACAGTATGGGATGCAGTTATAACCTGTAAATTGAAAGCTATTTACGTTTTAAAGTGATCCAATGGTCGACGACCCTCCAATTCGCTGATGATTAGTTGTTCTTGATAAGATTAAATGGATGCATGACTCCCATAAACTTAAACAATAAATCTATTTTGCATTAAATAATGAAGATACAAAACCGTTTAAGTCAAATATTATTGTACAAATAATTATAAAATGCTATAGACTATAAGAATAAGATTGTAGTTTCACATTGTGCATATTCATTACAATATTATAAAAGAAAATGTTTTACATACAATTATACAAAATAAAACCAAACAAGATTATTAATGAATATAAAATATGTAGACAAATAAGAATAAATGTTGCGCATCGCACTCAGCATCATACATGCAAGCAAATCTTGCACTCTGATATTTTAAGGAATAGTATACTCTCCTTGGTTAACCCTTGCGCCACTCAGCAGTCAAAAGCTGCAAATGCACTTTGCAGACGCGGCAGCAGTGGTGGTTATGTCGGTAAAAACCACACTTCTGGTTGGCCACCTACTTAGATCCGCTTGTCGGGGGTGTTTTGTCTTGTTTTTGGCTTGTATTGTCCATTTTATGTCTCCTGCAGCAATTTGTGGATGTATTGGCAGTAACAAGTCTCTGTACTTTCTCTGCTTCAGCATCAGCAGCAGCAACATAGCAGATCCTATTTCACCAAGACCAAATAGGTTAACACTGTTATGTACATTGCCATGCAAATCACTCAGGGTTGTCATGACAGATATATATATCCCAAAGGTCACAGGTTCGAATCTCGGTGCTGGCGGTGAATCTTCGGCTGGTGGCCAGGGTGATCTGAGGGTTACTGTGTGGGTTTCCCCGACGAGCCAACCTCCTCGGGCCACATCCCCCTCACATACGCCGCAGCCGGTTGAGTTTGCGGATGAGTTTGCTGGACCCTCTCAGGCTCCTGACATCTCATTCGGGGCTCGCGAAGAGGACCGTATGTCGATCGCCGCATCACAAGGCGGGCTTGAGTCCTCGGGAGATGAGGATTCGGCTGAGTTGCTTTGAACACTTTGCTTTCTCATGCCCTCTTTGCTACTTGGAGTCAGATGAGTGCCGGCGCTCCGCCCCCGCTAAGGGACGCTATGCCTCCCATGCCGGGGCTGTCTGCTCCACCACGCTGCCCCACCGTGGGTACGCCTATAGTCCCCTTGACCCTGCTGGTTCGGTTTCTGGGAGCCTGGCTAGAGCTCCCCAGTCCTTCCCGCTGGCTCATCCAGATGATCCGGCTCGGCTATGCGATTTAGTTCGCCCGGCGTCCCCCCAGGTTTCGGGTGTCCGCACGACGATGGTGGGCAAAGATGCCCCTGTCATGCGCGCGGAGGTCGCGACCCTGCTGGCAAAGGGCGCGATAGAGCCGGTCCATCCAGCCGACATGAAGTCCGGCTTTTACAGCCCTTACTTCATAGTTCCCAAGAAGACAGGTGGGTTATGGCCAATCCTGGACTTGTGCGCCTTGAAACCGAGCTCTGCACAGACTCCCCTTCAAGATGCTAACGCCCAAGCGCATTTTCGAATGCATTCGTCCGATGGATTGGTTTGCAGCGATCGACCTGAAGGACGTGTACTTTCATGTCTCCATTCTTCCTCGACACAGACCGTTTCTTTGGTTTGCTTTCGAGGGGCCGGCATATCAGTACAAGGTTCTCCCATTCGGGTTGGCCCTGTCTCCCCGCGTCTTTACGAATGTCGCGGAGGGAGCCCTGGCTCCTCTCAGGGAACAAGGTGTCCGTATCCTCAACTACCTATACGACTGGCAGATCCTAGCTCACTCTCGAGAGCGGTTGTATGAGCACAGGGATCTGGTGCTCAGACACCTCGCCCGACTGGGTCTTCAGGTCAACTGGGAAAAGAGCAAGCCCTCCCCTGTGCAGAGGATCTCTTTTCTCGGTATGTTAATAGACTCAGTTGCCATGTTCGCGCGGCTTACGAACGAGCGCGCGCAGTCACGTTTCAGAAGCTCCTGGGGGCATATGGCGTCCGCGGTCATACCGCTCGGGTTACTCCATATGAGACCACTTCAGCACTGGCTTCAAGACCGAGTCCAGAGATGGGCATGGCAACAGGGCACGCTCCGAGTGACCATCACTCCGGCCTGCTGCCGAAACTTCACCCCGTGGTTGGCCCACTCGTTTCTACGGGCAGGCGTGCCCCTAGAACCGGTGTCCAGACATGTTGTTGTGTCAACGGATGCCTCTGCCACAGGCTGGGGTGCCATGTGCAATGGGCATGCTGCGTCGGGCTCCTGGACAGGACCCCGACTTCAGTGGCATGTCAATTGCCTCGAGTTGCTAGCAGTAAGGCTTGTTCTGCACCGCTTCAGGGCCCTGCTGAAGGACAAGCACGTTCTGGTCCGTACGGACAACACTGCGACCGTAGCGTACATCAACCGTCAGGGTGGTCTACACTCCCGCCGTATGTCGCAACTCGCTCGCCATCTCCTTATGTGGAGTCACAAGCATCTGAGGTCGCTTCGTGCCATTCATATTCCAGGGAGGCTCAATCGTGCAGCCAACGAGCTCTCATGGCAGCAGTCTCACCCCGGGGAATGGAGACTCCACCCCCAGTCGGTTCAGCTGATTTGGGAACGCTTCGGAGACACTCAGGTAGACCTGTTTGCCTCTTCAGAAAATTCCCACTGCCAGTTGTTTTACTCCCTGACCGAGGGCACTCTCGGCACAGACGCCCTGGCACACAGCTGGCCGCTGGGCCTGCGCAATTATGCGTTTCCCCCAGTGAGCCTTCTTGCACAAACCTTCTTGCAGCAGGTCCTCATGGTTGCGCCTTTTTGGTCCAGTCCGGACCTGGATCCCCGAACTTGTACTCCTCGCGACAGCCCCTCCCTGGCCAATTCCTCTGAGGAAGGACCTTCTTTCTCTGAGACGGGGCACCCTCTGGCACCCACGTCCCGATCTGTGGAACCTACATGTGTGGGTTCTGGACGGGTCACAGAAGGTTTAGGTACCTTGCCACCACAGGTGGTAGCTACCATCACTTCAGCTAGAGCCTTGTCCACCAGACACGCCTATGCTTTGAAGTGGAACCTCTTCGTCACTTGGTGTTCTTCATGGCGTGAGGACCACTGGAAATGTCCGTTCGGGTCAGTGCTTTCCTTTCTTCAGGAGGGGTTGGAATGAAGGCTGTCTCCTTCCACCCTCAAGGTCTATGTGGCCTCCATTTTGGCTCACCATGACCCTGTTGATGGTAAGTCTCTGGGGAGGCACGATCTGATCATCAGGTTCCTGAGAGGAGCAAGGAGGCTCAATCCGCCTCGCCCTCAGCAAGTCCCCTCTTGGGACCTCGCAGTGGTTCTATCGGCACTGCAGAGAGCTCCCTTCGAACCCTTGCTCTCAGTAGAGCTAAAGTTCTCTCTGAGTGGCGCCGATACAGGATGGCTGCCTCCGTGACGTGCTCTGCAGTTGTTTTTGTGTTTTTGTTAGTTTGTCCTGTCTTTAGTTATATTCCTGCAATCAGTTCACCAGGGACGAATTGCTGGATATTCGGCAACACACATCTCCCGATATTTCACCGGTTTTCGACTATTCTGATGTTTTGCTGGACATTCTTGTCGGCGGAGCGGCTGCCCTGATCACACGCTTCAAGAGGACGCGCAGGCGGGGAAAGCGAGCGGGAGCGCTCGTGAGACTCAGAAAACGCGGATTTCGAACGCCGTTGCCTAGCATCCATCTGGCAAATCTCCGCTCTCTACCCAACAAAACGGACGAACTGCTTCTGCTCTCTCGGACAAATAAAGATTTCTCCCACTCTGCTGCTCTGTGTTTCACGGAAACTTGGCTGAATGACACCATACCGGACAGCGCGCTCCATCTGCCGGACTTTCAGCTGTTTAGAGCGGATCGCGACGCAGAATCACGCATCAGGTTCCTGAGAGGAGCAAGGAGGCTCAATCCGCCTCGCCCTCAGCAAGTCCCCTCTTGGGACCTCGCAGTGGTTCTATCGGCACTGCAGAGAGCTCCCTTCGAACACTTGCTCTCAGTAGAGCTAAAGTTCTCTCTGAGTGGCGCCGATACAGGATGGCTGCCTCCGTGACGTGCTCTGCAGTTGTTTTTGTGTTTTTGTTAGTTTGTCCTGTCTTTAGTTATATTCCTGCAATCAGTTTCACCAGGGACGAATTGCTGGATATTCGGCAACACACATCTCCCGATATTTCACCGGTTTTCGACTATTCTGATGTTTTGCTGGACATTCTTGTCGGCGGAGCGGCTGCCCTGATCACACGCTTCAAGAGGACGCGCAGGCGGGGAAAGCGAGCGGGAGCGCTCGTGAGACTCAGAAAACGCGGATTTCGAACGCCGTTGCCTAGCATCCATCTGGCAAATCTCCGCTCTCTACCCAACAAAACGGACGAACTGCTTCTGCTCTCTCGGACAAATAAAGATTTCTCCCACTCTGCTGCTCTGTGTTTCACGGAAACTTGGCTGAATGACACCATACCGGACAGCGCGCTCCATCTGCCAGACTTTCAGCTGTTTAGAGCGGATCGCGACGCAGAATCAACGGGGAAATCGCGCGGCGGCGGGACATGCTTTTACATCAATGAACGGTGGTGTACAGATGTAACTGTGTTAAAGAAGACGTGCTGCTCAAATCTCGAAACGCTCTTCATTAACTGCAAGCCGTTCTATTCGCGCGGGAGTTTCATTCGTTCATTCTGGTTAGTGTTTACATCCCTCCTCAAGCGCACGTGAGCTCAGCTTTACAGAAACTCGCTGAGCAGATCACAGAGACAGAACAACAACACCCAGACTCTGTTTTAATCATTCTTGGGGACTTTAATAAAGCCAATCTCTCCCGTGAACTGCCAAAATACAGACAGCATGTTACTTGTCCCACAAGAGACAGTAATATATTGGATCACTGTTACACAACAATAAAGGATGCATTTCACTCTGTTCCACGAGCAGCTTTGGGACATTCTGATCACCTTCTGGTTCATCTTATACCGACCTACAGGCAGAAACTAAAATCAGCTAAACCTGTATTAAGGACTGTAAAAAGATGGACTAATGAAGCTGAGCAGGATTTACAATCTTGTTTTGACCTCACTGATTGGAGTGTTTTTGAAGCTGCTTCCGCCGATCTGGATGAACTCACAGAGACCGTAACATCATATATCAGTTTCTGTGAGGATATGTGTATTCCTACCAAGACTCAACTAAATTACAACAATGACAAACCGTGGTTCACTGCAAAACTCAGACAGCTCCGTCAGGCCAAAGAAGATGCTTACGTGAAGGGGGACAATGTCTTGTATAAACAGGCTAAATACACACTGGAAAAGGAGATCAAAGTGGCAAAGAGGAATTATTCTGAAAAAATAAGGACTCAGTTCACTTCGAACGACTCCGCATCAGTGTGGAAAAGCCTAAAGAAGATCACCAATTACAAGACACCACCCCCCAGCACTGTGGAAAATCAACGACTGGCAGACGATCTGAACGAGTTTTACTGCAGGTTTGAAAGAACACCCATCACCTGCCCTGAACACCTCTCCACACAACCGTTCACACCAATAACAACTCCTGCAACCAACCCTGAATGCCTCTCCAAACAAACGTTCACACCATTCACAGCTCCTGCAACCAACCCTGAATGCCTCTCCACACAACCGTTCACACCATTAACAGCTCCTGCAACCCATCCTGATCACCTCTCAAATCAACCGCTCTCACCATTCACAACTCCTGCAACCAACCCTGAATGCCTCTCCAAACAACTGTTCACACCACTCACAACTCCTGCAACCCACCCTGAACACCTCTCCAATGAAGCGCTCTCACCATTCACACCTCCTGCATCCCCCCTCTCCCCCACACCTGCAATACAGATCAGCGAGGATGCGGTGCGCCAGGTCTTCAGGAAGCAGAAAAGGAAAAAAGCACCAGGCCCAGATTGTGTTACACCAGCCTGTCTGAAATCCTGTGCTGACCAGCTGGCCCCCATCTTCACAAAGATCTTCAACAGATCGCTGGAGCTGTGCGAAGTCCCTTCATGCTTCAAACGCTCCACCATCATCCCCATCCCAAAGAAATCCAAAATTACAGGACTAAATGACTACAGGCCTGTGGCTCTAACGTCTGTAGTCATGAAGTCATTTGAAAAACTGGTGCTGGCCCACCTGAAGGACATCACTGGACCCTTGCTGGATCCTCTTCAGTTTGCCTACAGAGCAAACAGGTCTGTGGACGATGCAGTAAACATCGGACTGCATTATGTTCTGCAACACCTAGACAGACCGGGGACCTATGTGAGGATCCTGTTTGTGGACTTCAGCTCGGCTTTTAACACGATCATGCCAAACCTCCTCCTGCCCAAACTAACTCAGCTCTCCGTGCCCACCTCCATCTGTCAGTGGATCAACAGCTTCCTGACAGACAGGCAGCAGCTAGTGAGGCTGGGAAAATACACATCCAGCACCCGTACAATCAGCACCGGAGCTCCCCAGGGCTGTGTTCTCTCCCCACTGCTCTTCTCCCTGTACACTAATGACTGCACATCTAAGGACCCCTCTGTCAAGCTCCTGAAGTTTGCAGATGACACCACACTCATCGGCCTCATTCAGGACGGTGACGAGTCTGCTTACAGACAGGAGGTTAAAGAGCTGGCTGTCTGGTGCAGTCTCAACAACCTGGAGCTTAACACGCTCAAAACAGTGGAGATGATCGTGGACTTCAGGAGAAACCCCCCTGCACTCCCCCCACTCACCATCATGAACAGCACTGTGACTGCAGTGGAGTCATTCAGGTAATCTCTCAGGACCTGAAGTGGGACATTCACATTGACTCCATTGTGAAAAAGGCCCAGCAGAGGTTGTACTTCCTTCGCCAGCTGAGGAAGTTTAACCTGCCACAGGATCTGCTGAAACAGTTCTACTCCACCATCATCGAATCCATCCTCTGCACTTCAGTAACTGTCTGGTTCAGCTCAGCTTCTAAATCTGACCTCAGAAGACTACAGAGGGTAGTCCGGACTGCTGAGCGAATTATCGGTACAACCCTCCCATCTATTCAAGAACTGTACTTATCCAGAGTGAGCAAAAGGGCTGTGAAAATCACTCTGGACCCCTCACATCCAGCACACTCCCTCTTTGAACTGTTGCCATCTGGTCGACGCTACAGAGCACTGAGCACCAGAACGACCAGACACAGGAACAGTTTCTTCCCTCAGGCAATCCATCTTATGAACAGCTGATAATAACTGTGGGACACACTACACTATTTATATTTATATACACTACACTTTTTATCCAACACACATACTTAGCGTACACGTAAATCTTTTGCACATAATACACATGTACATACATGGAACACACTATACTACTTATATTTATATTATATACACATACACTTATTTATCCAAACACACATACTTAGCGTACAGTTACAATTTTTCCACATAATATACATGTACATACATAAATGCTCTTTTTAATTTACCTGCCATACATTGTCAATTTGTATATTGTCAATCCTTACCCACCTATTTGTATTTTTTTGTATTTTTTATTCCTTATTGTGTTTTTTGTTCTGTCGCTGTTATGTTGCACTGCGGAGCTCTGTCACGAAAACAAATTCCTCGTATGTGTGAACATACCTGGCAATAAAGCTCATTCTGATTCTGATTCTGATTCTGATTCTGAAGTTTGTTTCTTTGAAAACTGCGCTCCTGACGGCTTTGGCTTCGGTGAAGAGGGTCGGGGACCTGCAGGCATTTTCAGTTGACGAAGCATGCCTGGAATTCGGGGCCGGCTAGCTCTCAGGTTATCTTGAGACTCCGGCCTGGGTTTTCACTGCTGTGTGTGTGCACTTGGATGGGTTAAATGCAGAGCACCAATTCTGAGTATGGGTTACCATACTTAGCAAATGTCATGACTTTTACTTTCATAATATCACGGGGGAGCAAGTTTTTGCTGTGTTCACCCCTCATCACACCACAGGTTTCCTCCAGTGAAGCACATATGAACGCATATACTTTATAAACGATGTTGCCATTTTCATTTGAATATATATATATATATATATATATATATATATATATATATATATATATATATATAAAGCCCCCCTCTTGCATTTCATTCAGTTGCCCATTGTCAAATATGATGCAAAACAAAAACTACATGAATGCAGTTATACCTTAAATGTCAAGATATTGGGGCAAAAAAGCTTTTGTCTCTTATTTATATCACATTATAAGCAATATCACACAAGCAGCGAGAGCTATATCACACGAGTGCTGATCTATCACGAGTTTAAATGTGATTTTATTTAACAGTTAATACAATACAATATTGTCTGTTTTTGCTCAATTTTACAAATAAAATTTTACCTTTAAAGCAATGGCGTAGCCACGGCTGTGCCACCTGTAATATGACACCAAAAAAATAAATGCAGAATATTTTTCAATAAAAAATAAAATGTTTTGAACTGCGTCTTCTAGGGGTTGCTATGGGGAACACCTCGTCGTAACCCGTGTCTGAAGCATACATTAAAAAAACACAAACGAGTTGGCCGGCTACAGCCTCTGACGTCACTACCTGCTTGACTATAAACAGGTACCGGGAGAACACGTCACTCACTTTCTTCATTTTCACTGACTGTTCTGTTTGAAGCATGCATCTGAAAGAACTGGTAAGAGCGATCTTTCTCTGTCTATGTCTCTGTCTACTACTCAACCTTGCACCAATAAAATGTGCAACACTTAGTTTTATTTACCAAATTATATGTAATAATAGGCCCTATCTAATTATTATATTAGTTAACTTCCATTGGAAAGGTTTCCATGACCTCTCACAAGATCTTGGCCAAAATCTTTATTCCAAAACATGATGCATGATGGGATACACTAAGATAGTCTGTATTACGTGTGTGTTAAGGGCACTGCGCTTTGGTGTTTTTACCACAAGAGTGAGTATATGGACATGGCACAAGAATGCAAAGATGGGACTTCTATTCTCTTGGAGAACGGTCTTGCCAGGCTACCTTGAAAGAGTGAACTTGGAAGGATGCGAGAACACAGAACACATCTTTGTGAGAACTAAGATGTTTTGTGATCTTGTTTCTAAGTCCCAGGATGTTAAAAGCATGGGCATTGGTAGGATTATCATTTGGGGCTCGAGCTAGGGATGGGCGATACGGGCTTAAAAATATATTACAATAATTTCTGGGTTTTATTGTGATAATGATAACAATAAAAATAACAATAACTCAGGGAATCCTGTTTGTTAATATAAAAGTATTACCTTTCCTATTTTCACCCAAAATAGGGTGTTGTGAGCATTACTGAGCACACACGTAATGTAATTACTGTTAAATTCATACTGGAATCCGGAGGGCACCCTTGGGCAGAACCTCCACACATGCATAGTAACGAGAAGTAATACTACTGACACGGCCTAGGAAATCCCTAATATGGACAAAGCAGATGTTAACTGACGAAACTTGAAGACAATACATACAATTGAACAAAAATAGCTATGATTTATCCGTGTTCTTCAAGCAATCTTGGGTATATATATATATAATTAATTAATTGTTACAGGCTGTGCGTGCTGGGGTGGGAATCAGAGCACACGAGGAGGGTATAAATCAAAAGAGGAGTTTAATGAACATCAATAGCATTAACAGAGGTAACATTGATAGTAACTGTGGTGGGGGAGGCGTGGTTAAGCGAGGTCTGCAACGGGAGCGCGAGTGAGGAGACGAGCGGTGGTAAATGGATCAGGTGAAAGACGACTAACACCTGGGTCTCGTTACAGTGATTGGTGTGGGGAACCGGCATTTAAGCCGGTGGAGGAACGATGGAGAGCGAGAGAGACGGGGACTCGTAGGAGTAAGGAGCTGGAGAGCTGCCGACCGAGAGAGACGAAGACTGCTGTAGTGCAACATAGAAAGAGACCGTGAAGTGCGCGGACCTGCCGCGTTTGTTTGTTTTGTTTTATTATTGTTTAAATAAAGTATCCCACGAGCCCTGTACGCCGACCCCGGTCTCCTTCCTCTTTATAAGACTGAACATACTACACTGGTGCCGAAACCCGGGAGGAAGGAGAACGATCCCGCCATGCAGACTACGTCAGGACCATCGGGATCGCTGTTTGCGGATATCATAACATCGCTTGCGGGCCTGCATCAGGAATACCACAAAGCCCTGCTGGATCTGCGGGCCGACCATGATCACCGGTTCCAGGCCATGATGCAGGCCCAGCAGGAGGACCGCGAGCTGTTCCGGAGCTTGCTGGACCGGGAGGGTTGGACGAGGTCGGCCTCCCCCAGTGCTGGCCCCACCCCCCACTTGCCGCTCATGAAGATGGGGCCAACCGGTGACCCGGAGGCGTTCCTCGATCTCTTTGAGAGAACGCCTGAGGCATGTGGGTGGCTGATGGACAGCTGGCCCGTCCGGGTGATCCCACTGCTGTCGGGGGAGGCCCAGAAGGCTGCACAACAACTGCCCATCCCGAACTTCCTGGTCTATGCCGACCTGAGAAGAGCCATCCTCCAGAGGGTCGGCCTCAGCCCCGAGCAACACCGTCAGCGCTTCCGGTCGCTGGAACTGACCGAAGCAGGCCGACCCTTTGTCTTGGCACAGCAGCTCCGGGACTCGTGCCGCAAATGGCTGTTGGCCGGAGGAAGCGACGCCGAGACCATCATCAGCACGGTGGTCTCCCACCAGTGCCACTGCCCAGCGTCGCTGGATCTGAAAAGTGCGCAGTTGGGCGAGTGGAGGTAAAGTATCTAAGCTTCCACTTGGGCCACGGGCAGGTGCATCCCCAAATTGATAAGACGGCAGCAATTGCGACCTGCCCCAGGCCCAAGACCAAAAAGGAGGTGAGACAGTTCTTGGGGCTGGCGGGATATTACAGGAGGTTTATTCTTCGTTATTCGGAACTCACCAGCCCGTTGACTGACCTCACTAAAAAGGAGGTACCGGATACGGTCCAATGGACAGAGCAGTGCCAACAGGCCTTCACCCGAGTTAAGGCTGCCCAGACTGACGCGTCGGACAGGGGGCTGGGCGCGGTCCTGTCCCAGGAAGTGGAGGGGGAGGACCGCCCGGTGCTGTACATTAGTCGAAAGCCCTCAAAGAGAGAGACTAAGTACATCACCATAGAGAAGGAGTGTTTGGCCATCAGGTGGGCGGTTCTCACCCTTCGCTATTACCTCCTGGGCCGGGAGTTCACCCTCTGCTCTGACCACGCGCCCCTCCAGTGGAAGGATACCAACGCGTGGATCACCTGTTGGTATCTAGCTTTACAGCCGTTTAAGTTCAAGGTGATTCACAGGCCGGGGGCGCAGATTGCTGTGGCCGACTTCCTCTCCAGGAATGGGGGCGGGGGGGGCTGCAGGCCGGATGGCTCCCCGGCCTGAGTCGGTGGGGGTATGTGGCGGGGGAGGCGTGGTTTAGCGAGGTCTGCAATGGGAGAGCGAGTGAGGAGACGAGCAGTGGTAAGTGTATCAATTGAAAGACAATTAACACCTGGGTCTCGTTACAGTGATTGGCGTGGGGAACCGGCATTTAAGCCAGCAGAGGACCGATGGAGAGCGAAAGAGACGGGGACTCGTGGGAGGAAGGAGCTGGAGAGCTGACGACCGAGAGAGACGAAGACTGCAGTAGTGCAACATAGAAAGAGACCGTGAAGTGCGCGCACCTGCCGCGTTTGTTTGTTTTGTTTTATTATTGTTTAACCCCTTACTAGTCACCCCCTTTTTTGGCATGGAGACAGAAATAACATACCCAAAATAAAAAGGTTTCTGCTCATGATTCTTTCTGACTAGATACATAATCAACATTTTTTCACAAAGCTGACACTTCAAAGTTTACTGTTCAGGAATCAGAATCACTCAGACTGTTATGATAATAGAGATATATAAGCTCAAACATAAAAACAAAAATAAAAATATTAAATGTATTTAAAAAATTGTTGATGTAAGATATGAGTTTAGAAATACAGTGTAGCTAAAGCCTCAAGTCTTTCAAAACTTCATTAGAAATTTCATAATCTGATCTGTAAAACTGTGAATTTTATGAAATATTTTCTAAGGCCATGTCATGTGTGTTTTTAGAGAAGGCTAATCAGATTGATTTATGGCACTTGTCACCTCTATAAGATCTCACATGTAAACACTCCTGTGTTTTCTATATGTGTGTTGGCTTTGAAAACTCTCTGTTTTCACGATTCTATTGTTCTCACCAGAGGTGGGTAGTAACGATTTACAGTTACTTCGTTACATTTACTTGAGTAATTTTTTGGGGTAACTAATACTTTTTGAAATATATTTAAAGATGGGTACTTTTACTCTTACTTGAGTAAATTTTTTGGGCAAAATCTGTACTTTTACTTCGTTACTGTGGGCGACGCTCCTCTCATTACTTTATCTTAATGTAATAAAAGTTATAAATGCTTCAGTTTATTCCAAACAAGCCATCTACTTTTCTCTGGACAATGAGCGATGTCCATTCGCAAATGATTCATTCTTTTGAGTCAATTCTGTTCAAAGGCTTGATCAAACCAATTGGCAAACGAGTGAATTGGTTCATGAATCAGTTTGAATGATTCGTTCAGTTCCCTGCCGCATGCGCTGAGCATCTGAAGCGGTTCACTCAGAGTTGTAACGTTTAAGAACATCAGCAGCGTTGAAAACGTGGCTGTGGAACTGCACTGAATTGAAAGCAAATATGCAAAGGCTATTATTTGCTTGCGATGGAGATCCTTATTAGATGAACACCGCGTGTGCTGTCTACTGTTCAACAGGTAATAACTTGGGCTACATTCGATTACAGTACACGATACCACTGTGACATTAGTTTGTTGTACGTGTGTGGCTTATAACAGAGGGGAGTCAAGTTGAATGCAGCTTCCAAAAGACAAAAAATAGCTGATTAATATTTTATTAATTTCAATACAATCACACCGGCGCGAGTACGTTCAGCAAGTCATCAGCTGCTAAATTCAGATCTGTGATCGCTTGCTGGCACTGAGCCAGAGATAGATGTGTTTTTACAGCACTGCGCATTATAACCAATCACACAAGATTCATGTGAGCTTTAGAATGCAATGGCCAATCAGAGGCATTCAGATGAGTCATCGCTAAAATGCCGGTGCTTCCTTCACTCGCTCGCTGACCGAATACCTCTTTTTGGCGAATTCTCTCGTCAGAAACAACAAAGTGCAGATGTGTGTACGAATCTATAATTAAGATATTTATTTCACAGTGTTAACAGTTTCAGTGATTTTAATGGGAGTTTCTGAGAGTGATTGAACTCAAAAATATCAGTGAAAAATGATCTTTAATAATGTAAATGTTATTTGCTCTCTTTCTGAACAATGAAAGATTAGAAGCAATTTTTATATCACATTAACTTTCAATGTTAAATTCACATTTAATATAAAGTCAGTCGTATTAAAAATGTTATGGCATGACACCTATATCTGTTACTTAAGTAAACAGACAGGGTTTTATAATAAATTACAAAAATTGGAGTAAAGGCTGATGAAATATATACATTTATACACGCACACATACATTACATACATTTTATCTATATATCTAAATAAAAATATGCTCAGCATATATGACCCAAAGTAATTAGTAACTAACTACTTGAGTAGATTTTATATCCGATACTCTTTTACTCTTACTCAAGTAACTATTCAGACTAGTACTTTTACTTTTACTTGAGTAAATATTTCTAGAAGTACTTTTACTTTTACTTGAGTACAGTTTTTGGGTACTCTACCCACCTCTGGTTCTCACCAAACGAGTCTTTCACACCTCCGCCAGGTATGACACATTATCCGCATTATTCTTTTAACATTATTATTTTGTTTTTATTCCACCTTTATCAGCCTTTGTTGTGGAATTAACAATGTTCAATGTTAAAATATGGAGTAAACATCAGTAAATATATCCATATATCTCCGCAGATATGCATATTTGGTCTATAAATCCTTATTCACGCTGTTCAGTGAGTCTATGTGAACACAAATAAACCACTGCAGACGTGACTGAATATGAATGAGTGGTGAATTTCTATTCAAAATGTGGCACAATACGGATTTATTATTTTGCACTCCTGACATAAATTACTAAATAACTGTCACTGTAATGATGTTTTATCAAAATATTTGTCAAATATCGAAGCTAGAGTCTTTAAACTTTCAATAGATGCAGTTTGTCCAGATCAAGTAAGAGAGTGATGTTTAACGTGCTGTGAAAGTGAAACAATAATAAACTGGGGCCGTCGGCGATGTTTGCAAGTAAAGGGGTTTTAAATAAAGTATCCCACGAGCCCTGTACGCCGACCCCGGTCTCCTTCCTCTTTATAAGACTGAACATAATACAGTAACATAGATAATCGAGGACTGGGAGGAACTAAACAGATAGGAGGTAATCTGGGGAATGGAGAACAGGTGGGAATTTATCAATTAACTAAACAAGGAACGGGACATGACCAAAATAAGGAAACAAAGTCCATGAACATAACATATATATATATATATATATATATATATATATATATTAGGGGTGTAACGGTTCACAAAATTCACGGTTCGGTTCGATACAATACACTGGTGTCACGGTTCGGTTCGGTACGGTTCGGTATGGTTCGGAACATTTTAGATACAGCAAAAAGAAAAAATTGGCAGATAAATTTCCTTGATTTTTAAAAAATGTTTTATTTATTAAAACTAACAAAGTATGTTTTTTTTTTTACATTGAACAATGATGGAGCTATTCTTTACCCATCTTCTATGGTGTTTTCTTAGCAGCATACTGTATAAAACAAAAACAGCTCCTTATAAAAAAAAATGAAAATGTTATATTAGTTATGAACAAATACAAAGATGTAACTTTTTATATGGAACTCTATAACTCCTTATATTGAGTGTGTTTTTACTCAATTAGTTCTCTATAGGGCTTATGTTTTTTGGAACAAAGCAGGAATTACGGTCTGTCTGAAATGGGCTATATTGTAACAGGGCTCAACTACATTAAGCATGTTCTTAAAACCTACGTTTTCCACTACAGAGTAAGGCACTCGCTCACTCAGTAAGCGCTGACCAGAAATAGAAGATCCTCCAATAACCAACAGGTCTGGTGTTTGGGTGCACTTTGGATTCCCTGTAAGCTATAATGGTGATGATAGAATGAATGGTAAATAGTAAGGTCTAATATCCGCGGCTATAACGTAAATGTAGCCTACCAATCACCGTGGTGATGTCTTTTGCCCTGTTTGAATCCGTTGGAAATGTCTGTCTAAATGCTGCGGGGATAGTTTGTTGCGTGTATGTTTCTCCTTTTTTCCGTCTTTTCCCAGATACTGACACACTAAGGTGATGTCGGCGTAAATGAGTTGACATGTTTCAAGTATTCCCGCTGGTGTTTTTTTTTTTTTGTATTCCCGCTGGTGTACCCTAGATGCGACATATCATTGTTTTTTTTATCCACCACTCTCTTGCCATCACCATTATAGCTTACAGGGAATCCAAAGTGCACCCAAACACCAGACCTGTTGGTTATTGGAGGATCTTCTATTTCTGGAATGTTAAACGCATTGGCCATTTTGCAACGAGCCTTCAGCGCGTATTACTGAGTTAGCGAGCGCCTGACTGAGTAGCCTAACATAAACTTATAAGTTGGTGTTTTTTTCTTCTTCGGGGGTGTCAGGGGCGTTGCCTGTTACGTCGTTTGGGTTATTGGGCTACCTTGTTGAACGCATATCATTATATTTCACTTTTTTTTTTTTTTCCAAATATAATTAATTAGTCCAACGAACCGTTCGGTCCATAATGCGAACCGAACCGAAAGCCTCGTACCGAACGGTTCAATACGAATACGCGTATCGTTACACCCCTAATGTATATATATATATATATATATATATATATATATATATATATATATATATATATATAAATATATATATATATATATTTGTAATGCTAATTGAAATAGCCTTAATCAATGTATATTATGCTATCATTCTGTAATATGAAACCACGTGTGGCCACAAAAAGAAGCTATTTGAAACACTCGACTATGTTATTAAGATAATTTGGAGAAAAAAAGCATGTCAAAAACGCATGGCCCATACACATGCAAAACTGCATAGCACATATGCTACTGTAGTACTGTAGTATTCAGACTTTGTGCACTGTACATCCCTAACCAAACCAGTTACAGATTGTAGAAGGGGCTCCTCATTTAGCAATATACTCCTCCTCAATTTCATGTCCACCTTCCACCATTTTGCTCCACACTGTCGCAAACAGAAATATGTCAACAACTATGCTTCCTCGTTATTCATGCGGGAAGACTAATTATTATTGTGGGGAGAATTTTTTCGAAGATATCATCCATCCAAATTATATCTTATCACCTTTTCAATCAGGGTTTAGGAAACAACATAGCACCATATCTGCATAATTGAAGGTGATAAATGATATTACTGGGGCATTGGATAATAGGAAAATATGTGCTGCGCAAAGTGTTCGAATGGCTGGTTCTGTGTCTTCATGTTTGCCTATTTCTAAGGGTGTTCCTCAAGGCTCAGTATTATGGCCCATATTATTATAAATTTATATAAACAAACTTTGTGAAAATCTATCGAATGCTATGTATCATTTTAATGCTGATGATACTGTTATTTACTGTACTGCATCATCTATTGCACAAGCCCTTGAACTTTTGCAGTCTGCATTCAATACTGCTCAGAACCGTTTAAAACAGCTTAAGCTGGTCTTAAATGTACAAAAGTAAAAAATAATTGTATTCACAAACTCAAAACAACTTCCAGTTTCTTCTTCAAGCATATAACTTTTGAAGGAAATTAAATTGAGTTAGTTAACAGTTATACATATTTGTATAATCATTGATTTTAAACTATGTTTCAGAACCCATGTTAGCAATCTGGTTTCTAAGCTTAAGATAAAGCTTGGTTATCTTTACAGATCAAAATCATGCTTATCCATTCACGCTAGAGAATACCTGGTGATGGCCACTTTTCTTCCCATATTAGATTATGGTGATCTGATATATATGAATATGAATATATATATAAGAAACTGGATGTTGTGTATCATTGTACATTACGTTTTTTCACTGGTTGTGGTTATAGGACACATCATTGTATCCATTATTATAAAGATAAATGGCCCTCTCTTTATGCAAGAAGGTACACTCACTGGCTATGTTTCATTTACAAGGCACTTCTTGGACTAGCTCCTACTTATTTGAGTGTTCTTTTAACAAGTAATCATGGCCATTATGGATTACGTTCAAAGGATGTATTACACTTGTTGGTACCCCATGTCAAAACAGAATTAGGAAAAAAAGCTTTTGTGTTTTCAGCACCTTCTGCCTGGAACCTTCTTCAGAAATCATTGAAATTGACTACCTTTATTTCTTATAGACAGTTTGTTTAAACTCTGAAGAATGTGGAGCAGGTGAACATTGGTCAGTGTAATTGTTTATAAAGTTATATTAAGCCTTATTCAGCACTGGGTCTTGTGATATATGTATGTGTATTTGATGTGTTTATATATATATAGGATAAAAGGATAAAATAAAATAAAAATCCCTAGCTCAAGTCCCAAAAGTTTTTACTCTAGCCATTTGCTTTGTTTGCTATGTTTGAAATAGCTTCTTTTTTATGACGTGGTTTCATATTACAGAATGATAGCATTATATACAGTGATAAAGGCTATGTTGATAAGCATAACAATATGCAATTATTATAAATAAATAAATACCGTATATATATATAACATAATATATATATTATGTTGTAAAATGTATAATTTTATTTGTGCAATTTTTTATAAAGTTACAATTTTGTTATAATACTTTGATCTGTTGGCTATTTGCCAGTGATGACTGTGTACTATTTTTCTTAGTTTAATAATGTCTTTAACATTGTTTTGTGCCATTGCTTTGGCAGTTATCTGTGAAATGAGCTAAAATGGCTTTGCTCACATGATTAGGTTGGTATAAGAAGAGGGTTGAATCCCCTTTTATGTTCAGATACAAGACAGGTCATTCATATTATTATAGACAATATTTTTATATTATTTTATAGCTTTTTATTTACCTCATGCATTTGTGGAAATGTTTAGGCTATGTATAATGTTGCATATTGTTTGCCAATGGTAAAATTATTTTTAATATGCCAATAAGAAGTACGACAGACTTTCTACACATCCATATCAATTAATTAAAATTATGCAAAAAAAAAAAAAGAATTTCTTTTACTTTAACGAACCGTCACATGTAATTATAATTCATATAGTTTTATGGTTATATGGAAAGCCTGAGTATAGTTTTACTCATCATCCCAGTATATTCTGTAATGTTAGTGATACGCAGAGTCTTTTGCACATTAACCTGACAATAAATGTGGCACACCCAGTTTTTTCTGATGCACACCCAGAATCTATTTTCTGGCTATGCTAGTGATATAAAGCCATAGCAGAAGTGGTGTGCATCTTCGTTTCTGATTGAATGAATGAATAAATATGTAATACATTTTATGTTGACTCAAAATAGATTAAGAAAATAACTGGATTAATTAATCAACACATCATTTAATTAATTAGATTTAAAAAAAGATAATGATTTTGATAAAAGTGATAACATTGAAAGATTACGTTAAAATAAATGGTATCTGATCCATTATTAATGTGTCCTAAAAGTACACTCAAATGCATGCATACATAAACAACCATTTTGTGTCTTTTCATATTCTCATTCTTTCTCTTCCACACCTCTTTCTTGTTTTTTTTTTTTGCATTAAATATTTATGAGTTAAGAATTAAGATTCTTGTGCACATGCTTCTGCTGGCACTTTCTGGGGGTTGTGACATCATGTGTCAAGGCTCTCTGATTAACAGTGCTCAACACTCTACCTAGACTGACAGACAGATGAGGTCGAGAGGAGAGCTAATAACGAAAACAATAAAAAAAAGAAGAACAGACAAAGAACAGATGAGAAGAGAAGAGAAGAGTTTTTTAATTAATATATTATTTTTTTGTATTATTATTATTATTATTATTATTATTATTATTATTATTATTATTATTATTATTATTATTATATTTATTTATTTATTTTTTGTCAGTCCTGAATCAAACCTCTTACCTATATTTTGTAATTAACAAGTTTGAAAGGAAAAAAAAAAAAAAACAAGAATAAATGCGAATTTTGTCTGGTCAGTTGTAGTTTTGTTTTAAAAAATAATAAATTTACTTTAGTATGCATTTTTTTGTAATTAAGGTAGATGGGAAGGATGCCAAGATTCAAAAGCTTAAAGCTTAGCCTACTTAATGACTATAATTATATTAGAGTAGTTTCACATACAAATTGAATTATTTTCAAAAGTAATACTAATATTAATGAAGAGAATGCCGAAAGTTTTATACCTACTACCTAAAATCTGGAACAATATTATGAACTACAGGTATACACAACAACTGAGTGACCTTATTTGACTGCAAACCCACAAAAATTCTGGACTGTGCAGAGAGACATTATTTAATTCTCAGATTTCAGACTACATCAGGTGCGATTTCATATTAATGTCTGGGGGATTTTCCGATAAGCCATCAGGGGGAGAGCAATTAGAAACAAAAGCAGACATTGCACACACAACAAATGACTGTAGAACTGTACAAAAAAAAAGTATACCCTGCAGCCTTCTACAGTTCTTTCCAGTCAAATGATGAGAGAAAAAGTGTGGGAGAGGGAGAGATTTACTCACAGAAGCCATTTCCTCGTACAAGGCCTCAAAACCACCTTGAGCTCAGCATGCTGCTCCACTTGGGCATGGTCTCCAAACCAAAGCCATCCACATCACTTCACTATTGGCGTTGGACTCACAAGGCTAACCACAAGCACATGTTCAGTTCTCATACAGGAACACTTTGGTTTTGTTGTGAACCCAAAAGTCCTGTACCTTTGCTTAAGAAATGTGTCTGATTCCAATTAAATGAGTGAGAGGGAGGGAAAGCATCATGGTGGTTCTATAGTCTGCTATTGCCTGCAGTCACGAATGTTTTCTGATCTCTATCTTGTTTGTCTCTGTATTTATTTATTTATTTATTTATTTTATTAAATTCATAGAGCTAAAAATCCATTGTTCAGGGGTTATTTAATGCATAGTTTTTAACATTCATGTTTAGATATGCAACATGCTTACCTTATTATATATTAAAAATAAAAGATTATATTAATATGTTTTTGTTGTTGTTGTTTTATTATTATTATTATTACTCTTCCTGTTTGAGAACGCTGAACAGACGGTCCAGCAGGATCTTTAACCTCACAGGTACTGCCTGAGTCCCATACAGCATCAGACTGCTAATGTCAAACACCACATTGGACTGTACAATCTCCACCTGCGTCGGGTGGTAGAGATGCTGTGTGCTCAGCTTGTCTAGAGCTATAATAACAAAAAACAACACCACACAATTATTATTATTGCTAAACACATACTATATAAGCTTTTCTAATTAAGAATCCTTTCACCAGAGGGCTTATATTTAAATATGTGGTCACACTTTGCATTATACTGCATCTACTTTAATAATGTGTACTTTAACATCACTCCATTTAAATTATTAATTTGTAGTAACAAGTCACTCATGCACGTTGCAGATGAATAATAAACATACAAGATAAATGTGGTGTATTGTCTCTTATTTGAAACATATTATCGAACTATGAACTGTGTCAACAGTCAATCTTCATTTTAATGATTTTCTGTGTGAATGAATTGCACACTGAGATAATGACACTTCTATGAAGAAATGAGAATGGCATCAATATTATCTGTTTCTCTTTCTTCTCTGAACTCTCTCTCTGACTCTGTACAACATCTGTTTTTTTTTTTACCCTCAGTCCAAGACTGATTTTTGTGCTTACTAGGTCTTTGCCTGACAATAGACCCTGCTAGACATGAACATAATAAAAAATGGAGAGCTACTTGTCAGAATGGCTGCCAACACTACAGACAAAATGAAAGCTTTATGTCAGAGAAGAGTGAGACAAAGAGGAAGAGAGAAAGGATAGCAGCTGACAGTTCACAGTAAAATTAAGACTAGGCGAATGGCCCCTGTGATGGTCCCTTTAGGCCTGTCTCTTTTCCTTTCATCCCAACCCAACAGGTGTTTTCTTTTGTCTCTTTATGAAACCAAGTGTCTGTTTCTCCCACTCTCTTTTCTAACTTAACTCTATGTTTTTTTGACTGTCATCTCCTTTAATTTGATGTTTTCAACTGCTCTTAAGCTACTTTTTTATATTTCTATGCTTTTTATTTTCAGTATAATGAAATAAGTGAAAGGACCGTTATAAGTGAATTAAAAGCTACACGAATGAAGACAGAAGCATGCACAGAAAAGTGAGGGAATAAAGATGGATATGCGAGTCAGCATATTGACTGGCTAAAGAGGCAGTTTTATGAGAAGCAACAACCTCACTGGGCTCAGAGGAGAAAGAAGGGGACCAGATAAAAGGACATAAAAAGACAGATCATCTTAAACCCATGCAAATCATGAATAATCATAACAGTTACAATACATCATAATACTTACATATTTGCAGTTATACGTTTAAAAGTATGATTATTTATAACACACAATGAACACCATATTAAAACTACTTCATTTACAGTATAATGGACTGTATCATATCTTGACACTGTTTATTTAAGATTTGCATAGTATCTTACTACAGCTTGTGAGTGGTTAGATGTTGAGTGTTATTTGAGTGTTTCCTGTGAAGCTGATGTTAATTAATTGATGTAAGTATAATACTCCAACTGAAAACAAAAAACGAAAAAACATTTATATGGTTAAATTTTATTTTGATGGTCCCCTTAATCAGTCGACTATAAGCGACTTTGCAACTACATGCCAACTAACTCTCATTAAAGTATTAGTATGCTCAAGAATGGTAGAATCTAGTATGATAGAATAAGTTGACATACTTGCAAAGACACTTATAGTCAGTTTATCTGTTGGTTGACCATCAAAATAAAGGGTTAACATATATTTAAAGTAGCAGACATACTAATACTCTAATGACTGCTAGTTGATATGTAGTTGCAGAGTAACTTATCAACAGCTGTCTAAAGGGTACCATCAAAATAATCAAACTGATATTACAATAAAATAGTTCAAAACAAATGTGTCAAATTACACATTCATCTGATCTGATCTTATGGCTGTTTGAGAGATAACATTTGTATTATTATTATTATTAATGCTACTACTACTACTACTAATAAGTGGTCTTTGACTGCTTTAAGTAAAGTAGTATAAGATAAACGGCAAGATATGAGGTGTAAGTGTCATTGAATGGATTCATGCATAAAGTTGATTTTTGTTCAGAAAAAAAGGGAATATTTTTTGTTGAATATTATTATTATTACTCACACTGATAAAATGTGTCTTTATTTTTCTTAAGATGCAGTATGTTTTATTATACAGTTACATCAGTTATTGTCTTTTGGTTTTTACCACTAGTATTGCGAGATTTAATGAGATCTTGAGAGACTATCGGGCCACAGGTACAATAGACACGCCCTCACATGCTCAAGACTTTCAGAGCGAGAAACACGTTTAAGGCAGCTCCCAAAGGCTAGCTATCCAGCTGCGTAAGGTACTTGTTTTGTACATGTATAATAACTGTAATTGTGAATTTGTGTTGTGCTGATTATACTGTTCAATGTACACAGCTAGAAAATGCACGAATCAATATTCGCCTAAAGACCTCTGAAGTGACAGGCGGCCACGAGGTAGCTAATTTTATTTTACAATTGTGTGTTAGCAAGCCAAACTGGAGTGTCTAATTGCACTGTCTACTTTGTCCTGTAGTTTTCACGGGGTTTCATCGCATCTGAGAAAGCTAATAAATGCGCCCGTACACAAGAAACCGTGTGCAGTGTTGAGGAGTTACATGAAGCTTATAATACATTATAACTATGAGAAATATAATCAATTGTAAAAGTGGATGCAACGTGTTCATTGTGTTATAAATCATCAAACTCTTAAAAGCTTTAACCACAAATAAGTAAATATTATAATGTATTAAAACTATTATTATGAATATTCATGAGATGTTACAATATATAAAGTTTTTTATAATGCATTATGCATTCGTTATAATTACTTAAGAATACCCTTATAATGTATTATACCATTTTTTTTTAATCTTTTTTACATGCGCACACTGCACAAATCGTCTTGGTTACGTATGTAACCCTCGTTCCCTGAAGGAGGGAACGGAGACATTACGTCAGAAAGAGACTGACGAATGGGATCTCGCCTGAGAGCCCAATCACCTTTGAGTGGTTACAAAATGAGCTAATGGTATGCTGAGTACCTTGGTCTGTGGAATTTGCATCACGAGCTCCGCCCCACAGAGCGGGTATATAAGGAGCAGTGCGAGCAACTCGCATTCAAGTCTTCGCTGAGGAGCCGAGCCAGTGACCCGGCCGTTCAGTGGAACAGTGATGTTGCAAGGGGACGTAACGTCTCCGTTCCCTCCTTCAGGGAACGAGGGTTACATACATAACCGAGACGTTCCCTTTCAGTTGGTCACGTTCCACGTTACATCAGAAAGAGACTGACGAATGGGGTCCTCTTACAAAACACCACATGGCTGTCTTCCAGTGACCCGTGTTGGTGTTAGCACCCTGTCGTGAGGCCAACACGAGGGAGGGCCTATAGCTAACACAGAAAACATTGGGGAGCATATTTTAGCTGGACGTATGCTAGCAGGCTGCCTGTTCGTAGGAGGACCTACAAAGGCAGGTATCAACCAAGGTGGTGATACACAAGAACTCTGAGGTACCCATCCCACAGGGTGGAAGTTTCAACGACAGAGCTGGCAAGGAGCTTGCCAAGGGAAAGACACATGCTACGAAGAGATTTACTGTGGACATACACATGTGGGATTGCTCATAAAGGGGAATCACAACACATGGAGGCACCTAGTGCCACACAGGGCTGACCAAAGGGCATGTACACAAGTGCTGGACATCAACAGTGCTGGAGGAACCCAGGGTTCTGAACTGAGGAACTCACCTGAGGGGAATAGCGCACGTATCCAGTCCGTGGAGTGGAATAGCGCAGCGAGCGGATTGACACAGAGCAGGTCCTTACTGGCCTGAAGGGGCAAATAGACGGGAGGAAACGGGCTCTACACGGAGATTATAAAATCTCACAAATGTGTTAGATGTCTGTTAGTGAGGCGCCATGCGCCACGCCCAGGAAGAAGGTACACTCCTAGTTGAGTGAGCTCTCACCCCTGGGGGGCATTGTAGGTCTTGAGCCTGATAAGCCAGGACAATAGCATCCACTATCCAGTGGGATAACCTCTGCTTGGAGACAGCCTATCCCTTCTGCTGGCCTCCGTAACAGAAAAAGAGCTGGTCTGAGGTCCTAAGGCGCTGAGTTCTGTCTACATAGGTGCGGAGTGCACGTACTGGACAGAGCAGCGCCAAGGCTGGGTCTGCCTCCTCCAAGGGCAGTGCTTGCAAGCTCACCACCTGATCCCTAAATGGAGTCGTGGGAACATTGGGCTCGTAACCAGGCCGGGGTCTCAAGATAACATGAGAGTTGGCCGGCCCGAATTCCAGGCACACTTCGCCAACTGAAAATGCCTGCAGGTCCCCGTCCCTCTTCAACCGAAGCCAAATCTGTCAGGAGTGAAGTTTACAAAGATATAAACTTTAGCTCTACTGAGAGCAAAGGTTAGAAGGGAGCTCTCTGCAGAGCCGATAAGACCACTGCGAGGTCCCAAGAGGGAACTTGCTGAGAGCGAGGTGGATTGTGCCTCCTTGCTCCTCTCAGGAACCTGATGATCAGATCATGCTTCCCAAGAGACTTACCTTCAACAGGGTCATGGATAGCCGAAATGGCGGCCACATAGACCTTGAGGGTGGAAGAAGACAGCCTTTGTTCCAACCCCTCCTGAAAAAGGAAAGTACTGACCCGATCGGGCATTTCCAGGGGTCCTCACACCGTGAAGAACACCAGGTGACGAAGAGGTTCCACTTCAAAGCATAGGCGTGTCTGGTGAACACGTCTCCAGCTGAAGTGATGGTAGCTACTACCTGAGGTGGCAAGGTACCTAAACCTTCCGTGACCCATCCAGAACCCACACATGTAGGTTCCAAAGACTTGGGTGCCAGAGGGTGCCCCGTCTCTGAGAAAGAAGGTCTTTCCTCAGAGGAATTGGCCAGGGAGGGGCTGTCCCGAGGAGTACAAGTTCGAGGAACCAGGTCCGGCTGGGCCAAAAAGGAGCAACCACGAGGACCTGCTCCTCATCCTCCCTGTTCTTGCACAATATCTGTGCAAGAAGGCTCACTGGGGGAAAAGCATACTTGCGCAGGCCCAGCGGCCAGCTGTGTGCCAGAGTGTCCGTGCCAAGGGTACCCTCGGTCAGGGAGTAAAACAACTGGCAGTGGGAATTTTCTGTAGAGGCAAATAGGTCTACCTGAGTGTCTCCAAAGCGTTCCCAAAGCTGAACCGACTGGGGGTGGAGTCTCCATTTCCCAGGGCGAGACTGCTGCCGTGAGAGCTCGTCGGCTGCAGGATTGAGCCTGCCCAGGATGTGAATGGCAAAAAGCGACCTCAGATGCTTCTCACCTCACAAGAGGAGATGGCGAGCGAGTTGCGACATGCGGCAGGAGCGAATGTGCTTGTCCTTCAGTAGGCCCCTGAAGCAGTGCAGAGCCAGCTGTACTGCAAGCAACTCGAGCAAATTGACGTGTCACTGAAGTCAGGGTCCTGTCCAGGAGCCCGACGCAGCATACCCGTTGCACATGGCACCCCAGTCCGTGGCAGAGGCAACTGTTGACACTACAACATGTCTGGACACAGGTTCTAGGGGAACACCAGCCCGTAGAAACGAGGGCTCCAACAACGGGGTGAAGGTTCAGAGGCATGCCGGATTGATGGTCACTCGGAGCGTGCCCAGTTGCCATGCCCATCTTGGGACTCGGCCGTGAAGTCAGTGCTGAAGCAGTCTCATATGGAGTAACCCGAGCTGTATTACTGCCGCAGCAGATGCCATATGCCCCAGGAGCCTCTGAAAAAGTTTCAGTGGAACCGCTCTCTTGCCCTCGAATTGTCTCAGGCAATTCAGCAGTGACTATGCATGCTCATTCGTAAGCTGCGCGAGCATGGCGACCGAGTCTATTTCCATACAGAGAAAAGAGATCCTCTGCACAGGGGAGTGTTTGCTCTTTTCCCAGTCGACCTGAAGGCCCAGCCGGGCGAGGTGTCTGAGCACCAGATATTGGCCGTAACCCACCTGTTTTCTTAAATACTATGAAACAGGGGCTGTAAAAGGACTTCATGTCGGCTGGAAGGACCAGCTCTATCGCTCCCTTTGCCAGCTGGGTCACCAGCCGAAGTAGCCCTCTCACGAGAAGAGGAGCTAGAACGGGGTGTGTTAGAGGACACTCTGTAACTTTAAGGTAATCAAGTCTCGATCTTAATGCAGAGATGGTCATGTCCCCGCAATGAGAACATGAGTCATCCACGAACGCAGTGTCAGTGTACTGACGCTCAGACATGTGACATAGCGATCGTGGCCGGCATGAGGAGAGATATATTGACCACACCCAGAAACACACGGGCGAAATGACATCTTGAAAAAGACGCAAATTCAACCCGTTACTCTTTTGTGAGAGAAAAAGCTCTTTCAGTGGCGCTGAAACACTCAGGGGAACACAGGAGCTGACTGTGGAAAACCCAGATGAACCGCTGAATCGAGCCATCACACCAGCACTGACTCGCTTGTAAACACTCTGGTAAAAGCAGCAAGCGATGTGCTCGACTCCGAAGCGAAAGCTTGAATGCGAGTTGCTCGTGCTGCTTCTTATATACCCGCTTTGCGGGGCGGAGCTCGCAATGCAAATTCCGCAGACCAAGGTACTCAGGGTACCATTGGCTCGTTTTGTAACCACTCGAAGGTGATTGGGCTTTCGGGTGAGATCCCATTCGTCAGTCTCTTTCTGACATAACATAGAACGTGACCGACTGAAAAGGAAATACAGTTCCTAACTGTTTGCACATAATAACCACTCTTCTACACATTTTCTTTACTAAAAAAACCCCAGCAGAATTAATAAGTATCCATTTATGGATAAATATACATATAACTGCTGTAACATGCTGCTCATATTTATCACGCCATAAAAATGCACCTCCCCATGCCCAAAACGAGTTGCCTGTGGACAAGAATCCAAAATGAGGACTGGTGGGATATTGTCCAGCTCCACTTCACAGTTGCCGAGTGATAGTTTTATAATAACTGTCACGGTTCATGGGTCAGTGCGCTCATCTTGCATCTCTGATTGTGCGCATCTGTTAACTAGCAGCAGCTGCGTTAATGAGCACCATCTGCTCTATATTTCTCTTCAACCGTCATCGTTTCCCACCGAGGAGTCTAAGATAGCATTCATTATAACTCTGCTCAAGACGAGTGGCTCGCTGGGGAACCACCGTGTGGGAACAGAGACTTCTGTGCTGTGCCTCCTTCCAAGCGTTTTCGGAGGAGCTGAAGAAGGTATTTGATCTCGCTGCATATGGCAGAGAGGCAGCTAGACTTCTTGCGGAGCTGCGACAAGGGGATCATAGCCGATTATTCTATCGAATTTCGTACTTTAGCCGCGGAGTGCGGCTGGAATTCTGAGGCACAGTTGGACCTGTTTCTACATTGACTTTCGGACACCATCAAGGATGAGATTTATTTTCCTCGGATTTACCTGCGGATAAACTCATTGAGCTGGCTATTTGTCTGGATGCCAGAGTAAGGAGGCGTGTCCAACAGAAGACACTACGGAGAATCCCTGACGTCATTCATCATAGCAACCTGTCATCAATCACTGAGGAGAGGGAGTTCTCTTTCCCTGATCCCGAACCCATGCAGATGGGCAAGTCTCGCCTTTCACAACAGGAGAAGCAGAGACGCAAAGAGAAAGGTTTATGCTTGTACTGTGGAGCCGCCAGTCACATCGTTCTGCAATGTCCAGTAAAAGACGGTGCCCACCAGTAGGTAAGAGGTTACTGAAGGGTGGAGCAACTTTTAATAAATCTTCTCTTTCTGTCACTTTGCTACCGGTAAGGCTGACACTTCATTCAGTAACTTTTGATTGCGAGGCTTTGGTGGATTTGGGGGCAGAGGGTAATTTTCTAGACATTAATGTGGCTAAAAGACTTAAGATACCCATGGTGGAACTGTCTCAGCTCATCTCTGTGGTGGCACTTAATGGTCAGCCGTTACCCTCCGTCACACATTCCACAGTCTCCGTTGAACTCATCATCTCTGGACAACACACTGAGAACACTGACTTTCTGCTCACTGACACTCCTGCTGCCCCTGTGGTTTTGGGGCATCCCTGGCTGGTGCTCCATAATCCCCACATAAACTGGGGGAAAAAATTCTGTCTTGTCCTGGAGTGAATATTTTCATGCATCATGTCTGTTGTCTGCATGTTCTCCTGTGTCTTGTTCTGTGTTTTACTCACGTCTAACGTGCCACGTGAGTACCTCGACCTGAAGAGAGTGTTCAGTAAGTCTCGGGCTGCTTCTCTACTTCCGCATAGTCCCTATGACTGTGCTATAGAGTTATTGTCAGGTACGTCTCCGCCTAAAGGCAAATTATATTTGCTTTCCAATCCAAGGGAGGTCATGGAGAAATATATTTCTGAATCTCTTGCAGCCAAGATCATCCGCCCCTCTTTATATTTAATATTTTTTCATGAAAAAGAAAGACGGCTCTTTTCGTCCCTGTATTGACTATAGAGGGTTGAATGACATCACGGTGAAGAATACTTATCCTTTGCCGTTGATGTTGTCGGCTTTCGAGCGTCTGCAGGGGGCGTCATTTTTCATGAAATTGAATCTCCGTAACGCTTATCATTTGGTTCACATAAGAGAGGGGGATGAATGGAATACCCCCTTTTAATACCCCCATGGGGCACTTTGAATATCTTGTTCTTCCTTTTGGCCTTTGTAACGCCCCCGCGGTATTCCCCCGCGGTGACAGTATCCCCGCGCATGGATACTGTCAAGATTCAGGCTGTGGTAAATTGGCCATCCCCAGAGTCTCGTAAGGGCCTGCAGAGGTTTCTGGGCTTTGCCAATTTCTACCGGTGGTTTATTTGCAATTTCAGCCAGCTAGCCGCACCTTTGATTTCCTTAGCCTCCATCAAGACTGCCTTCAGGTGGTCTAGTGCAGTGGAAGCTGCATTTACCAAACTGAAAAGCTGAAAAGTTTCGTTTCAGCTCCCATCCTTATTGCCCCTGATCCTTCCCGGCAGTTCGAGGTGGAGGTTGACGCGTCAGAGGTGGGGGTTGGCTATCCCAGCGTTTCCTCACGGACGGTAAGGTGCATCCTTGCGAGTATTTTTCTCACTGTTTGTCCCCCGTCGAGCGTAATAATGACATTGGTAACAGAGAGCTGTTGGCAGTCAAGCTCGCTTTGGAAGAGTGGCATCATTCGTTGAAAGGTTCGTGGGTTCCTTTTATTGTTTAGACCGATCAAAAGAATCTTGAATACATCAAGTCCGCTAAAAGATTAAACTCTAGGCAGGCTCGGTGGGCTCTTATTTTCGGTTGTTTTGATTTTTCTATTTCTTATCGTCCAGGTTCTAAGAACATCAAACCGGATGCGTTATCCCGTATTTTTGATGTTTCGGATCCCCATTGTACCGCAGAAAGTCTTTATTTCTGCAGTCACGTGGGAGATTGAGTTGAGATGGTTCGCATAGCCTCGCAAGGTGTAACGCCCCCGCCAGGATGTCCACCGGGTAAGTTGTTTGTGCCAGAGGCTTTAAGGTCCGAAGTTATCCGATGGGGTCATTATTCCAAGGTAGTTTGCCATCCTGGGGTTAATCATACCATGTTTCTCGTTAAACAGCGGTTTTGGTGGCCAGCCATGGCTTGTGACATTCGTATTTTTGTTTTGGCTTGCACTGTCTGTGCTGTTTCGAAGTCTGCCAATCGACCCCGTGCTGGACTCCTTTAGCCGCTGTTAGTTCCTTCGAGACCCTGGTCCCACATTTCACTAGATTTCGTTTCGGGTCTCCCTTCCCTTACAGGGAAACATGGTGGTGTTGACCGTGGTGGACCGGTTCTCGAAGGCAACTCATTTCATTCCTCTGCCTAAATTACCTTCTGCCAGAGAAACAGCTGTTGCTGTCATAGATCACGTTTTTGCTTACATGGTCTCCCGATGGACATGGTCTCTGACAGGGGGCCTCAGTTTGTTTCCAAATTTTGGAGAGAATTTTGTAAGTTACTGGGGGCGACTGTTTGTCTTTCTTCTGGATTTCATCCTCAGAGTAATGGTCAGATGGAGAGGCCCAACCAAGATCTAGAATGAGTGTTGCGATGTTTGGTTTCTCAGAACCCCTCCTCTTGGAGCCAGCAGCTCCAAGAGTACATGACAGAGAGTTCACTGGGTTGAGTACGCACATAACTCATTACCAGTTTCAGCTACGGGCCTACCACCTTTTCAGTGTAGTTTAGGGTACCAGCCACCATTTTTTCCAGAATTGGAATCCAAAGTCGTGGTTCCCTCTGCCCACGCATTTATCCAGAGGTGCCAACGCACCTGGACCAGGGCCAGATTCACCCTGCTCCGGGTGGGGGCGCGCACCAAGGTTCAGGCCGATCGACACCAGTCGAAACCTCCCATCTACGTCGTAGGTCAAAATGTGTGGCTTTCATCAAAGAATATTCTTCTCTGATCCGTCAGTAATAAGCTTGCGCCCAAATTTATTGTCACCAAGATTATTAGACCGGTGGCAGTCTGCCTCAAACTCCCTCCGGCCTACAGGAGAATTCATCCAGTGTTTCATGTATCCAAATTAAAGCCCGTTTTTTAGCCCGCTGGTCCCCCCCTCCATCAACCCCCCCCCACCGCATCTCGTAGACAGGGAACCAGCTTATTCGGTTGAACTTGTTCCTGCTAGAGACATATTTGACCACTCCCTTATCAATGATTTCAATCGGCGGGTAGGTTCTCTTGAAGTCATCAAGTACACCATCAAATACACCACAAAGCACCATAAAATGGTTATAAAAGTCACTTGTCACAATTAGGCCAGAGATGAAGGTGATGATGAAAATAAAATGAGGTTTACTAAATAAATCCACAGAATGCCAAACTGCAAGACAGCTGTGTATTACACGGACAATACCAGACAAATAAAAGGTCAAACAGCAGAAACCTAAATACAAGACAAATAAGGGCAATAACAATGAACACCTGAGTAGATTAAATTAATTACCATGACAACTAAAGTGGCGAGAAAACTGAACAAAGGAAAGCATGTGACTTAAGAAAACCAATGACATGTCCATGATTTTTTTTTTATTATTGTTAAAAATATTCAGGTTTGAGGATAGAGTTTAGAAATATTTTAATATAATATTTAATAAAAGTATATCTATAAAATGGTACAATAGTAACTATATGAATGCATTTACAATATAATGTAATAATGTTGATGTTTTAAATGCTGTACATCCATATTGTAGTGCATCTATTCAAAGATACACACTTGTAAATGTTGCATACAAATACCTATATAATGAGCAATAGAGCAATAAACCATGCTGGTTTTACACAAATACACCGAAAGATACTCACCATGCGCGACCCATCCATGCTTGCACTGGTCACATGTCCGGAGGTGGATTTTTCCAGGCTGGAAACACTCACATGTGCAGTTTACCAGAGTACAGCGGATGGCCTGTAAATTAACAAGCAAATAATAATCATTGAAAGATTCATAAACTCAGCATTAAACTCTGCATTAAAACTTCTGCATTAAATGATAACAATAGCTGCAAATACCAGTTTTTATATGTATATGTAGTCTTTGTCCTTTCTATTGTTATTAATTGTGTATGGCAAAGGTACCAAATTCAAATTTAATTTGTTAAACTTTGCAATCTTTTTGTTGAAGATTCTTTGATGAAGCATTCTTTTCAATAAATATCCCCCCAAAAAGATTTCACTGAAATGTGCCATTATTAATTAACGTGAATTGTGTCACAAACTAATGCCGTCATGCTTATGTCTCACTGTAAAGCTGATTGACATTGTGCTAACAAGTCATCCACTCTATGCCTTGTGCCATATTCATGTAGGGGCATTTAGATGAGCTCTTCCTTCCTCTCACCTGAAACCTGGCCTACTTTTGCCCCATTAGGAAATTCCTTTGTTTTGACAAAAGCCGCCATTACTCGATGTGGAGACTGAATCGGAGCTGACCCCAAAAGCTTTTGGCGATAAGGGGTTAAGTGTCCCTAAGAGACAGCCAGCTTGGGAGGACAACACAATGGCACTGTGTGATAAGACATATCCTTAATCACTGCCACTGAAAAGACTCCAGCAGGCAGAGAGGAAAGGTGGGGAGGCTGCGCTGTTTATGTTCTCTCATACCTCTGCTTTCAAGGTCTCTCAGAAATTGAATAAAATAAAAATAAAAACTTTTTGTCTTCCGAAATGTTATCTTTTTGCAACACTGCATAACTGCATTTTTGTGTGATTATTCATGCCCTAAATAAGTATAGTTCATGTTACAGATCAGGTGTGCAACCGCACGTTTGTTGAGGGGTAAAGTCCAATAACTAGCTTTAACCCCCTGATGGCTGTCCGATTCCATTTTTTTTAATCAACACGTTGCTCTCTTCTTAGTTAAGCAGTTTCAGAGGGATTGATTGATTGATTAATTTTGACTCCCTAATATAGTACTTTTCACATATTTAGGGCCCGAGCACTGATGGTGCGAGGACCCTCTTGCAATTGGTCCGTTTATTATTAGGGCCCGAGCACCGATGGTGCGAGGACCCTCTTATTTCTGCTCCGTTTAATATTATTAGGGCCCCAGCACCGAAGGTGTGAGGACCCTATTGTATCTGCACCGTTTTTTATTAGGGCCCGAGCACCAAGGTGCGAGGACCCTCTTGTATCTGCTTAGTTTATTATTAGGGCCCGAGCACCGATGGTGCTCCTGAGAACCCTCTTGGAATTGCTCCGTTTATTATTATTATTATTATTATTATTATTATTATTATTAGGGCCCGAGCACCGATGGTGAGAGGACCCTCTTGGAATTGCTCTGTTTATTATTATTATTATTATTATCAGGGCCCGAGCACCGATGGTGTGAGGACCCTATTGTATCTGCTCCGTTTATTATTAGGGCCCGAGCACTGCAGTGCGAGGACCCTATTGGAATTGCTCCGTTTGAAAATCGGTACACACATGTAACACACCATTACCTACAAAAAAGTCTCTTGGTACAAAATCCAAAACCCAACAGGAAGTAAGTTATTTTGAATTTCCTGTATGATTTTTGTGCAGTTTTTGCCGTTTCCATGCCTCGTACTTTGACGAACTCCTCCTACAGTTTTAATCGGATTATCTTAAAATTTGGTGAGGGTCATCATAAGACCTTTGTGACGTTAAATTGCGAAGCTTTTGAGTTTTCGTCAAGGGGTGTGTCCCTGGCGGCCTGACAAAGTTTGATGTTTCGCCGTGAAACAGGAAGTTGCTGTAACTCAGGCATGCAATGTCCGATCTTCCCCAAACTTCACACATGTGATAGGTGTTCTGTCCTGAACAAACACCCATGACCAAATTCAGTTATAGTCATAGCGCCACCTGCTGGTAACAGGAAGTGACATGGTTAACACAGTTATGGACTCCTAGGAAAATATTAAAAAGCATCAACAAGTGTTAAATAGGCTGGCAACATACTAGATACATACTAATACATGCTAGCAACACATAGCTAAGTGCTAAAGCACGCTACTAATGTAGTGAAAACGGAAGTTGCTGTAACTCAGGCAAGCAATGTTCGATCTTCCCCAAACTTCACACGTGTGATAGGTGTTCTGTTCTGATCAAACACCCATGAACAAATTCAGTTATAGTCATAGCGCCACCTGCTGGTAACAGGAAGTGACAAGGTTAACACTGTTATGGACTCCTAGGAACAAATTAAAAAGTGTCAAAAAGTGTTAAATAGGCTGGCAACATGCTAGAAACATAATAAAACATGCTAGCAACACTTAGCTAAGTGTTAAAGCATTCTACTAAGGCAGTGAAAAAGGAAGTTGCTGTAACTCAGGCAAGCAATATCCGATCTTCCCCAAACTTCACACGTGTGATAGGTGTTCTGTTCTGAACGAACACCCATGACCAAATTCAGTTATAGTCATAGTGCCACCTGCTGGTAACATGAAGTGACATGGTTAACACAGTTATGGACTCCTAGGAAAATATTAAAAAGCATCAACAAGTGTTAAATAGGCTGGCAACATACTAGATACTTACTAATACATGCTAGCAACACATAGCTAAGTGCTAAAGCACGCTACTAATGTAGTGAAAACGGAAGTTGCTGTAACTCAGGCAAGCAATGTCCGATCTTCCCCAAACTTCACACGTGTGATAGGTGTTCTGTTCTGAACAAACACCCATGACCAAATTCAGTTATAGTCATAGCGCCACCTGCTGGTAACAGGAAGTGACAAGGTTAACACTGTTATGGACTCCTAGGAACAAATTAAAAAGTGTCAAAAAGTGTTAAATAGGCTGGCAACATGCTAGAAACATAATAAAACATGCTAGCAACCCTTAGCTAAGTGTTAAAGCATTCTACTAAGGCAGTGAAAAAGGAAGTTGCTGTAACTCAGGCAAGAAATATACGATCTTCCCCAAACTTCACACGTGTGATAGGTGTTCTGTTCTGAACGAACACCCATGACCAAATTCAGTTATAGTCATAGCGCCACCTGCTGGTAACAGGAAGTGACAAGGTTAACACTGTTATGGACTCCTAGGAACAAATTAAAAAGTGTCAAAAAGTGTTAAATAGGCTGGCAACATGCTAGAAACATAATAAAACATGCTAGCAACCCTTAGCTAAGTGTTAAAGCATTCTACTAAAGCAGTGAAAAAGGAAGTTGCTGTAACTCAGGCAAGCAATATCCGATCTTCCCCAAACTTCACACGTGTGATAGGTGTTCTGTTCTGAACGAACACCCATGACCAAATTCAGTTATAGTCATAGTGTCACCTGCTGGTAACATGAAGTGACATGGTTAACACAGTTATGGACTCCTAGGAAAATATTAAAAAGCATCAACAAGTGTTTAATAGGCTGGCAACATACTAGATACTTACTAATACATGCTAGCAACACATAGCTAAGTGCTAAAGCACGCTACTAATGTAGTGAAAACGGAAGTTGCTGTAACTCAGGCAAGCAATGTCCGATCTTCCCCAAACTTCACACGTGTGATAGGTGTTCTGTTCTGAACAAACACCCATGACCAAATTCAGTTATAGTCATAGCGCCACCTGCTGGTAACAGGAAGTGACAAGGTTAACACTGTTATGGACTCCTAGGAACAAATTAAAAAGTGTCAAATAGTGTTAAATAGGCTGGCAACATGCTAGAAACATAATAAAACATGCTAGCAACATTTAGCTAAGTGTCAAAGCATGCAACTAATGCATTGAATAAGGAAGTTGCTTTAACTCAGGCTAGCAATGTCCGATCTGCCCCAAACTCAGGACATTTGACAAGAGTCCTGTACTGAACACATCAACATGCCCGTACTCCGTTATAGTCATAGCACCATCTACTGGCAACAGGAAGTGTCATGTGTAACACTGTTATGGACTCCTAGCATGTGTAACAATGTTATGGAGTCCTAGCAACATATTAAAAAGTGCCAGCATGTGATAAATACACTGGCAGCATGCTAGAAACATACTGAAACATGTTAGCAACACTTAGCTAAATGCTAAAGCATCATATTACTGCAGTTAATTAGGAAGTTAGTATAATTCAGGCATACAGTGTCCAATATGCCCCAAATTGAACAAGATTGATAAGAGTCCTGTCCTGAACACATCAACATGCCCGTATTCGATGATAGTGCCACCTGTTGGCAACAGGAAGTGGCAATTTTAAAACTGTTATGGACTCCTTGCAAAATAATAAAAATTATCAAGAAGTGTTAAATAGGCTGGCAACCTTCTACAAGCATACTAAAACATGCTAGCAACACTTAGCTAAGTGCTAAAGCAAGCTACTAATGCATTGAAAAAGGAAGATGCTGTGACTCAGGCAAGCAATGTCCGATCTGCCCCAAACTTCACACGTTTGACAAGGGTCCTGTCCTAAATAAATCAACGTGCCCATATTCAGTTATAGTCATAGCGCCACCTGCTGGCAACAGGAAGTTTCAGTTTTAATACTTTTATGCACTATTTGCAACACAGTAAAATATGCCATGGTGTGCTGATCATGCTATAAACATTTTCAAACATTCTAGCAACACTTAGTATGTGCAAAATGATGCTAATAATACTATAAAACAGGAAGTGTTTGTAACTCATGCATACAATTCCCAATCTGACCCAAACATCACATGTTTTATAAGAGTACTGGCCTGAACACAACTAAAGGCCAATATTCAATTATAAGTATAGCGCTGCCTGCTGGCAACAGGAAATTACTTATTTTATACTAACTTAAACATGACTTGTCTGATCTGCCAGAAACTTTGCATGTCGATATTCAGTTATAATCATAGCGCCACCTGTTGGCAGCAGGAAATGTGGCACAAATATTTACTATTTTATATGCATATGGCCCAACGTTAACTGCTCCTCCTATGGGCACCGGGTGGTGTTAAGCCCGAGTGCGAGGGCCCTTTCATCGCTGCTTGCAGCTTTAATTATTATTATTATTATTATTATTATTAGGGCCCGAGCACTGCAGTGCGAGGACCCTATTGGAATTGCTCCGTTTATTCTTCTTCTTCTTCTTCTTCTTCTTCTTCTTCTTCTTCTTCTTCTTCTTCTTCTTCTTCTTCTTCTTCGTAATGAAGCGCATTTTTGAGGGCCTAAACATGCTCCAAAACTCACGAAACTTTGCACACGCATCAGGACCGGCGAAAATTTACATCTGATATAGGTTTCAGAAGTGGGTGTGGCAAAATGGATCGATAGCGCCACCTGGTAAATTTCAACGGAGTGTCCCTCGAGCTACGTTTCACGTACATACATGAAAATCGGTACGCACGTGTAACACACCAATACCTTCAAAAAAGTCTCTTGGTACAAAATCCAAAACCCAACAGGAAGTAAGTTATTTTGAATTTCCTGTACGATTTTTGTGCAGTTTTTGCCGTTTCCATGCCTCGTACTTTGACGAACTCCTCCTACAGTTTTAATCGGATTATCTTCAAATTTGGTGAGGGTCATCATAAGACCTTTGTGACATTAAATTGTGAAGCTTTTGAGTTTTCGTCAAGGGGTGTGTCCCTGGCGGCCTGACAAAGTTTGATGTTTCGCCGTGAAACAGGAAGTTGCTGTAACTCAGGCAAGCAATGTCCGATCTGCCCCAAACTTCACACCAGTGATGGGTGTTCTGTCCTGAACAAACACCCATGACCAAATTCAGTTATAGTCATAGCGCCACCTGCTGGTAACAGGAAGTGACATGGTTAACACAGTTATGGACTCCTTGCAAAATAATAAAAGGCATCAACAAGGGTTAAATAGGCTGGCAAAATTTTATAAGCATGCTAATACATGCTAACAACATTTAGCTAAGTGCTAAAGCATGCTACTAATGCAGTGAAACAGGAAGTTGCTGTAACTCAGGCAAGCAATGTCCGATCTGCCCCAAACTTCCCACGTGTGATGGGTGTTCTGTCCTGAACAAACACCCATGACCAAATTCAGTAATAGTCATAGCGCCACCTGCTGGTAACAGGAAGTTACATGGTTAACATTGTTATGGACTCCTAGGAACATATTAAAAAGTGTCAACAAGTGTTAAAAAGGCTGGCAACATGCTAGAAACATACCAATACATGCTAGCAACACTTAGCTAAATGCTAAAGCATGCTAGTGATGCAGTGAAAAGGGAATTTGCTGTAACTAATGCAAGCAATGTCCGATCTGCCTCAAACTTCAAACGTTTAACAAGAGTCCTGTCCTGAACACATCAACATGCCCATATTTGATTATATTCATAGAGCCACCTGCTGGCAACAGGAAGTGGCATGTTTAACACTGTTATGGATTCCTTGCAAAATAATAAAAGGCATCAACAAGGGTTAAATAGGCTGGCAAAATTTTATAAGCATGCTAATACATGCTAGCAACATTTAGCTAAGTGCTAAAGCATGCTACTAATGCAGTGAAACAGGAAGTTGCTGTAACTCAGGCAAGCAATGTCCGATCTATCCCAAACTTCACACGTGTTATGGGTGTTCTGTCCTGTACAAACACCCATGGCCAAATTCAGTTATAGTCATAGCGCCACCTGCTGGTAACAGGAAGTGACAAGGTTAACACTGTTATGGACTCCTAGGAACATATTAAAAAGCATCAACAAGTGTAAAATAGGCTGGCAACATGCTAGATACATACTAATACATCCTAGCAACACTTAGCTAAGGACTAAAGCATGCTACTAATGTAGTGAAAAGGAAGTTGCTGTAACTCAGGCAAGCAATGTCCGATCTTCCCCAAACTTCACACGTGTGATATGTGTTTTGTTCTGAACAAACACCCATGACCAAATTCAGTTATAGTTATAGCCCCACCTGCTGGTAACAGGAAGTGACAAGGTTAACGCTGTTATGGACTCCTAGGAACAAATTAAAATGTGTCAAAAAGGGTTAAATATGCTGGCAACCTTCTAGAAGCATACTAAAACATGCCAGCAACACTTAGCTAAGTGCTAAAGCATGCTACTAATGCAGTGAAAAAGGAAGATGCTTTAACTCAGGCAAGCAATGTCCGATCTTCCCCAAACTTCACACGTTTGACAAGGGTCCTGTCATAAATAAATCAACATGCCCATATTCGGTTATAGTCATAGCGCCACCTGCTGGCAACAGGAAGTGTCATTTTTAACACTTTTATGCACTATTTGCAACACAGTAAAATATGTCATTGTGTGCTAATCATGCTAGAAATATTTTCAAACATTCTAGCAACACTTAGTATGTGCAAAACAATGCTATTAATACTATAAAACAGGAAGTTGTTGTAACTCATGCATACAATTCCCCATCTTACCCAAACATAACATGTTTTATAAGAGTACTGGCCTGAATACAACTACAGGCCAATATTCAATTCTAAGTATTGCGCCGCCTGCTGGCAACAGGAAATGAATTATTTTATACTAACTTAAACATGACTTGTCTGACCTGCCCGAAACTTTGCATGTTTGGTAAGAGTCCTGGCCTGAAGAAATTTACATGTCAATATTCTGTTATAATCATAGCGCCACCTGTTGGCAGCAGGAAATGTGGCACAAATATTTACTATTTTATAAGCATATGGCCCAACGTTCACTGTTCCTCCTATGGGCACCGGGTGGTGGTGAGCCCGAGTGCAAGGGCCCTTTCATCGCTACTTGCAGCTTTAACTATTATTATTCTTCTCCAAAATGAATCACATTTTTGAGAGCCTAAACATGCTCGAAAAGTCATGAAACTTTGCACACACCTCAGAACTGGCGAACATTTACGTCTGATATGGGTTTCAGAAGTGGGTGTGGCAAAATGGCTCGACAGCGCCACCTATACACGTTCAACGGTGTGCGCCTCGAGCTACGTTTCACGTACATGTATGAAAATCGGTATACACATGTATCTCTCCAATACCTACAAAAAAGTCTCTTGGAGCAAAATCCGAAACCCAACAGGACGTCTAATTATTTTTATTTTTATTAGCAAATTTTGTGTAATTTTTGTCATTTCCATGCGTTTGTATTTTAACGAACTCCTCCTAGAGATTAATTCAGATCAACACCAAAGTTGGTTTGCCTAATCTAAAGGCCTTTGCGATGTTAAATTGCGAAGATTTTGAGTTTTCGTTAAAGGGCGTGTCCGTGGCGGCCTGGCGAATTTCGATGATTCGCCATGAAAAATGAATTTGCTATAACTCAGACATACATGTTTAATAAGACTCCTGACCTGAACATATTTACATGCCCATTTTCAGTTATAGTCATAGCGCCACCTATAGGCAACAGGAAGTGACATATTTTACACTTCGACAGACTACTCCTAGCAAATTTTTTGACATCAATGTCTTTTTTATGGTCAGTCTAATCTAAAGGCCTTTGCAATAGTGAATTGTGAATATCTTAAGTTTTCGATAAAGGGCGTGTCCTTGGCGCCGTGACAAAGTTTGATGTCTCGCCATGGGAATAAAATTTGTAACTCAGGCATAAAATGTCTGATTTTCGCCAAACTTCACATGTTTGATAAGAGTCCTGGCCTGAACACAGCTGAAGGCCAATATTCCATCAGGTGTGGCAAAATGGCTCGATAGCGCCACCTATACACTTTCAACATAGCGCGCCTCAAGCTATGTTTCACGCACATGTACAAAAATCGGTACACACATGTAACACACCAATATCTACGAAAAAGTTTCTTGGTACGAAATCCAAATCCAAACAGGAAGTCAGTTAGTTAGAATGTTCCCTGCAAAATTGGTGTTGTTTTTGGCATTTTCAGGGTTTGTACTTTAACAAACTCCTCCTAGAGATTTATTCAGATCAACATCAAACTTGGTCAGTTAAATCTAAAGGCCTTTGCGAAGTTAAATTAAAGAAGATCTTGAGATTTCGTTAAAGGGAGTGTCCATGGCGGCCTGACAAATTTCGATGTTTCTCCATTAAAAAGCAAGTTGCTGTAACTCAGAGATACAATGTCCAATCTGCCCCAAACTTCACATGTTAGATAAGACTTCTGCCCTTAACAGATCTACATGCCCATATTCAATTATAGTCATAGCGCCACCTGCTGGCAACAGGAAGTGACATATTTTACGCTGAGACAAACTACTCATAGAGATTTTTTGAAATTAATGTATTTTTGTGGTCAGTCTAATCTATAGGCCTATGTAATGTTAAATTGTGGCAATCTTGAGTTTTTGTTAAAGAGCGTGTCCATGGCAAAAATGACAAAATTTGAGGTCTCGCCACAGCAAGAGAAGTTGTTGTAACTCAGGCATAAAATGTTTGATCTTCCCCAAACTTCACATGTTCGATAAGAGTGCAGCCCTGAACACATCTGAAGGCCAATATTCCATTATAATGATAGCGCCACCTGCTGGCAACAGGAAGATTGGCACATATGGAATAAACATTGATATATTCTACTTATATTTATGAGTTTAAACGCATATTTCTCACCATTTCTCAAAAAGTCACGAAACTTTGCACACACCTCAGAACTGGCGAAAATTTACGACTGATATGGATTTCAGAAGTGGGTGTGGCAAAATGGCTCGACAGCGTCACCTATAGACGTTCAACGGTGTGCGCCTCGAGCTATGTTTCACGTACATGCACGAAAATTGGCACACACATGTAACACACCAATACCTACAAAAACTACTCTTGGAGCAAAATCCTAAACCCAACAGGAAGTCGGTTATTTTTAATATCATGAGCAAATTTTGTGCAATTTTTGTCATTTCCATGCATTGTATTTTAACGAACTCTTCCTAGAGATTTATTCAGATCAACAACAAATTTGGTATGCCTAATCTAAAGGCCTTTGCGATGTTAAATTGCGAAGAATTTGAATTTTCATCGAAGGGCGTGTCAGTGGCGGCCTGGTGAATTTCGATGAAAAATGAAGTTGCTATTACTCAGACATACAATGTCCAATCTGCCCCAAACTTCACATGGTTGATAAGACTCTGGAACTGAATAGATTGACATGCCCGTATTCAGTTATAGTCATAGCGCCACCTATTGGCAACAGGAAGTGTCATATTTTATGCTGCGAAGCACTACTCCTAGAAATTTTATGACATCAATGTCTTTTTTGTGGTCAGTCTAATCTAAAGGCCTGTGCAATGTTAAATTGTGAAGATCTTGAGTTTTCGTTAAAGGGCGTGTCCATGGCGCCGTGACATAGTTCGATGTCTCGCCATGGGAGTAGAAGTTGTTGTAAACTCAAGCATAAAATATCAGATCTTGCCCAAACTTCACATGTTTGATAAGAGTACTGACCTGCACACATCTGGAGGCCAATATTGCATTGGGTGTGGCAAAATGGCTCGATAGCGCCACCTATACACTTTCAATGGAGTGCGCCTCGAGCTACGTGTCAAGTACATGTACGAAAATCGGTACACATATGTAAGACACCAATAGCTACAAAAAAGTATTTTGGTACGAAATCCGAATCCCAACAGGAAGTCGGTTATTTTGAATTTTCCCTGCAAAATTGGTGTTGTTTTTGCCATTTTCAGGGGTTGTACTTTAACGAACTCCTCCTAAAGATTTATTCAGGTCAACACCAAACTTGGTCAGTGTAATCTTAAGCCCTTTGCGATGTTAAATTGCGAAGATCTTGAGGTTTCGTTAAAGGGCGTGTCCATGGCGGCCTGACAAATTTCGATGTTTCGCCATGAAAAAGGAAGTTGCTGTAACTCAGACATACAATGTCCAATCTGCCTCAAACTTCACATGTTAGATAAGAATTCTGCCCTTAACAGATCTACATGCTCATATTCAGTCATAGTCATAGCGCCACCTGCTGGCAACAGGAAGTGTCATGTTTTACACTGCAAAGAACTACTCCAAGAAATTTTATGACATTAACATTTTATTTTGGTCAGTCTAATCTAAAGGTCTTTGCAATGTTAAATTGTGGAGATCTTTAGATTTTGTTAAAGGGCGTGTCCATGGCGCCGTGACGAAGTTCGATGTCTCGCCATGGGAATAAAAGATGATATAACTTAGGCATAAAATGTCCTATCTTCCCCAAACTTCACATGTGTGATAAGAGTCCTGGCCTGAACACATCTGTAGGCCAATATTCCATCGGGTGTGGCAAAATGGCTCGATAGCGCCACCTATACACTTTCAACATAGCGCGCCTCGAGCTCCGTTTCACGTACATGTACAAAAATTGGTACACACATGTAACACACCAATACCTACAAAAAAGTCTCTTGGTACGAAATCCGAATCCCAACAGGAAGTCAGTTATTTAGAATTTTCTCTGCAAAATTGGCGTTGTTTTTGCCATTTTCAGGGGTTGTACTTTAACGAACTCCTCCTAGAGATTTACTCAGAATAACACCAAACTTGGTCAGTTAAATCTAAAGGCCTTTGTGATGTTAAATTGCGAAGATCTTGAGGTTTTGTTAAAGGGCGTGTCCATGGCGGCCTAACAAATTTCGATGTTTCGCCATGAAAAAGGAAGTTGCTGTAACTCAGACATACAATGTCCAATCTGCCCCAAACATCACATGTTAGAATAGACTTCTGCCCTTAACAGATCTACATGCCCATATTCAGTTATAGTCATAGCGCCACCTATTGGCAACAGGAAGTGAAATATTTTACATTGCGACAAACTACTCCTAGAAATTTTATGACATCTATGTTATTTTTGTGGTCAGTCTAATCTAAAGACCTGTGTGATGTTTAGTTGTGAAGATCTTGAGTTTTCGTTAAAAGGCGTGTCCATGGCGCCGTGACGAAATTCGATGTGTCGCCATGGGAATAAAAGATGTTATAACTCAGGCATAAAATGTTCGATCTTGCCCAAACTTCACATGTGTGATAAGGGTCCTGGCCTGAACAGATCTGAAAGCCAATATTCCATTGGGTGTGGCAAAATGGCTCGATAGCGCCACCTATACACTTTCAACTGAGTGCAAATACACTTTCAACGGAGTGCGCCTCAAGATATGTTTCACGTACATGTACAATAATCGGTACACACATGTAACACACCAATACCTACAAAAAAGTATCTTGGTACGAAATCTGAATCCCAACAGGAAGTCGGTTATTAAGAATTTTCTCTGCAAAATTGGCTTTGTTTTTGCCATTTTCAGGGGTTGTACTTTAACAAACTCCTCCTAGAGATTTATTCAGATCAACACCAAACTTGGTCAGTTAAATCTAAAGGCCTTTGCGATGTTAAATTGCGATGATCTTGAGGTTTCGTTAAAGGACGTGTCCATGGCGGCCTGACAAATTTCGATGTTTCGCCATGAAAAAGGAAGTTGCTGTAACTCAGACATACAATGTCCAATCTGCCCCAAACTTCACATGTTAGATAAGACTTCTGCCCTTAACAGATCTACATGCCCATATTCAATTATAGTCATAGCGCCACCTGCTGGCAACAGGAAGTGACATGTTTTACGCTGCAACAAACTACTCTTAGAAATCTTTTGACATTAATGTATTTTTTTGTGGTCAGTCTAATCTAAAGGCCTGTGCAATGTTAAATTGTGGAGATCTTCAGTTTTTGTTAAAGGGCGTGTCCATGGCACCATGACAAAATTTGATGTCTCGCCACAGCAAGAGAAGTTTTTGTAACTCAGGCATAAAATGTTCAATCTTCCCCAGACTCTGCATGTTCGATAAGAGTCCTGGCCTGAACACATCTGAAGGCCAATATTCCGTTATAATGATAGCGCCACCTGCTGGCAACAGGAAGACTGGCACATATAAATGATTTTTACATATTCCACTTATATTTACGACTTTAAATACATATATTTCGCCGTTCGCCAATTAACTAAAGCCTCTCGCTGGCGGTGAGCCCGGGTGCGAGGGCCCGTTCATCGCTGCTTGCAGCTTTAATTAGGGCCCGCGCACCGATGGTGTGAGGACCCTCTTGGAATTGCTCCGTTTATTATTATTATTATTATTAGGGCCCGAGCACCGATGGTGTGAGGACCCTCTTGGAATTGCTCCGTTTATTATTATTATTATTATTATTATTATTATTAGGGCCTGAGCACCGATGGTGTGAGGACCCTCTTGGAATTGCTCCGTTTATTATTATTATTATTATTATTATTATTATTATTATTAGTATTATTATTATTATTATTATTATTATTATTATTAGGGCCCGAGCACCGATGGTGTGAGGACCCTCTTGGAATTGCTCCGTTTATTATTATTATTATTATTAGGGCCCGAGCACCGATGGTGTGAGGACCCTCTTGGAATTGCTCCGTTTATTATTATTATTATTATTATTATTATTAGGGCCCGAGCACCGATGGTGTGAGGACCCTCTTGGAATTGCTCCGTTTATTATTATTATTATTATTATTATTATTATTATTATTATTATTATTATTATTATTATTATTATTCTCTAAGATGAATCGCATTTTTGAGAGCCTAAACATGCTCGAAAAGTCATGAAACTTTGCACACACCTCAGAACTGGCGAAAATTTACGTCTGATATGGGTTTCAGAAGTGGGTGTTGCAAAATGGCTCGACAGCGCCACCTATACACGTTCAACGGTGTGCGCCTCGAGCTACGTTTCACGTACATGTATGAAAATTGGTATACACATGTATCTCTCCAATACCTACAAAAAAGTCTCTTGGAGCAAAATACGAAACCCAACAGGAAGTCGGTTATTTTTAATTTTATGAGCAAATTTTGTGTCATTTTTGTCATTTCCATGCGTTGTATTTTAACGAACTCCTCCTAGAGATTCATTCAGATCAACACCAAAGTTGGTATGCCTAATCTAAAGGCCTTTGCGATGTTAAATTGCGAAGATTTTGAGTTTTCGTTTAAGGGCGTGTCCGTGGCGGCCTGGTGAATTTCGATGATTCGCGATGAAAAATGAGGTTGCTATAACTCAGACATACAATGTCCAATGTGCCCCAAACTTCACACGTTTAATAAGACTCCTGACCTGAACATATTTACATGCCTATATTCAGTTATAGTCATAGCGCCACCTATAGGCAACAGGAAGTGACATATTTTACACTTCGACACACTACTCCTAGAAATTTTTTGACATCAATGTATTTTTTATGGTCAGTCTAATCTAAAGGCCTGTGCAATGTTAAATTGTGAAGATCTTGAGTTTTCGTTGAGGGGCGTGTCCATGGCGCCGTGACAAAATTCAAAGTCTCGCCATGGGAATAAAAGATGTTATAACTCAGGCATGAAATGTCCGATCTTCCCCAAACTTCACATGTCTGATAAGAGTCCTGGCCTGAACACATCTGTAGGCCAATATTTCATCGTGTGTGGCAAAATAGCTCGATAGCGCCACCTACACACTTTCAACGATGTGCGCCTCGAGCTACGTTTCATGTACATGTATGAAAATCAGTATACACATGTATCTCTCCAGTACCTACAAAAAAGTATCTTGGAGCAAAATCCGAAACCCAACAGGGAGTCGGTTATTTTTAATTTTATGAGCAAATTTTGTGTCATTTTTGTCATTTCCATGCGTTGTATTTTAACGAACTCCTCCTAGAGATTTATTCAGATCAACACCAAAGTTGGTATGCCTAATCTTAAGGCCTTTGCGATGTTAAATTGCGAAGATTTTGAGTTTTCATTAAAGGGCGTGTCCATGGCGGCCTGACAAATTTCGATGTTTCGCCATGAAAAAGGAAGTTGCTGTAACTCAGACATACAATGTCCAATCTGCCCCAAACTTCACCTGTTAGACAAGACTTCTGCCCTTAACAGATCTACGTGCCCATATTCAGTTATAGTCATAGCGCCACCTGCTGGCAACAGGAAGTGACATGTTTTACGCTGCGACAAAGTACTCCTTGAAATTTTATGACATCAATGTTATTTTTGTGGTCAGTCTAATCTAAAGACCTGTGTGATGTTTAATTGTGAAGATCTTGAGTTTTCGTTAAAAGGCGTGTCCATGGCGCCGTGACGAAGTTCGATGTGTCGCCATGGGAATAAAAGATGTTATACTCAGGCATAAAATGTCCGATCTTGCCCAAACTTCACATGTGTGATAAGGGTCCTGCCCTAAACAGATCTGAAGGCCAATATCCATTGGGTGTGGCAAAATGGCTCGATAGCGCCACCTATACACTTTCAACTGAGTGCATATACACTTTCAACGGAGTGCGCCTCAAGCTATGTTTCACGTACATGTACAAAAATCGGTACACACATGTAACACACCAGTACCTACAAAAAAGTCTCTTGGTACGAAATCCTAATCCCAACAGGAAGTCGATTATTTTGAATTTTCCCTGCAAAATTGGTGTTGTTTTTGCCATTTTCAGGGGTTGTACTTTAACGAACTCCTCCTAGAGATTTATTCAGATGAACACCAAACTTGGTCAGTGTAATCTAAAGCCCTTTGCGATGTTAAATTGCGAAGGACTTGAGGTTTTGTTAAAGGGCGTGTCCATGGCGGCCTGACAAATTTCGATGTTTCGCCATGAAAAAGGAAGTTGCTGTAACTCAGACATACAATGTCCAATCTGCCCCAAACTTCACATGTTGGATAAGACTCTTGACCTTAACAGATCTACATGCCAATATTCAGTTATAGTCATGGCGCCACCTATAGGCAACAGGAAGTGACATATTTTACACTGCGACTAACTACTCCTAGAAATTTTATGACATCAATGTCTTTTTTGTGGTCAGTCTAATCTAAAGGCCTGTGCGATGTTAAATTGTGAAGATCTTGAGTTTTCGTTAAAAGGCGTGTCCATGGCGCCATGACGAAGTTCGATGTCTCGCCAAGGGAATAAAATATGTTATAACTCAGGCATAAAATGTCCGATCTTCCCCAAACTTCACATGTGTGATAAGAGTCCTGGCCTGCACACATCTGTAGGCCAATATTCCATCGGGTGTGGCAAAATGGCTCGATAGCGCCACCTATACACTTTCAACATAGCGCGCCTCGAGCTCCGTTTCAAGTACATGTACAAAAATCAGTACACACATGTAACACACCAGTACCTACAAAAAAAGTCTTTTGGTACGAAATCCTATTCCCAACAGGAAGTCGGTTATTTTGAAATTTCCCTGCAAAATTGGCGTTGTTTTTGCCATTTTCAGGGTTTGTACTTTAACGAACTCCTCCTAGAGATTTATTCAGATGAACACCAAACTTGGTCAGTGTAATCTAAAGCCATTTGCGATGTTAAATTGCGAAGGACTTGAGGTTTCGTTAAAGGGCGTGTCCATGGCGGCCTGACAAATTTCGATGTTTCGCCATGAAAAAGGAAGTTGCTGTAACTCAGACATACAATGTCCAATCTGCCCCAAACTTCACATGTTGGATAAGACTCTTGACCTGAACAGATCTACATGCCAATATTCAGTTATAGTCATAGCGCCACCTATTGGCAACAGGAAGTGAAATATTTTACACTGCGACAAACTACTCCTAGAAATTTTATGACATCGATGTTATTTTTGTGGTCAGTCTAATCTAAAGACCTGTGTGATGTTTAGTTGTGAAGATCTTGAGTTTTCGTTAAAAGGCGTGTCCATGGCGCCGTGACGAAGTTTGATGTGTCGCCATGGGAATAAAAGATGTTATAACTCAGGCATAAAATGTCCGATCTTGTCCAAACTTCACATGTGTGATAAGGGTCCTGGCCTGAACAGATCTGAAGGCCAATATTCCATTGGGTGTGGCAAAATGGCTCGATAGCGCCACCTATACATTTTCAACAGAGTGCATATACACTTTTAACGGAGTGCGCCTCAAGCTATGTTTCACGTACATGTACAAAAATCGGTACACACATGTAACACACCAATATCTACGAAAAAGTCTCTTGGTACAAAATCCGAATCCAAACAGGAAGTCAGTTATTTAGAATGTTCTCTGCAAAAATGGTGTTGTTTTTAGCATTTTCAGGGGTTGTACTTTAAAGAACTCCTCCTAGAAATTTATTCAGATCAACATCAAACTTGGTCAGTTAAATCTAAAGGCCTTTGCAAAGTTAAATTGGGAAGATCTTGAGATTTCGTTAAAGGGAGTGTCCATGGCGGCCTGACAAATTTCGATGTTTCGCCATCAAAAAGGAAGTTGCTGTAACTCAGACATACAATGTCCAATCTGCCCCAAACTTTGCATGTTAAATAAGACTTCTGCCCTTAACAGATCTACATGCCCATATTCAATTATAGTCATAGCACCACCTGCTGGCAACAGAAAGTGACATATTTTACGCTGAGACAAACTACTCCTAGAGATTTTTTGACATCAATGTATTTTTGTGGTCAGTCTAATCTAAAGGCCTGTGTAATGTTAAATTGTGGCAATCTTGAGTTTTTGTTAAAGAGCGTGTCCATGGCAAAAATTACAAAATTTGATGTCTCGCCACAGCAAGAGAAGTTGTTGTAACTCAGGCATAAAATGTTTGATCTTCCCCAAACTTCACATGATCGATAAGAGTGCAGCCCTGAACACATCTGAAGGCCAATATTCCATTATAATAATAGCGCCACCTGCTGGCAACAGGAAGATTGGCACATATGTGGAATAAACATTGATATATTCTACTTATATTTATGAGTTTAAACGCATATTTCTCACCGTTCACCTATTTACTAAAGCCACTCGCTGCCGGTGAGCCCGGGTGCGAGGGCCCGTTCATCGCTGCTTGCAGCTTTAATTATTATTATTATTATTCTTCTCCAGGATGAATCGCATTTTTGAGGGCCTAAACATACTCAAAAAGTCATGAAACTTTGCACACACCTCAGAACCGGCGAAAATGTACATCTGATATGGGTTTCAGAAGTGGGTGTGGCAAAATGGCTCGACAGCGCCACCTATACATGTTCAACGGTGTGCGCCTCGAGCTATGTTTCACGTACATGTATGAAAATCGGTACACACATGTAACTCTCCAATACCTACAAAGAAGTCTCTTAGAGCAAAATTCTAAACCCAACAGGAAGTCAGTTATTTTTAATATTATGAGCAAATTTTGTGTCATTTTTGCCATTTCCATGAGTTGTATTTTAACGAACTCCTCCTAGAAACTTATTCAGATCAACACCAAAGTTGGTTATGCCTAATCTAAAGGCCTTTGCGATGTTAAATTGCGAAGATTTTGAGTATTCGTTAAAGGGCGTGTCCGTGGCGGCCTGGCGAATTTCGATGATTCGCCATGAAAAATGAAGTTGCTATAACTCAGACATACAATGTCCAATGTGCCCAAAACTTCACATGTTTAATAAGACTCCTGACCTGAACATATTTACATGCCCATATTCAGTTATAGTCATAGCGCCACCTATAGGCAACAGGAAGTGACATATTTTACACTTCGACAGACTACTCCTAGAAATTTTTTGACATCAATGTCTTTTTTATGGTCAGTATAATCTAAAGGCCTGTGCAATGCTAAATTGTGAAGATCTTGAGTTTTCATTAAGGGGCGTGTCCATGGCGCCGTGACAAAATTCAAAGTCTCGCCATGGGAATAAAAGATGTTATAACTCAGGCATAAAATGTCCGATCTTCCCCAAACTTCACATGTGTGATAAAAGTCCTGGCCTGAACAGATCTGAAGGCCAATATTCCATCGGGTGTGGCAAAATGGCTCGATAGCGCCACCTATACACTTTCAACGGAGTGCACCTCGAGCTATGTTTCACGTACATGTACAAAAATTGGTACACACATGTAACACACCAATACCTACAAAAAAGTCTCTTGGTGCGAAATCCTAATCCCAACAGGAAGTCGGTTATTTTGAATTTTCCCTGCAAAATTGGTGTCGTTTTTGTCATTTCCATGCGTTGTATTTTAATGAACTCCTCCTAGAGATTCATTCAGATCAACACCAAAGTTGGTATGCCTAATCTAACGGCCTTTGTGATGTTAAATTGCGAAGGACTTGAGGTTTCTTTAAAGGGCGTGTCCATGGCGGCCTGACAAATTTCGATGTTTCGCCGTGAAAAAGGAAGTTGCTATAACTCAGACATACAATGTCCAATCTGCCCAAACTTCACATGTGTGATAAGGGTCCTGGCCTGAACAGATCTGAAGGCCAATATTCCATTGGGTGTGGCAAAATGGCTCGATAGCGCCACCTATACACGTTCAACTGAGTGCATATACACTTTCAATGGAGTGCGCCTCAAGCTATGTTTCACGTACATGTACAAAAATCGGTACACACATGTAACACACCAATATCTACGAAAAAGTCTCTTGGTACGAAATCCGAATCTAAACAGGAAGTCAGTTATTTAGAATGTTCTCTGCAAAATTGGTGTTGTTTTTTGCATTTTCAGGGGTTGTACTTTAACGAACTCCTCCTAGAGATTTATTCAGATCAGCATCAAACTTGGTCAGTTAAATCTAAAGGCCTTTGCGATGTTAAATTGGGAAGATCTTGAGATTTCGTTAAAGGGAGTGTCCATGGCGGCCTGACAAATTTAGATGTTTCGCCATGAAAAAGGAAGTTGCTGTAACTCAGACATACAATGTCCAATCTGCCCCAAACTTTGCATGTTAGATAAGACTTCTGCCCTTAACAGATCTACATGCCCATATTCAATTATAGTCATAGCGCCACCTGCTGGCAACAGGAAGTGACATATTTTACGCTGAGATAAACTACTCCTAGAGTTTTTTTGACATTATTGTATTTTTGTGGTCAGTCTAATCTAAAGGCCTGTGTAATGTTAAATTGTGGCAATCTTGAGTTTTTGTTAAAGAGCGTGTCCATGGCAAAAATGACAAAATTTGATGTCTCGCCACAGCAAGAGAAGTTGTTGTAACTCAGGCATAAAATGTTTGATCTTCCCCAAACTTCACATGTTCGATAAGAGTGCAGCCCTGAACACATCTGAAGGCCAATATTCCATTATAATGATAGCGCCACCTGCTGGCAACAGGAAGATTGGAACATATATGGAATAAACATTGATATATTCTACATATATTTATGAGTTTAATCGCATATTTCTCACCGTTCACCTATTTACTAAAGCCACTCGCTGCCGGTGAGCCCGGGTGCGAGGGCCCGTTCATCGCTGCTTGCAGCTTTAATTACTATTATTATTCTTCTCTAAGATGAATCGCATTTTTGAGAGCCTAAACATGCTCGAAAAGTCATGAAACTTTGCACACACCTCAGAACTGGCGAAAATTTACGTCTGATATGGGTTTCAGAAGTGGGTGTGGCAAAATGGCTTGACAGCGCCACCTATAAACGTTCAATGGTGTGCGCCTCGAGCTACGTTTCACGTACATGTATGAAAATTGGTATACACATGTATCTCTCCAATACCTACAAAAAAGTCTCTTGGAGCAAAATCCGAAACCCAACAGGAAGTCGGTTATTTTTAATTGTATGAGCAGATTTTGTGTCATCTTTGTCATTTCCATGCGTTGTATTTTAACGAACTCCTCCTAGAGATTAATTCAGATCAACACCAAAGTTGGTATGCCTAATCTAAATTGCGAAGATTTTGAGTTTTCGTTAAAGGGCGTGTCCGTGGCGGCCTGGTGAATTTCGATGATTCGCCATGAAAAATGAAGTTGCTATAACTCAGACATACAATGTCCAATCTGCCCCAAACTTCACATGTTTGATGAGACTCCGAACCTGAACAGATTGACATGCCCATATTCAGTTATAGTCATAGCGCCACCTATTGGCAATAGGAAGTGACATATTTTACACTGCGACTAACTACTCCTAGAAATTTTAATGACATCAATGTCTTTTTTGTGGTCAGTCTAATCTAAAGGCCTGTGCGATGTTAAGAAGATCTTGAGTTTTCGTTAAGGGGCGTGTCCATGGCGCCGTGACAAAATTCAAAGTCCCGCCATGGGAATAAAAGATGTTATAACTCAGGCATAAAATGTCCGATCTTCCCCAAACTTCACATGTTTGATAAAAGTCCTGGCCTGAACAGATCTGAAGGCCAATATTCAATCGGGTGTGGCAAAATGGCTCGATAGCGCCACCTATACACTTTCAACGGAGTGCGCCTCGATCTATGTTTCACGTACATGTACAAAAATTGGTACACACATGTAACACACCAATATACACATGTATCTCTCCAATACCTACAAAAAAGTCTCTTGGAGCAAAATCCGAAACCCAACAGGAAGTCGGTTATTTTTAATTTTATGAGCAAATTTTGTGTCATTTTTGTCATTTCCATGCGTTGTATTTTAACAAACTCCTCCTAGAGATTAATTCAGATCAACACCAAAGTTGGTATGCCTAATCTAAAGGCCTTTGCGATGTTAAATTACGAAGATTTTGAGTTTTCGTTAAAGGGCGTGTCCGTGGCGGCCTGGCGAATTTCGATGATTCGCCATGAAAAATGAAGTTGCTATAACTCAGACATACAATGTCCAATGTGTTTAAAACTTCACATGTTTAATAAGACTCCTGACCTGAACAGATTCACATGCCCATATTCAGTTATAGTCATAGCGCCACCTATAGGCAACAGGAAGTGACATATTTTACACTGTGACTAACTACTCCTAGAAATTTTATGACATTGTAATGAATTAACCTTTGTATTCATTCGGAAGAAGGAGGCGGGAACCGGCGGACAATCAAAAACATTTTAATAACAAAATAAACACAAAAACCCCCCTCACGGACGACTGGTGCGCGCAAATAAAACCCAAAACACAACTAAAAGCCCAGGCCTGGTCCTCTCTCGTCCTTCACTGTCGTCGCTCCAGTTTTATATCCTTCCATCTCCTCCATGGGCCTCGAGACCGGTGGGTCGAACAGGTGTAGTTCATCTCCAATCACTCCCCCGGCCTCGCTCCCATGTCCCTCGGCCCCGCCCCACTCGTCACAGACATCAATGTCTTTTTTGTGGTCAGTCTAATCTAAAGGCCTGTGCGATGTTACATTGTGAAGATCTTGAGTTTTTGTTAAAAGGCGTGTCCATGGCGCCATGACGAAGTTCGATGTCTCGCCAAGGGAATAAAATATGTTATAACTCAGGCATAAAATGTCCGATCTTCCCCAAACTTCACATGTGTGATAAGAGTCCTGGCCTGAACACATCTGTAGGCCAATATTCCATCGGGTGTGGCAAAATGGCTCGATAGCGCCACCTATACACTTTCAACATAGCGCGCCTCGAGCTCCGTTTCAAGTACATGTACAAAAATCGGTACACACATGTAACACACCAGTACCTACAAAAAAGTCTCTTGGTACGAAATCCTAATCCCAACAGGAAGTCGGTTATTTTGAAATTTCCCTTCAAAATTGGCGTTGTTTTTGTCATTTTCAGGGGTTGTACTTTAACGAACTCCTCCTAGAGATTTATTCGGATGAACACCAAACTTGGTCAGTGTAATCTAAAGCCATTTGCGATGTTAAATTGCGAAGGACTTGAGGTTTCGTTAAAGGGCGTGTCCATGGCGGCCTGACAAATTCGATGTTTCGCCATGAAAAAGGAAGTTGCTGTAATTCAGACATACAATGTCCAATCTGCCCCAAACTTCACATGTTGGATAAGACTCTTGACCTGAACAGATCTACATGCCAATATTCAGTTATAGTCATAGCGCCACCTATTGGCAACAGGAACTGAAATATTTTACACTGCGACAAACTACTCCTAGAAATTTTATGACATCAATGTTATTTTTGTGGTCAGTCTAATCTAAAGACCTGTGTGATGTTTAGTTGTGAAGATCTTGAGTTTTCGTTAAAAGGCGTGTCCATGGTTTGATGTGTCGCGATGGGAATAAAAGATGTTATAACTCAGGCATAAAATGTCCGATCTTGCCCAAACTTCACATGTGTGATAAGGGTCCTGGCCTGAACAGATCTGAAGGCCAATATTCCATTGGGTGTGGCAAAATGGCTCGATAGCGCCACCTATACATTTTCAACAGAGTGCATATACACTTTTAACGGAGTGCGCCTCAAGCTATGTTTCACGTACATGTACAAAAATCGGTACACACATGTAACACACCAATATCTACGAAAAAGTCTCTTGGTACAAAATCCGAATCCAAACAGGAAGTCAGTTATTTAGAATTTTCTCTGCAAAATTGGTGTTGTTTTTGGCATTTTCAGGGGTTGTACTTTAACGAACTCCTCCTAGAGATTTATTCAGATCAACATCAAACTTGGTCAGTTAAATCTAAAGGCCTTTGCGAAGGTAAATTGGGAAGATCTTGAGGTTTCGTTAAAGGGAGTGTCCATGGCGGCCTGACAAATTTCGATGTTTCGCCATGAAAAAGGAAGTTGCTGTAACTCAGACATACAATGTCCAATCTGCCCCAAACTTTAAATGTTAGATAAGACTTCTGCCCTTAACAGATCTACATGCCCATATTCAATTATAGTCATAGCGCCACCTGCTGGCAACAGGAAGTGACATATTTTACGCTGAGACAAACTACTCCTAGAGATTTTTTGACATTAATGTATTTTTGTGGTCAGTCTAATCTAAAGGCCTGTGCAATGTTAAATTGTGGAGATCTTCAGTTTTTGTTAAAGAGCGTGTCCATGGCAAAAATGACAAAATTTGATGTCTCGCCACAGCAAGAGAAGTTGTTGTAACTCGGGCATAAAATGTTTGATCTTCCCCAAACTTCACATGTGTGATAAGGGTCCTGGCTTGAACAGATCTGAAGGCCAATATTCCATTGGGTGTGGCAAAATGGCTCGATAGCGCCACCTATACATTTTCAACAGAGTGCATATACACTTTTAACGGAGTGCGCCTCAAGCTATGTTTCACGTACATGTACAAAAATCGGTACACACATGTAACACACCAATATCTACGAAAAGGCTCTTGGTACAAAACCCGAATCCAAACAGGAAGTCAGTTATTTAGAAATTTCTCTGCAAAATTGGTGTTGTTTTTGGCATTTTCAGGGGTTGTACTTTAACGAACTCCTCCTAGAGAGATTTATTCAGATCAACACCAAACTTGGTCAGTTAAATCTAAAGGCCTTTGCGATGTTAAATTGCGAAGATCTTGAGGTTTCATTAAAGGGCGAGTCAATGGCGGCCTGACAAATTTCGATGTTTCGCCTTGAAAAAGGAAAATGCTGTAACTCAGACATACAATGTCCAATGTCATGTTAGATAAGACTTCTGCTCTTAACAGATCTACATGCCCATATTCAGTTATAGTCATAACGCCACCTGCTGGCAACAGGAAGTGACATGTTTTACGCTGCGACAAACTACTCCTAGAAATCTTTTGACATTAATGTATTTTTGTTGTCAGTTCTAATCTAAAGGCCTGTGCAATGTTAAATTGTGGAGATCTTCAGTTTTTGTTAAAGGGCGTGTCCATGGCGCCATGACAAAATTTGATGTCTCGCCACAGCAAGAGTTGTTGTTGTAACTCAGGCATAAAATATTCAATCTTCCCCAAACTCCACATGTTCGTTAAGAGTGCAGCCCTGAACACATCTGAAGGCCAATATTCCATTATAATGATAGCACCACCTGCTGGCAACAGGAAGACTGGCACATATAAATGATTTTGATATATTCCACTTATATTTATGACTTTAAATGCATATATCTCACCGTTCGCCAATTTATTAAAGCCTCTCGCTGGCGGTGAGCCCGGGTGCGAGGGCCCGTTCATCGCTGCTTGCAGCTTTAATTAGTGCCCGAGCACCGATGGTGTGAGGACCCTCTTGGAATTGCTCCGTTTATTATTATTATTATTATTATTATTATTATTATTATTATTATTATTATTATTATTATTATTATTAGGGCCCGAGCACCGATGGTGTGAGGACCCTCTTGGAATTGCTCTGTTTATTATTATTATTATTATTATTATTATTATTAGGGCCCGAGCACCGATGGTGTGAGGACCCTCTTGGAATTGCTCCGTTTATTATTATTATTATTATTATTATTATTAGGGCCCGAGCACCGATGGTGTGAGGACCCTCTTGGAATTGCTCCATTTATTATTATTATTATTATTATTATTATTATTATTATTATTATTATTATTCTCCAGGATGAATCGCATTTTTGAGGGCCTAAACATACTCAAAAAGTCATGAAACTTTGCACACACCTCAGAACCGGCGAAAATGTACATCTGATATGGGTTTCAGAAGTGGGTGTGGCAAAATGGCTTGACAGCGCCACCTATACATGTTCAACGGTGTGCGCCTCGAGCTATGTTTCACGTACATGTATGAAAATCGGTACACACATGTAACTCTCCAATACCTACAAAGAAGTCTCTTAGAGCAAAATTCTAAACCCAACAGGAAGTCAGTTATTTTTAATATTATGAGCAAATTTTGTGTCATTTTTGCCATTTCCATGAGTTGTATTTTAACGAACTCCTCCTAGAAACTTATTCAGATCAACACCAAAGTTGGTTATGCCTAATCTAAAGGCCTTTGCGATGTTAAATTGCGAAGATTTTGAGTATTCGTTAAAGGGCGTGTCCGTGGCGGCCTGGCGAATTTCGATGATTCGCCATGAAAAATGAAGTTGCTATAACTCAGACATACAATGTCCAATGTGCCCAAAACTTCACATGTTTAATAAGACTCCTGACCTGAACATATTTACATGCCCATATTCAGTTATAGTCATAGCGCCACCTATAGGCAACAGGAAGTGACATATTTTACACTTCGACAGACTACTCCTAGAAATTTTTTGACATCAATGTCTTTTTTATGGTCAGTATAATCTAAAGGCCTGTGCAATGCTAAATTGTGAAGATCTTGAGTTTTCATTAAGGGGCGTGTCCATGGCGCCGTGACAAAATTCAAAGTCTCGCCATGGGAATAAAAGATGTTATAACTCAGGCATAAAATGTCCGATCTTCCCCAAACTTCACATGTGTGATAAAAGTCCTGGCCTGAACAGATCTGAAGGCCAATATTCCATTGGGTGTGGCAAAATGGCTCGATAGCGCCACCTATACACTTTCAACTGAGTGCATATACACTTTCAATGGAGTGCGCCTCAAGCTATGTTTCACGTACATGTACAAAAATCGGTACACACATGTAACACACCAATATCTACGAAAAAGTCTCTTGGTACGAAATCCGAATCTAAACAGGAAGTCAGTTATTTAGAATGTTCTCTGCAAAATTGGTGTTGTTTTTTGCATTTTCAGGGGTTGTACTTTAACGAACTCCTCCTAGAGATTTATTCAGATCAGCATCAAACTTGGTCAGTTAAATCTAAAGGCCTTTGCGATGTTAAATTGGGAAGATCTTGAGATTTCGTTAAAGGGAGTGTCCATGGCGGCCTGACAAATTTAGATGTTTCGCCATGAAAAAGGAAGTTGCTGTAACTCAGACATACAATGTCCAATCTGCCCCAAACTTTGCATGTTAGATAAGACTTCTGCCCTTAACAGATCTACATGCCCATATTCAATTATAGTCATAGCGCCACCTGCTGGCAACAGGAAGTGACATATTTTACGCTGAGATAAACTACTCCTAGAGTTTTTTTGACATTATTGTATTTTTGTGGTCAGTCTAATCTAAAGGCCTGTGTAATGTTAAATTGTGGCAATCTTGAGTTTTTGTTAAAGAGCGTGTCCATGGCAAAAATGACAAAATTTGATGTCTCGCCACAGCAAGAGAAGTTGTTGTAACTCAGGCATAAAATGTTTGATCTTCCCCAAACTTCACATGTTCGATAAGAGTGCAGCCCTGAACACATCTGAAGGCCAATATTCCATTATAATGATAGCGCCACCTGCTGGCAACAGGAAGATTGGAACATATATGGAATAAACATTGATATATTCTACATATATTTATGAGTTTAATCGCATATTTCTCACCGTTCACCTATTTACTAAAGCCACTCGCTGCCGGTGAGCCCGGGTGCGAGGGCCCGTTCATCGCTGCTTGCAGCTTTAATTACTATTATTATTCTTCTCTAAGATGAATCGCATTTTTGAGAGCCTAAACATGCTCGAAAAGTCATGAAACTTTGCACACACCTCAGAACTGGCGAAAATTTACGTCTGATATGGGTTTCAGAAGTGGGTGTGGCAAAATGGCTTGACAGCGCCACCTATAAACGTTCAATGGTGTGCGCCTCGAGCTACGTTTCACGTACATGTATGAAAATTGGTATACACATGTATCTCTCCAATACCTACAAAAAAGTCTCTTGGAGCAAAATCCGAAACCCAACAGGAAGTCGGTTATTTTTAATTTTATGAGCAGATTTTGTGTCATTTTTGTCATTTCCATGCGTTGTATTTTAACGAACTCCTCCTAGAGATTAATTCAGATCAACACCAAAGTTGGTATGCCTAATCTAAATTGCGAAGATTTTGAGTTTTCGTTAAAGGGCGTGTCCGTGGCGGCCTGGCGAATTTCGATGATTCGCCATGAAAAATGAAGTTGCTATAACTCAGACATACAATGTCCAATCTGCCCCAAACTTCACATGTTTGATGAGACTCCGAACCTGAACAGATTGACATGCCCATATTCAGTTATAGTCATAGCGCCACCTATTGGCAATAGGAAGTGACATATTTTACACTGCGACTAACTACTCCTAGAAATTTTAATGACATCAATGTCTTTTTTGTGGTCAGTCTAATCTAAAGGCCTGTGCGATGTTAAGAAGATCTTGAGTTTTCGTTAAGGGGCGTGTCCATGGCGCCGTGACAAAATTCAAAGTCCCGCCATGGGAATAAAAGATGTTATAACTCAGGCATAAAATGTCCGATCTTCCCCAAACTTCACATGTTTGATAAAAGTCCTGGCCTGAACAGATCTGAAGGCCAATATTCAATCGGGTGTGGCAAAATGGCTCGATAGCGCCACCTATACACTTTCAACGGAGTGCGCCTCGATCTATGTTTCACGTACATGTACAAAAATTGGTACACACATGTAACACACCAATATACACATGTATCTCTCCAATACCTACAAAAAAGTCTCTTGGAGCAAAATCCGAAACCCAACAGGAAGTCGGTTATTTTTAATTTTATGAGCAAATTTTGTGTCATTTTTGTCATTTCCATGCGTTGTATTTTAACAAACTCCTCCTAGAGATTAATTCAGATCAACACCAAAGTTGGTATGCCTAATCTAAAGGCCTTTGCGATGTTAAATTACGAAGATTTTGAGTTTTCGTTAAAGGGCGTGTCCGTGGCGGCCTGGCGAATTTCGATGATTCGCCATGAAAAATGAAGTTGCTATAACTCAGACATACAATGTCCAATGTGTCCAAAACTTCACATGTTTAATAAGACTCCTGACCTGAACAGATTCACATGCCCATATTCAGTTATAGTCATAGCGCCACCTATAGGCAACAGGAAGTGACATATTTTACACTGTGACTAACTACTCCTAGAAATTTTATGACATTGTAATGAATTAACCTTTGTATTCATTCGGAAGAAGGAGGCGGGAACCGGCGGACAATCAAAAACATTTTAATAACAAAATAAACACAAAAACCCCCCTCACGGACGACTGGTGCGCGCAAATAAAACCCAAAACACAACTAAAAGCCCAGGCCTGGTCCTCTCTCGTCCTTCACTGTCGTCGCTCCAGTTTTATATCCTTCCATCTCCTCCATGGGCCTCGAGACCGGTGGGTCGAACAGGTGTAGTTCATCTCCAATCACTCCCCCGGCCTCGCTCCCATGTCCCTCGGCCCCGCCCCACTCGTCACAGACATCAATGTCTTTTTTGTGGTCAGTCTAATCTAAAGGCCTGTGCGATGTTACATTGTGAAGATCTTGAGTTTTTGTTAAAAGGCGTGTCCATGGCGCCATGACGAAGTTCGATGTCTCGCCAAGGGAATAAAATATGTTATAACTCAGGCATAAAATGTCCGATCTTCCCCAAACTTCACATGTGTGATAAGAGTCCTGGCCTGAACACATCTGTAGGCCAATATTCCATCGGGTGTGGCAAAATGGCTCGATAGCGCCACCTATACACTTTCAACATAGCGCGCCTCGAGCTCCGTTTCAAGTACATGTACAAAAATCGGTACACACATGTAACACACCAGTACCTACAAAAAAGTCTCTTGGTACGAAATCCTAATCCCAACAGGAAGTCGGTTATTTTGAAATTTCCCTTCAAAATTGGCGTTGTTTTTGTCATTTTCAGGGGTTGTACTTTAACGAACTCCTCCTAGAGATTTATTCGGATGAACACCAAACTTGGTCAGTGTAATCTAAAGCCATTTGCGATGTTAAATTGCGAAGGACTTGAGGTTTCGTTAAAGGGCGTGTCCATGGCGGCCTGACAAATTCGATGTTTCGCCATGAAAAAGGAAGTTGCTGTAATTCAGACATACAATGTCCAATCTGCCCCAAACTTCACATGTTGGATAAGACTCTTGACCTGAACAGATCTACATGCCAATATTCAGTTATAGTCATAGCGCCACCTACTGGCAACAGGAACTGAAATATTTTACACTGCGACAAACTACTCCTAGAAATTTTATGACATCAATGTTATTTTTGTGGTCAGTCTAATCTAAAGACCTGTGTGATGTTTAGTTGTGAAGATCTTGAGTTTTCGTTAAAAGGCGTGTCCATGGTTTGATGTGTCGCGATGGGAATAAAAGATGTTATAACTCAGGCATAAAATGTCCGATCTTGCCCAAACTTCACATGTGTGATAAGGGTCCTGGCCTGAACAGATCTGAAGGCCAATATTCCATTGGGTGTGGCAAAATGGCTCGATAGCGCCACCTATACATTTTCAACAGAGTGCATATACACTTTTAACGGAGTGCGCCTCAAGCTATGTTTCACGTACATGTACAAAAATCGGTACACACATGTAACACACCAATATCTACGAAAAAGTCTCTTGGTACAAAATCCGAATCCAAACAGGAAGTCAGTTATTTAGAATTTTCTCTGCAAAATTGGTGTTGTTTTTGGCATTTTCAGGGGTTGTACTTTAACGAACTCCTCCTAGAGATTTATTCAGATCAACATCAAACTTGGTCAGTTAAATCTAAAGGCCTTTGCGAAGGTAAATTGGGAAGATCTTGAGGTTTCGTTAAAGGGAGTGTCCATGGCGGCCTGACAAATTTCGATGTTTCGCCATGAAAAAGGAAGTTGCTGTAACTCAGACATACAATGTCCAATCTGCCCCAAACTTTAAATGTTAGATAAGACTTCTGCCCTTAACAGATCTACATGCCCATATTCAATTATAGTCATAGCGCCACCTGCTGGCAACAGGAAGTGACATATTTTACGCTGAGACAAACTACTCCTAGAGATTTTTTGACATTAATGTATTTTTGTGGTCAGTCTAATCTAAAGGCCTGTGCAATGTTAAATTGTGGAGATCTTCAGTTTTTGTTAAAGAGCGTGTCCATGGCAAAAATGACAAAATTTGATGTCTCGCCACAGCAAGAGAAGTTGTTGTAACTCGGGCATAAAATGTTTGATCTTCCCCAAACTTCACATGTGTGATAAGGGTCCTGGCTTGAACAGATCTGAAGGCCAATATTCCATTGGGTGTGGCAAAATGGCTCGATAGCGCCACCTATACATTTTCAACAGAGTGCATATACACTTTTAACGGAGTGCGCCTCAAGCTATGTTTCACGTACATGTACAAAAATCGGTACACACATGTAACACACCAATATCTACGAAAAGGCTCTTGGTACAAAACCCGAATCCAAACAGGAAGTCAGTTATTTAGAATTTTCTCTGCAAAATTGGTGTTGTTTTTGGCATTTTCAGGGGTTGTACTTTAACGAACTCCTCCTAGAGAGATTTATTCAGATCAACACCAAATTTGGTCAGTTAAATCTAAAGGCCTTTGCGATGTTAAATTGCGAAGATCTTGAGGTTTCATTAAAGGGCGAGTCAATGGCGGCCTGACAAATTTCGATGTTTCGCCTTGAAAAAGGAAAATGCTGTAACTCAGACATACAATGTCCAATGTCATGTTAGATAAGACTTCTGCTCTTAACAGATCTACATGCCCATATTCAGTTATAGTCATAACGCCACCTGCTGGCAACAGGAAGTGACATGTTTTACGCTGCGACAAACTACTCCTAGAAATCTTTTGACATTAATGTATTTTTGTTGTCAGTTCTAATCTAAAGGCCTGTGCAATGTTAAATTGTGGAGATCTTCAGTTTTTGTTAAAGGGCGTGTCCATGGCGCCATGACAAAATTTGATGTCTCGCCACAGCAAGAGTTGTTGTTGTAACTCAGGCATAAAATGTTCAATCTTCCCCAAACTCCACATGTTCGTTAAGAGTGCAGCCCTGAACACATCTGAAGGCCAATATTCCATTATAATGATAGCACCACCTGCTGGCAACAGGAAGACTGGCACATATAAATGATTTTGATATATTCCACTTATATTTATGACTTTAAATGCATATATCTCACCGTTCGCCAATTTATTAAAGCCTCTCGCTGGCGGTGAGCCCGGGTGCGAGGGCCCGTTCATCGCTGCTTGCAGCTTTAATTAGGGCCCGAGCACCGATGGTGTGAGGACCCTCTTGGAATTGCTCCGTTTATTATTATTATTATTATTATTATTATTATTATTATTATTAGGGCCCGAGCACCGATGGTGTGAGGACCCTCTTGGAATTGCTCTGTTTATTATTATTATTATTATTATTAGGGCCCGAGCACCGATGGTGTGAGGACCCTCTTGGAATTGCTCCGTTTATTATTATTATTATTATTATTATTATTATTATTATTATTATTCTCCAGATGAATCGCATTTTTGAGGGCCTAAACATACTCAAAAAGTCATGAAACTTTGCACACACCTCAGAACCGGTGAAAATGTACATCTGATATGGGTTTCAGAAGTGGGTGTGGCAAAATGGCTCGACAGCGCCACCTATACATGTTCAACGGTGTGCGCCTCGAGCTATGTTTCACGTACATGTATGAAAATCGGTACACACATGTAACTCTCCAATACCTACAAAAAAGTCTCTTAGAGCAAAATTCTAAACCCAACAGGAAGTCAGTTATTTTTAATATTATGAGCAAATTTTGTGTCATTTTTGCCATTTCCATGAGTTGTATTTTAACGAACTCCTCCTAGAAACTTATTCAGATCAACACCAAATTTGGTATGCCTAATCTAAAGGCCTTTGCAATGTTAAATTGCGAAGATTTTGAGTTTTCGTTAAAGGGCGTGTTCGTGGCGGCCTGGCGAATTTCGATGATTCGCCATGAAAAATGAAGTTGCTATAACTCAGACATACAATGTCCAATGTGCCCAAAACTTCACATGTTTAATAAGACTCCTGCCCTGAACATATTTACATGCTCAAATTCAGTTATAGTCATAGCGCCACCTATAGGCAACAGGAAGTGACATATTTTACACTTCGACAGACTACTCCTAGAAATTTTTTGAAATCAATGTCTTTTTTATGGTCAGTCTAATCTAAAGGCCTGTGCAATGTTAAATTGTGAAGATCTTGAGTTTTTGTTAAGGGGCGTGTCCATGGCGCCGTGACAAAATTCAAAGTCTCGCCATGGGAATAAAAGATGTTATAACTCAGGCATAAAATGTCCGATCTTCCCCAAACTTCAAATGTGTGATAAAAGTCCTGGCCTGAACAGATCTGAAGGCCAATATTCCATCGGGTGTGGCAAAATGGCTCGATAGCGCCACCTATACACTTTCAACGGAGTGCACCTCGAGCTATGTTTCACGTACATGTACAAAAATCGGTACACACATGTAACACACCAATACCTACAAAAAAGTCTCTTGGTACGAAATCCTAATCCCAACAGGAAGTCGGTTATTTTGAATTTTCCCTGCAAAATTGGTGTTGTTTTTGCCATTTTCAGGGGTTGTACTTTAACGAACTCCTCCTAGAGATTTATTCAGATGAACACCAAACTTGGTCAGTGTAATCTAAAGCCATTTGCGATGTTAAATTGCGAAGGACTTGAGGTTTCGTTATAGGGCGTGTCCATGGTGGCCTGACAAATTTCGATGTTTCGCCACGAAAAAGGAAGTTGCTGTAACTCAGACATACAATGTCCAATCTGCCCCAAACTTCACATGTTAGATAAGACTCTTGACCTGAACAGATCTACATGCCAATATTCAGTTATAGTCATAGCGCCACCTATTGGCAACAGGAAGTGAAATATTTTACACTGCGACAAACTACTCCTAGAAATTTTAGGACATCAATGTTATTTTTGTGGTCAGTCTAATCTAAAGACCTGTGTGATGTTTAGTTGTGAAGATCTTGAGTTTTCGTTAAAAGGCGTGTCCATGACGCCGTGACGAAGTTTGATGTGTCGCCATGGGAATAAAAGATGTTATAACTCAGGCATAAAATGTCTGATCTTGCCCAAACTTCACATGTGTGATAAGGGTCCTGGCCTGAACAGATTTGAAGGCCAATATTCCATTGGGTGTGGCAAAATGGCTCGATAGCGCCACCTATACACTTTCAACTGAGTGCAAATACACTTTCAATGGAGTGCGCCTCAAGCTATGTTTCACGTACATGTACAAAAATCGGTACACACATGTAACACACCAATTTCTACGAAAAAGTCTCTTGGTACGATATCCGAATCCAAAAAGGAAGTCAGTTATTTAGAATGTTCTCTGCAAAATTGGTGTTGTTTTTGGCATTTTCAGGGGTTGTACTTTAACGAACTCCTCCTAGAGATTTATTCAGATCAGCATGAAACTTGGTCAGTTAAATCTAAAGGCCTTTGCGATGTTAAATTGGGAAGATCTTGAGATTTCGTTAAAGGGAGTGTTCATGGCGGCCTAACAAATTTCGATGTTTCGCCATGAAAAAGGAAGTTGCTGTAACTCAGACATACAATGTCCAATCTGCACCAAACTTTGAATGTTAGATAAGACTTCTGCCCTTAACAGATCTACATGCCCATATTCAATTATAGTCATAGCACCACCTGCTGGCAACAGGAAGTGACATATTTTACGCTGAGATAAACTACTCCTAGAGATTTTTTGACATTAATGTATTTTTGTGGTCAGTCTAATCTAAAGGCCTGAGTAATGTTAAATTGTGGCAATCTTGAGTTTTTGTTAAAGAGCGTGTCCATGGCAAAAATGACAAAATTTGATGTCTCGCCATAGCAAGAGAAGTTGTTGTAACTCAGGCATAAAATGTTTGATCTTCCCCAAACTTCACATGTTCGATAAGAGTGCAGCCCTGAACACATCTGAAGGCCAATATTCCATTATAATGATAGCGCCACCTGCTGGCAACAGGAAGATTGGAACATATATGGAATTAACATTGATATATTCTACTTATATTTATGATTTTAAATGCATATTTCTCACCGTTCACCTATTTACTAAAGCCACTCGCTGCCGGTGAGCCCGGGTGCGAGGGCCCGTTCATCGCTGCTTGCAGCTTTAATTATTATTATTATTATTCTCTAAGATGAATCGCATTTTTGAGAGCCTAAAAATGCTCGAAAAGTCATGAAACTTTGCACACACCTCAGAACTGGCGAAAATTTACGTCTGATATGGGTTTCAGAAGTGGGTGTGGCAAAATGGCTCGACAGCGCCACCTATACACGTTCAACGGTGTGCGCCTCGAGCTACGTTTCACGTACATGTATGAAAATTGGTATACACATGTATCTCTCCAATACCTACAAAAAAAGTCTCTTGGAGCAAAATCCGAAACCCAACAGGAAGTCAGTTATTTTTAATTTTATGAGCAAATTTTGTGTCATTTTTGTCATTTCCATGCGTTGTATTTTAACGAACTCCTCCTAGAGATTCATTCAGATCAACACCAAAGTTGGTATGCCTAATCTAAAGACCTTTGCGATGTTAAATTGCGAAGATTTTGAGTTTTCGTTAAAGGGCGTGTCCGTGGCGGCCTGGCGAATTTCGATGATTCGCCATGAAAAATGAAGTTGCTATAACTCAGACATACAATGTCCAATCTGCCCCACACTTCACATGTTTGATGAGACTCCGAACCTGAACATATTTACATGCCCATATTCAGTTATAGTCATAGCGCCACCTATAGGCAACAGGAAGTGACATATTTTACACTTCGACACACTACTCCTAGAAATTTTTTGACATCAATGTCTTTTTTGTGGTCAGTCTAATCTAAAGGCCTGTGCGATGTTAAGTTGTGAAGATCTTGAGTTTTCGTTAAGGGGCGTGTCCATGGCGCGTGACAAAATTCAAAGTCTCGCCATGGGAATAAAAGATGTTATAACTCAGGCATAAAATGTCCGATCTTCCCCAAACTTCACATGTTTAATAAAAGTCCTGGCCTGAACAGATCTGTAGGCCAATATTCCATCGGGTGTGGCAAAATGGCTCGATAGCGCCACCTATACACTTTCAACGGTGTGCGCCTCAAGCTACGTTTCATGTACATGTCTGAAAATCAGTATACACATGTATGTCTCCAATACCTACAAAAAAGTCTCTTGGAGCAAAATCCGAAACCCAACAGGAAGGCGGTTATTTTTAATTTTATGAGCAAATTTTGTGTCATTTTTGTCATTTCCATGCGTTGTATTTTAACAAACTCCTCCTAGAGATTCATTCAGATCAACACCAAAGTTGGTATGCCTAATCTAAAGGCCTTTGCGATGTTAAATTGCGAAGATTTTGAGTTTTCGTTAAAGGGCGTGTCCATGGCGGCCTGACAAATTTCGATGTTTCACCATGAAAAAGGAAGTTGCTGTAACTCAGACATACAATGTCCAATCTGCCCCAAACTTCACATGTTAGATAAGACTTCTGCCCTTAACAGATCTCCATGCCCATATTCAGTTATAGTCATAGCGCCACCTGCTGGCAACAGGAAGTGACATGTTTTACGCTGCGACAACCTACTCCTTGAAATTTTATGACATCAATGTTATTTTTGTGGTCAGTCTAATCTAAAGACCTGTGTGATGTTTAGTTGTGAAGATCTTGAGTGTTCGTTAAAAGGCGTGTCCATGGCGCCGTGACGAAGTTCGATGTGTCGCCATGGGAATAAAAGATGTTATAACTCAGGCATAAAATGTCCGATCTTGCCCAAACTTCACATGTGTCATAAGGGTCCTGGCCTGAACAGATCTGAAGGCCAATATTCCATTGGGTGTGGCAAAATGGCTCGATAGCGCCACCTATACACTTTCAACTGAGTGCATATACACTTTCAACGGAGTGCGCCTCAAGCTATGTATCACGTACATGTACAAAAATCGGTACACACATGTAACACACCAATACCTACAAAAAGTCTCTTGGTATGAAATCCGAATCCCAACAGGAAGTCGGTTATATAGAATTTTCTCTGCAAAATTGGCGTTGTTTTTGCCATTTTCAGGGGTTGTACTTTAACAAATTCCTCCTAGAGATTTATTCAGATCAACACCAAACTTGGTCAGTTAAATCTAAAGGCCTTTGCGATGTTAAATTGCGAAGATCTTGAGGTTTCATTAAAGGGCGTGTCCATGGCGGCCTGGCAAATTTCGATGTTTCGCCATGAAAAGGAAGTTGCTGTAACTCAGACATACAATGTCCAATCTGCCCCAAACTTCACATGTTAGATAAGACTTCTGCCCTTAACAGATCTACATGCCCATATTCAGTTATAGTCATAGTGCCACCTGCTGGCAACAGGAAGTGACATGTTTTACGCTGCAACAAACTACTCCTAGAAATCTTTTGACATTAATGTATTTTTTTGTGGTCAGTCTAATCTAAAGGCCTGTGCAATGTTAAATTGCGGAGATCTTCAGTTTTTGTTAAAGGGCGTGTCCATGGCGCCATGACAAAATTTGATGTCTCGCCACAGCAAGAGAAGTTGTTGTAACTCAGGCATAAAATGTTCGATCTTCCCCAGATTTCGCATGTTCGATAAGAGTCCTGGCCTGAACACATCTGAAGGCCAATTTTCCACTATAATGATAGCGCCACCTGCTGGCAACAGAAAGATTGGCACATATATGGAATAAACATTGATATATTCCACTTATATTTATGAGTTTAAATGCATATTTCTCACCGTTCACCTATTTACTAAAGCCACTCGCTGCCGGTGAGCCCGGGTGCGAGGGCCCGTTCATCGCTGCTTGCAGCTTTAATTAGGGCCCGAGCACCGATGGTGTGAGGACCCTCTTGGAATTGCTCCGTTTATTATTATTATTAATATTATTATTATTATTATTATTATTATTATTATTATTATTATTATTATTATTATTAATATTCTCTAAGATGAATCGCATTTTTGAGAGCCTAAACATGCTCGAAAAGTCATGAAACTTTGCACACACCTCAGAACTGGCGAAAATTTACGTCTGATATGGGTTTCAGAAGTGGGTGTGGCAAAATGGCTCGACAGCGCCACCTATACACGTTCTACAGTGTGCGCCTCGAGCTACGTTTCACGTACATGTATGAAAATTGGTATACACATGTATCTCTCCAATACCTACAAAAAAGTCTCTTGGAGCAAAATCCGAAACCCAACAGGAAGTCGGTTATTTTTAATTTTATGAGCAAACTTTGTGTCATTTTTGTCATTTCCATGCGTTGTATTTTAACGAACTCCTCCTACAGATTAATTCAGATCAACACCAAAGTTGGTATGCCTAATCTAAAGGCCTTTGCGATGTTAAATTGCGAAGATTTTGAGTTTTCGTTAAAGGGCTTGTCCGTGGCGGCCTGGCGAATTTTGATGATTCGCCATGAAAAATTAAGTTGCTATAACTCAGACATACAATGTCCAATGTGTCCAAAACTTCACATGTTTAATAAGACTCTTGACCTGAACAGATCTACATGCCAATATTCAGTTATAGTCATAGCGCCACCTATTGGCAACAGGAAGTGAAATATTTTACACTGCGACAAACTACTCCTAGAAATTTTATGACATCAATGTTATTTTTGTGGTCAGTCTAATCTAAAGACCTGTGTGATGTTTAGTTGTGAAGATCTTGAGTTTTCGTTAAAAGGCGTGTCCATGGCGCCGTGACGAAGTTTGATGTGTCGCCATGGGAATAAAAGATGTTATAACTCAGGCATAAAATGTCCGATCTTGCCCAAACTTCACATGTGTGATAAGGGTCCTGGCCTGAACAGATCTGAAGGCCAAAATTCCATTGGGTGTGGCAAAATGGCTCGATAGCGCCACCTATACATTTTCAACAGAGTGCATATACACATTTAACGGAGTGCGCCTCAAGCTATGTTTCACGTACATGTACAAAAATCGGTACACACATGTAACACACCAATATCTACGAAAAAGTCTCTTGGTACAAAATCCAAATCCAAACAGGAAGTCAGTTATTTAGAATTTTCTCTGCAAACCTCTTGGAATTGCTCCGTTTATTATTATTATTATTATTATTATTAGGGCCCGAGCACCGATGGTGTGAGGACCCTCTTGGAATTGCTCCGTTTATTATTATTATTATTATTAGGGCCCGAGCACCGATGGTGTGAGGACCCTCTTGGAATTGCTCCGTTTATTATTATTATTATTATCAGGGCCCGAGCACCGATGGTGTGAGGACCCTCTTGGAATTGCTCTGTTTATTATTATTATTATTATTATTATTATTATTATTATTATTATTATTATTATTATTATTATTATAATTATTATTATTATTATTATTATTATTATTATCTAAGATGAATCACACTTTTGAGAGCCTAAACATGCTCAAAAAGTAATGAAACTTTGCACACACCTCAGAACTGGCGAAAATTTACGTCTGATATGGGTTTCAGAAGTGGGTGTGGCAAAATGGCTCGACAGCGCCACCTATACACGTTCAACGGTGTGCGCCTCGAGCTACGTTTCACGTACATGTATGAAAATTGGTAGACACATGTATCTCTCCAGTACCTACAAAAAAGTCTCTTGGAGCAAAATCCGAAACCCAACAGGAAGTCAGTTATTTTTAATTTTATGAGCAAATTTTGTGTCATTTTTGTCATTTCCATGTGTTGTATTTTAACGAACTCCTCCTAGAGATTCATTCAGATCAACACCAAAGTTGGTATGCCTAATCTAAAGGCCTTTGCGATGTTAAATTGCGAAGATTTTGGGTTTTCGTTAAAGGGCGTGTCCATGGCGGCCTGACAAATTGCGATGTTTCGCCATGAAAAAGGAAGTTGCTGTAACTCAGACATACAATGTCCAATCTGCCCCAAACTTCACATGTTAGATAAGACTTCTGCCCTTAACAGATCTACATGCCCATATTCAGTTATAGTCATAGCGCCACCTATTGGTAACAGGAAGTGAAATATTTTACACTGCGACAAACTACTCCTTGAAATTTTATGACATCAATGTTATTTTTTTGGTCAGTCTAATCTAAAGACCTGTGTGATGTTTAGTTGTGAAGATCTTGAGTTTTCGTTAAAAGGCGTGTCCATGGCGCCGTGACGAAGTTCGATGTGTCGCCATGGGAATAAAAGATGTTATAACTCAGGCATAAAATGTCCGATCTTGCCCAAACTTCACATGTGTGATAAGGGTCCTGGCCTGAACAGATCTGAAGGCCAATATTCCATTGGGTGTGGCAAAATGGCTCGATAGCGCCACCTATACACTTTCAACTGAGTGCATATACACTTTCAACGTAGTGCGCCTCAAGCTATGTTTCACGTACATGTACAAAAATCGGTACACACATGTAACACACCAATATCTACGAAAAAGTCTCTTGGTACGAAATCCGAATCCAAACAGGAAGTCAGTTATTTAGAATGTTCTCTGCAAAATTGGTGTTGTTTTTGGCATTTTCATGGGTTGTACTATAACGAACTCCTCCTAGAGATTTATTCAGATCAACATCAAACTTGGTCAGTTAAATCTAAAGGCCTTTGCGAACTTAAATTAGGAAGATCTTGAGATTTCATTAAAGGGAGTGTCCATGGCGGCCTGACAAATTTCGATGTTTCGCCATGAAAAAGGAAGTTGCTGTAACTCAGACATACAATGTCCAATCTGCCCCAAACTTTGCATGTTAGATAAGACTTCTGCCCTTAACAGATCTAAATGCCCATATTCAATTATAGTCATAGCGCCACCTGCTGGCAACAGGAAGTGACATATTTTACGCTGAGACAAACTACTCCTAGAGATTTTTTGACATTAATGTATTTTTGTGGTCAGTCTAATCTAAAGGCCTGTGTAATGTTAAATTGTGGCAATCTTGAGTTTTCGTTAAAGAGCGTGTCCATGGCAAAAATTACAAAATTTGATGTCTCGCCACAGCAAGAGAAGTTGTTGTAACTCAGGCATAAAATGTTTGATCTTCACCAAACTTCACATGTTCGATAAGAGTGCAGCCCTGAACACATCTGAAGGCCAATATTCCATTATAATGATAGCGCCACCTCCTGGCAACAGGAAGATTGGCACATATATGGAATAAACATTGATATATTCTACTTATATTTATGAGTTTAAACGCATATTTCTCACCGTTCACCTATTTACTAAAGCCGGTGAGCCCGGGTGCGAGGGCCCGTTCATTGCTGCTTGCAGCTTTAATTATTATTATTATTATTATTATTATTCTCTAAGATGAATCGCATTTTTGAGAGCCTAAACATGCTCGAAAAGTCATGAAACTTTGCACACACCTCAGAACTGGCGAAAATTTACGTCTGATATGGGTTTCAGAAGTGGGTGTGGCAAAATGGCTCGACAGCGCCACCTATACACGTTCAACGGTGTGCGCCTCGAGCTACGTTTCACGTACATGTATGAAAATTGGTATACACATGTACCTCTCCAATACCTACAAAAAAGTCTCTTGGAGCAAAATCCGAAACCCAACAGGAAGTCGGTTATTTTTAATTTTATGAGCAAATTTTGTGTCATTTTTGTCATTTCCATGCGTTGTATTTTAACGAACTCCTCCTAGAGATTAATTCAGATCAACACCAAAGTTGGTATGCCTAATCTAAAGGCCTTTGCGATGTTAAATTGCGAAGATTTTGAGTTTTCGTTAAAGGGCGTGTCCGTGGCGGCCTGGCGAATTTCGATGATTCGCCATGAAAAATGAAGTTGCTATAACTCAGACATACAATGTCCAATCTGCCCCAAACTTCACATGTTTGATGAGACTCCAAACCTGAACAGATTGACATGCCCATATTCAGCTATAGTCATAGCGCCACCTATTGGCAACAGGAAGTGACATATTTTACACTGCGACTAACTACTCCTAGAAATTTTATGACATCAATGTCTTTTTTGTGGTCAGTCTAATCTAAAGGCCTGTGCGATGTTAAGTTGTGAAGACCTTGAGTTTTCGTTAAGGGGCGTGTCCATGGCGCCGTGACAAAATTCAAAGTCTCGCCATGGGAATAAAAGATGTTATAACTCAGGCATAAAATGTCCGAACTTCCCCACACTTCACATGTTTGATAAAAGTCCTGGCCTGAACAGATCTGAAGGCCAATATTCCATCGGGTGTGGCAAAATGGCTCGATAGCGCCACCTATACACTTTCAACGGAGTGCGCCTCGATCTATGTTTCACGTACATGTACAAAAATTGGTACACACATGTAACACACCAATACCTACAAAAAAGTATCTTGGTACGAAATCCTAATCCCAACAGGAAGTCGATTATTTTGAATTTTCCCTGCAAAATTGGTGTTGTTTTTGTCATTTTCAGGGGTTGTACTTTAACGAACTCCTCCTAGAGATTTATTCAGATGAACACCAAACTTGGTCAGTGTAATCTAAAGCCCTTTGCGATGTTAAATTGCGAAGGACTTGAGGTTTCGTTAAAGGGCGTGTCCATGGCGGCCTGACAAATTTCGATGTTTCGCCATGAAGAAGGAAGTTGCTGTACCTCAGACATAGAATGTCCAATCTGCCCCAAACTTCACATGTTGGATAAGACTCTTGACCTGAACAGATCTACATGCCAATATTCAGTTATAGTCATAGCGCCACCTATTGGCAACAGGATGTGAAATATTTTACACTGCGACAAACTACTCCTAGAAATTTTATGACATCAATGTTATTTTTGTGGTCAGTCTAATCTAAAGACCTGTGTGATGTTTAGTTGTGAAGATCTTGAGTTTTCGTTAAAAGGCGTGTCCATGGCGCCGTGACAAATTCGATGTGTCGCCATGGGAATAAAAGATGTTATAACTCAGGCATAAAATGTCCGATCTTGCCCAAACTTCACATGTGTGATAAGGGTCCTGGCCTGAACAGATCTGAAGGCCAATATTCCATTGGGTGTGGCAAAATGGCTCGATAGCGCCACCTATACACTTTCAACTGAGTGCATATACACTTTCAACGGAGTGCGCCTCAAGCTATGTTTCACGTATATGTACAAAAATCGGTACACACATGTAACACACCAATATCTACGAAAAAGTCTCTTGGTACGAAATCCGAATCCAAACAGGAAGTCAGTTATTTGGAATGTTCTCTGCAAAATTGGTGTTGTTTTTGGCATTTTCAGGGGTTGTACTTTACCGAAATCCTCCTAGAGATTTATTCAGATCAACATCAAACTTGGTCAGTTAAATCTAAAGGCCTTTGCGAACTTAAATTGGGAAGATCTTGAGATTTCGTTAAAGGGAGTGTCCATGGCGGCCTGACAAATTTTGATGTTTCGCCATGAAAAAGGAAGTTGCTGTAACTCAGACATACAATGTCCAATCTGCCCCAAACTTCGCATGTTAGATAAGACTTCTGCCCTTAACAGATCTACATGCCCATATTCAATTATAGTCATAGTGCCACCTGCTGGCAACAGGAAGTGACATATTTTACGCTGAGACAAACTACTCCTAGAGATTTCTTGACATTAATGTATTTTTGTGGTCAGTCTAATCTAAAGGCCTGTGTAATGTTAAATTGTGGCAATCTTGAGTTTTTTTTAAAGAGCGTGTCCATGGCAAAAATGACAAAATTTGATGTCTCGCCACAGCAAGAGAAGTTGTTGTAACTCAGGCATAAAATGTTTGATCTTCCCCAAACTTAACATGTTCGATAAGAGTGCAGCCCTGGACACATCTGAAGGCCAATATTCCATTATAATGATAGCGCCACCTGCTGGCAACAGGAAGATTTGCACATATATGGAATAAACATTGATATATTCTACTTATATTTATGAGTTTAAACGCATATTTCTCACCGTTCACCTATTTACTAGAGCCACTCGCTGCCGGTGAGCCCGGGTGCGAGGGCCCGTTCATCGCTGCTTGCAGCTTTAATTAGGGCCCGAGCACCGATGGTGTGAGGACCCTCTTTGAATTGCTCCGTTTATTATTATTATTATTATTATTATTAGGGCCCGAGCACCGATGGTGTGAGGACCCTCTTGGAATTGCTCCGTTTATTATTATTATTATTATTATTATTACTATTATTATTATTTTTATTATTCTTCTCTAAGATGAATCGCACTTTTGAGAGCCTAAACATGCTCGAAAAGTCATGAAACTTTGCACACACCTCAGAACTGGCGAAAATTTTCGTCTGATATGGGTTTTAGAAGTGGGTGTGGCAAAATGGCTCGACAGCGCCACCTATACACGTTCAACGTGTGCGCCTCGAGCTACGTTTCACGTACATGTATGAAAATTGGTAGACACATGTATCTCTCCAATACCTACAAAAAAGTCTCTTGGAGCAAAATCCGAAACCCAACAGGAAGTCAGTTATTTTTAATTTTATGAGCAAATTTTGTGTCATTTTTGTCATTTCCATGCGTTGTATTTTAACGAACTCCTCCTAGAGATTAATTCAGATCAACACCAAAGTTGGTATGCCTAATCTAAAGGCCTTTGCGATGTTAAATTGCGAAGATTTTGAGTTTTCGTTAAAAGGCGTGTCCGTGGCGGCCTGGCGAATTTCGATGATTCGCCATGAAAAATGAAGTTGCTATAACTCAGACATACAATGTCCAATCTGCCCCAAACTTCACATGTTTGATGAGACTCCGAACCTGAACATATTTACATGCCCATATTCAGTTATAGTCATAGCGCCACCTATAGTTAACAGGAAGTGACATATTTTACACTTCGACACACTACTCCTAGAAGTTTTTTGACATCAATGTCTTTTTTGTGGTCAGTCTAATCTAAAGGCCTGTGCGATGTTAAGTTGTGAAGATCTTGAGTTTTCGTTAAGGGGCGTGTCCATGGCGCCGTGACAAAATTCAAAGTCTCGCCATGGGAATAAAAGATGTTATAACTCAGGCATAAAATGTCCGATCTTCCCCAAACTTCACATGTTTGATAAAAGTCCTGGCCTGAACAGATCTGAAGGCCAATATTCCATCGGGTGTGGCAAAATGGCTCGATAGCGCCACCTATACACTTTCAACAGTGTGCGCCTCGAGCTACGTTTCATGTACATGTATGAAAATCAGTATACACATGTATCTCTCCAATACCTACAAAAAAGTCTCTTGGACCAAAATCCGAAACCCAACAGGAAGTCGGTTATTTTTAATTTTATGAGCAAATTTTGTGTCATTTTTGTCATTTCCATGCGTTGTATTTTAACGAACTCCTCCTAGAGATTCATTCAGATCAACACCAAAGTTGGTATGCCTAATCTAAAGGCCTTTGCGATGTTAAATTGCGAAGATTTTGAGTTTTCGTTAAAGGGCGTGTCCATGGCGGCCTGACAAATTTCGATGTTTCGCCATGAAAAAGGAAGTTGCTGTAACTCAGACATACAATGTCCAATCTGCCCCAAACTTCACATGTTAGATAAGACTTCTGCCCTTAACAGATCTACATGCCCATATTCAGTTATAGTCATAGCGCCACCTATTGGTAACAGGAAGTGAAATATTTTACACTGCGACAAACTACTCCTTGAAATTTTATGACATCAATGTTATTTTTTTGGTCAGTCTAATCTAAAGACCTGTGTGATGTTTAGTTGTGAAGATCTTGAGTTTTCGTTAAAAGGCGTGTCCATGGCGCCGTGACGAAGTTCGATGTGTCGCCATGGGAATAAAAGATGTTATAACTCAGGCATAAAATGTCCGATCTTGCCCAAACTTCACATGTGTGATAAGGGTCCTGGCCTGAACAGATCTGAAGGCCAATATTCCATTGGGTGTGGCAAAATGGCTCGATAGCGCCACCTATACACTTTCAACTGAGTGCATATACACTTTCAACGCAGTGCGCCTCAAGCTATGTTTCACGTACATGTACACAAATCGGTACACACATGTAACACACCAATATCTACGAAAAAGTCTCTTGGTACGAAATCCGAATCCAAACAGGAAGTCAGTTATTTAGAATGTTCTCTGCAAAATTGGTGTTGTTTTTGGCATTTTCATGGGTTGTACTATAACGAACTCCTCCTAGAGATTTATTCAGATCAACATCAAACTTGGTCAGTTAAATCTAAAGGCCTTTGCGAACTTAAATTAGGAAGATCTTGAGATTTCATTAAAGGGAGTGTCCATGGCGGCCTGGCAAATTTCGATGTTTCGCCATGAAAAAGGAAGTTGCTGTAACTCAGACATACAATGTCCAATCTGCCCCAAACTTTGCATGTTAGATAAGACTTCTGCCCTTAACAGATCTAAATGCCCATATTCAATTATAGTCATAGCGCCACCTGCTGGCAACAGGAAGTGACATATTTTACGCTGAGACAAACTACTCCTAGAGATTTTTTGACATTAATGTATTTTTGTGGTCAGTCTAATCTAAAGGCCTGTGTAATGTTAAATTGTGGCAATCTTGAGTTTTCGTTAAAGAGCGTGTCCATGGCAAAAATTACAAAATTTGATGTCTCGCCACAGCAAGAGATGTTGTTGTAACTCAGGCATAAAATGTTTGATCTTCCCCAAACTTCACATGTTCGATAAGAGTGCAGCCCTGAACACATCTGAAGGCCAATATTCCATTATAATGATAGCGCCACCTCCTGGCAACAGGAAGATTGGCACATATATGGAATAAACATTGATATATTCTACTTATATTTATGAGTTTAAACGCATATTTCTCACTGTTCACCTATTTACTAAAGCCGGTGAGCCCGGGTGCGAGGGCCCGTTCATCGCTGCTTGCAGCTTTAATTATTATTATTATTATTATTATTATTCTCTAAGATGAATCGCATTTTTGAGAGCCTAAACATGCTCGAAAAGTCATGAAACTTTGCACACACCTCAGAACTGGCGAAAATTTACGTCTGATATGGGTTTCAGAAGTGGGTGTGGCAAAATGGCTCGACAGCGCCACCTATACACGTTCAACGGTGTGCGCCTCGAGCTACGTTTCACGTACATGTATGAAAATTGGTATACACATGTACCTCTCCAATACCTACAAAAAAGTCTCTTGGAGCAAAATCCGAAACCCAACAGGAAGTCGGTTATTTTTAGTTTTATGAGCAAATTTTGTGTCATTTTTGTCATTTCCATGCGTTGTATTTTAACGAACTCCTCCTAGAGATTAATTCAGATCAACACCAAAGTTGGTATGCCTAATCTAAAGGCCTTTGCGATGTTAAATTGTGAAGATTTTGAGTTTTCGTTAAAGGGCGTGTCCGTGGCGGCCTGGCGAATTTCGATGATTCGCCATGAAAAATGAAGTTGCTATAACTCAGACATACAATGTCCAATCTGCCCCAAACTTCACATGTTTGATGAGACTCCAAACCTGAACAGATTGACATGCCCATATTCAGTTATAGTCATAGCGCCACCTATTGGCAACAGAAAGTGACATATTTTACACTGCGACTAACTACTCCTAGAAATTTTATGACATCAATGTCTTTGTTGTGGTCAGTCTAATCTAAAGGCCTGTGCGATGTTAAGTTGTGAAGACCTTGAGTCTTCGTTAAGGGGCGTGTCCATGGCGCCGTGACAAAATTCAAAGTCTCGCCATGGGAATAAAAGATGTTATAACTCAGGCATAAAATGTCCGATCTTCCCCAAACTTCACATGTTTGATAAAAGTCCTGGCCTGAACAGATCTGAAGGCCAATATTCCATCGGGTGTGGCAAAATGGCTCGATAGCGCCACCTATACACTTTCAACGGAGTGCGCCTCGATCTATGTTTCACGTACATGTACAAAAATTGGTACACACATGTAACACACCAATACTTACAAAAAAGTATCTTGGTACGAAATCCTAATCCCAACAGGAAGTCGATTATTTTAAATTTTCCCTGCAAAATTGGTGTTGTTTTTGTCATTTTCAGGGGTTGTACTTTAACGAACTCCTCCTAGAGATTTATTCAGATGAACACCAATCTTGGTCAGTGTAATCTAAAGCCCTTTGCGATGTTAAATTGCGAAGGACTTGAGGTTTCGTTAAAGGGCGTGTCCATGGCGGCCTGACAAATTTCGATGTTTCGCCATGAAGAAGGAAGTTGCTGTAACTCAGACATACAATGTCCAATCTGCCCCAAACTTCACATGTTGGATAAGACTCTTGACCTGAACAGATCTACATGCCAATATTCAGTTATAGTCATAGCGCCACCTATTGGCAACAGGATGTGAAATATTTTACACTGCGACAAACTACTCCTAGAAATTTTATGACATCAATGTTATCTTTGTGGTCAGTCTAATCTAAAGATCTGTGTGATGTTTAGTTGTGAAGATCTTGAGTTTTCGTTAAAAGGCGTGTCCATGGCGCTGTGACGAATTCGATGTGTCGCCATGGGAATAAAAGATGTTATAACTCAGGCATAAAATGTCCGATCTTGCCCAAACTTCACATGTGTGATAAGGGTCCTGGCCTGAACAGATCTGAAGGCCAATATTCCATTGGGTGTGGCAAAATGGCTCGATAGCGCCACCTATACACTTTCAACTGAGTGCATATACACTTTCAACGGAGTGTGCCTCAAGCTATGTTTCACGTACATGTACAAAAATCGGTACACACATGTAACACACCAATATCTACGAAAAAGTCTCTTGGTACGAAATCCGAATCCAAACAGGAAGTCAGTTATTTAGAATGTTCTCTGCAAAATTGGTGTTGTTTTTGGCATTTTCAGGGGTTGTACTTTACCGAACTCCTCCTAGAGATTTATTCAGATCAACATCCGTTCATCGCTGCTTGCAGCTTTAATTATTATTATACTTCTTCTCCAGAATGAATCGCATTTTTGAGGGCCTAAACATGCTAGAAAAGTCATGAAACTTCGCACACACCTCAGAACTGGCAAAAATTTACGTCTGATATGGGTTTCAGAAGTGGGTGTGGCAAAATGGCTCAACAGCGCCACCTATACACGTTCAACGGTGTGCGCTTCGAGCTATGTTTCACGTACATGTATGAAAATCAGTATACACATGTAACTCTCCAATACCTACAAAAAAGTCTCTTGGAGCAAAATCCAAAACCCAACAGGAAGTCGGTTATTTTTAATTTTATGAGCAAATTTTTTCGTCATTTTTGTCATTTCCATGCGTTGTATTTTAACGAACTCTTCCTAGAGATTCATTCAGATCAACACCAAATTTGGTATGCCTAATCTAAAGGCCTTTGCGATGTTAAATTGCGAAGATCTTGAGGTTTCGTTAAAGGGCGTGTCTGTGGCGGCCTGTTGAATTTCAATGATTCGCCATGAAAAGTTGCTGTAAGATATTATATAGTTGCTCAGACATACAATGTCCAATCTGCCCCAAACTTCACATGTTTAATAAGACTCCTGCCCTGAACATATCTACATGCCCATATTCAGTTATAGTCATAGCGCCACCTGCTGGCAACAGGAAGTGACATATTTTACGCTGCAACAAACTACAACCCGAATTCCGGAAAAGTTGGGACGTTTTTTAAATTTTAATAAAATGAAAACTAAAAGACTTTCAAATCACATGAGCCAATATTTTATTCACAATAGAACATAGATAACATAGCAAATGTTTAAACTGAGAAAGTTTACAATTTTATGCACAAAATGCTCATTTCAATTTTGATTTCTGCTACAGGTCTCAAAATAGTTGGGACGGGGCATGTTTACCATGGTGTAGCATCTCCTTTTCTTTTCAAAACAATTTGAAGACGTCTGGGCATTGAGGCTATGAGTTGCTGGAGTTTTGCTGTTGAAATTTGGTTCCATTCTTGCCTTATATAGATTTTCAGCTGCTGAAGAGTTCGTGGTCGTCTTTGACGTATTTTTCGTTTAATGATGCGCCAAATGTTCTCTATAGGTGAAAGATCTGGACTGCAGGCAAGCCAGGTTAGCACCCGGACTCTTCTACGACGAAGCCATGCTGTTGTTATAGCTGCAGTATGTGGTTTTGCATTGTCCTGCTGAAATAAACAAGGCCTTCCCTGAAATAGACGTTGTTTGGAAGGAAGCATATGTTGCTCTAAAACCTTTATATACCTTTCAGCATTCACAGAGCATTCCAAAACATGCAAGCTGCCCATACCATATGTACTTATGCACCCCCATACCATCAGAGATACTGGTTTTTGAACTGAACGCTAATAACATCCTGGAAGGTCTCCCTCCTCTTTAGCCCGGAGGACACGGCGTCCGTGATTTCCAACAAGAATGTCAAATTTGGACTCGTCTGACCATAAAACACTATTCCACTTTGAAATAGTCCATTTTAAATGAAAGTATTCCTGGGCCCATTTAGTAATGTCATTGACACAATCATGCCGATGAGTGATGCAGTGTCGTCTGAGAGCCCGAGCACCAAGGTGCGAGGACCCTCTTGTATCTGCTTTGTTTATTATTATTATTATTATTATTATTATTATTATTATTATTATTATTATTAGGGCCCGAGCACAGATGGTGTGAGGACCCTATTGTATCTGCTCTGTTTTTTATTATTCTTCTTCCGCTTCTCCAAAATGAATCGCATTTTTGAGGGCTTAAACATGCTCAAAAAGTCATGAAACTTTGCACACGTTTCAAACCTGGTGAAAATTTTCGTCTGATATAGGATTCAGAAGAGGGTGTGGCAAAATGGCTCGACAGCACCACCTATTCTAAGAAAATAAAAGTGAAAGTGACGTGACATTCAGCCAAGTATGGTGACCCATACTCAGAATTTGTGCTCTGCGTTTAACCCATCCGAAATGCACACACACAGAGCAGTGAACACACACACACACTGTGAGCACACACCCAGAGCAGTGGGCTGCCATTTATGCTGCGGCGCCCGGGGAGCAGTTGGGGGTTTGATGCCTTGCTCAAGGGCACCTAAGTCGTGGTATTGAAGGTGGAGAGAGAACTGTACATGCACTCCCCCCACCGACAATTCCTGCCGGCCCGGGACTCGAACTCACAACCTTTCGATTGGGAGTCCGACTCTCTAACCATTAGGCCACGACTTCCCTGACTTCCCGAAATCTACAGCCTTCCGGCTATGTTTCACGTACAGTCGTGGCCAAAAGTTTTGAGAATTACATAAATATTGGAAATTGGAAAAGTTGCTGCTTAAGGTTTTATGATAGCAATTTGCATACACTCCAGAATGTTATGAAGAGTGATCAGATGAATTGCATAGTCCTTCTTTGCCATGAAAATTAACTTAATCCCAAAAAAACCTTTCCACTGCATTTCATTGCTGTCAAATGTCAAGAATGTAAAATTTGGACTCGTCTGACCATAAAACACTATTCCACTTTGAAATAGTCCATTTTAAATGAGCCTTGGCCCACAGGACACGACGGCGCTTCTGGACCATGTTCACATATGGCTTCCTTTTTGCATGATAGAACTTTAGTTGGCATCTGCTGATGGCACGGCGGATTGTGTATACCGACAGTGGTTTCTGAAAGTATTCCTGGGCCCATTTAGTAATGTCATTGACACAATCATGCCGATGAGTGATGCAGTGTCGTCTGAGAGCCCGAAGACCACGGGCATCCAATAAAGGTCTCCGGCCTTGTCCCTTACGCACAGAGATTTCTCCAGTTTCTCTGAATCTTTTGATGATGTTATGCACTGTAGATGATGAGATTTGCAAAGCCTTTGCAATTTGACGTTGAGGAACATTGTTTTTAAAGTTTTCCACAATTTTTTTACCCAGTCTTTCACAGATTGGAGAGCCTCTGCCCATCTTTACTTCTGAGAGACTCTGCTTCACTAAGACAAAGCTTTTATAGCTAATCATGTTACAGACCTGATATCAATTAACTTAATTAATCACTAGATGTTCTCCCAGCTGAATCTTTTCAAAACTGCTTGCTTTTTTAGCCATTTGTTGCCCCCGTGCCAACTTTTTTGAGACCTGTAGCAGGCATTAAATTTTAAATGAGCTAATTAAGTGGATAAAAGTGTAAAATTTCTCAGTTTAAACATTTGCTACGTTATCTATGTTCTATTGTGAATAAAATATTGGCTCATGTGATTTGAAATTCCTTTAGTTTTCATTTTATTAAAATTTAAAAAACGTCCCAACTTTTCCGGAATTCGGGTTGTACTCCTAGAAATGTTTTTACATTAATGTATTTTTTGTGATCAGTCTAATCTAAAGGCCTGTGCAATGTTAAATTGTGGAGATCTTGAGTTTTTGTTCAAGGTTATGTCCATGGCGCCATGACAAAATTTGATGTCTCGCCACTGCAAGAGAAGTTGTTGTAACTCAGGCATAAAATGTTCAATCTTCCCCAAACTTCACATGTTTGATAAGAGTCCTGGCCTGAACACATCTGAAGGCCAATATTCCATTATAATGATAGCGCCACCTGCTGACAACAAGAAGATTGGCAGATATATGGAATAAACTTTTATATATTCCACTTATATTTATGAGTTTAAATGCATATTTCTCACAGTTCACATATTTACTAAAGCCACTCACTTCCGGTGAGCCCAGGTGCGAGGGCCCGTTCATCGCTGCTTGCAGCCTTAATTATTATTATTAGGGCCCGAGCACCGATGGTGCGAGGACACTCTTGGAATTGCTCCGTTTATTATTATTATTATTAGGGCCCGAGCACCGATGGTGTGAGGACCCTCTTGGAATTGCTCCGTTTATTATTATTATTATTATTATTATTATTATTCTCCAAAATGAATCACATTTTTGAGAGCCTAAACATGCTCGAAAAGTCATGAAACTTTGCACACACCTCAGAACTGGCGAAAATTTACATCTGAAATGGGTTTCAGAAGTGGGTGTGGCAAAATGGCTCGACAGTGCCACCTATACACGTTCAACTTGTGGAGATCTTGAGTTTTTGTTAAAGGGCATGTCGATGGCACCATGACAAAATTTGATGTCTCGCCACAGCAAGAGAAGTTGTTTTAACTCAGGCATAAAATGTTCGATCTTCCCCAAACTTCACATGTTCGATAAGAGTCCTGGGCTGAACACATCTGAAGGCCAATATTCCATTACAATGATTGCGCCATCTGCTGGCAACAGGAAGATTGGCACATATATGGAATATACTTTGATATATTCCACTTATATTTACGACTTTAAATGCATATTTCTCAAAGTTCGTCTTTTTTACTAAAGCCACTCAGTGGCAGTGTGCCCGGGTGCGAGGGCCCGTTCATCGCTGCTTGCAGCTTTAATTAGGGCCCGAGCACCAAGGTGCGAGGACCCTCTTGTATCTGCTTTGTTTATTATGATTATTATTATTATTATTATTAGGGCCCGAGCACAGATGGTGTGAGGACCCTATTGTATCTGCTCTGTTTTTTTATTATTCTTCTTCCGCTTCTCCAAAATGAATCGCATTTTTGAGGGCTTAAACATGCTCAAAAAGTCATGAAACTTTGCACACGTTTCAAACCTGGTGAAAATTTTCGTCTGATATAGGATTCAGAAGAGGGTGTGGCAAAATGGCTCGACAGCACCACCTATACTAAGAAAATCTACAGCCTTCCGGCTATGTTTCACGTACAGTCGTGGCCAAAAGTTTTGAGAATTACATAAATATTGGAAATTGGAAAAGTTGCTGCTTAAGGTTTTATGATAGCAATGATCAGATGAATTGCATAGTCCTTCTTTGCCATGAAAATTAACTTAATCCCAAAAAACCTTTCCACTGCATTTCATTGCTGTCATTAAAGGACCTGCTGAGATCATTTCAGTAATCGTCTTGTTAACTCAGGTGAGAATGTTGACGAGCACAAGGCTGTAGATCATTATGTCAGGCTGATTGGGTTAGAATGGCAGACTTGACATTTTAAAAGCAGGGTGATGCTTGAAATCATTGTTCTTCCCTTGTTAACCATGGTGACCTGCAAGGAAACACGTGCAGCCATCATTGCGTTGCATAAAAATGGCTTCACAGGCAAGGATATTGTGACTACTAAGATTGCACCTAAATCAACAATTTATAGGATCATCAAGAACTTCAAGTAAAGATGTTCAATTCTTGTAAAGAAGGCTTCAGGGCGTCCAAGAAAGTCCAGCAAGCGCCAGGATCGTCTCCTAAAGAGGATTCAGCTGTGGGATTGGAGTGCCACCAGTGCAGAGCTTGCTCAGGAATGGCAGCAGGCAAGTGTGAGCGCATCTGCACGCACAGTGAGGCCAAGACTTTTGGAAGATGGCCTGGTGTGAAGAAGGGCAGCAACGAAGCCACTTCTCTCCAAAAAAAAATATCAGGGACAGATTGATCTTCTGCAGAAAGTATAGTGAATGGACTGCTGAGGACTGGGGCAAAGTCATATTCTCAGATGAAGCCCTTTCCGATTGTTTGGGGCATCTGGAAAAAGGCTTGTCCGGAGAAGAAAAGGTGAGCGCTACCATCAGTCCTGTGTCATGCCAACAGTAAAGCATCCTGACACCATTCATGTGTGGGGTTGCTTCTCATCCAAGGGAGTGGGCTCACTCACAATTCTGCCCAAAAACACAGCCATGAATAAAGAATGGCACCAAAACACCCTCCAACAGCAACTTCTTCCAACAATCCAACAACAGTTTGGTGAAGAACAATGCATTTTCCAGCACGATGGAGCACCGTGCCATAAGGCAAAAGTGATAACTAAGTTGCTCAGGGACCAGAATGTTGAAATTTTGGGTCCATGGCCTGGAAACTCCCCAGATCTTAATCCCTTTGAGAACTTGTGGTCAATCCTCAAGAGGCGGGTGGACAAACAAAAACCCACTAATTCTGACAAACTCCAAGAAGTGATTATGAAAGAATGGGTTGTTATCAGTCAGGATTTGGCCCAGAAGTTGATTAAGAGCATGCCCAGTCGAATTTCAGAGGTCCTGAAAAAGAAGGGCCAACACTGCAAATACTGACTCTTTGCATAAATGTCATGTAATTGTCGATAAAAGCCTTTGAAACGTATGAAGTGCTTGTAATTATATTTCAGTACATCACAGAAACAACTGAAACAAAGATCTAAAAGCAGTTTAGCAGCAAACTTTTTGAAAACTAATATTTATGTAATTCTCAAAACTTTTGGCCACGACTGTACATGCACAAAAATTGGCACACATATGTAACACACCAATACCTATAAAAAAGACTCTTGGAGCAAAATTCTAAACCCAACAGGAAGTCAGTTATTTTTAATATTATGAGCAAATTTTGTGTAATTTTGGTCATTTCCATGTGTTGTATTTTAACGAACTCCTCCTAGAGATTTCTTCAAATCAACACCACATTTGGTATGCCTAATCTAAAGGCGTTTGCGATGCTAGATTGCGAAGATCTTGAGTTTTCGTTAAAGGGCGTGTCCGTGGCGGCCTGGCGAATTTCGATGATTCGCCATGAAAAATGAAGTTGCTATAACTCAGACATACAATGTCCAATCTGCCCCAAACTTCACATGTTTGATGAGACTCCGAACCTGAACAGATTGACATGGTCATATTCAGTTATAGTCATAGTGCCACCTATTGGCAACAGGAAGTGACATATTTTACACTGCGACGAACTACTCCTAGAAATTTTATGACATCAATGTCTTTTTGTGTTCAGTTTAATCTAAAGGCCTGTGCGATGTTAAGTTCTGAAGATCTTGAGTTTTCGTTACAAGGCGTGTCCATTGCGCCGTGACGAAATTCAATGTCTCGCCATGGGAATAAAAGATGTTATAACTCAGGCATAAAATGTCCGATCTTCCGTAACTTCACATGTGTGATAAGAGTCCTAGCCTGAACAAATCTGAAGGCCAATATTCCAACGGGTGTTGCAAAATGGCTCGATAGCGCCACCTATACACTTTCAACAGAGTGCGCCTCGAGCTATGTTTCACGTACATGTACAAAAATTGGTACACACATGTAACACACCAATACATACAAAAAAGTCTCTTGGTACGAAATCCGCATCCCAAAAGGAAGTCAGTTATTTTGAATTTTCTCTGCAAAGTTGGTGTTGTTTTTGCCATTTTCAGGGGTTGTTCTTTAACGAACTCCTCTTAGAGATTTATTCAGATAAACACCAAACTTAGTCAGTGTAATCTAAAGCCCTTTGCGATGTTAAATTCTAAAGCCCATACAATGTCCAATCTCCACCAAACTTCACTTGTTTGATAAGAATCCTGACCTGAACAGATCTACATGCCCATATTAAGTTATAGCCATAGCGCCACCTGCTGTCAACAGGAAGTGACATGTTTTACGTTGTACAAAACTACTCCTAGAAATTTGATGACACCAACATTTTATTTTGGTCGGCCTAATCTAAAGTTCTTTGCAATGTTACATTGTGGAGATCTTGAGTTTTTGTTAAAGGGCGTGTCCATGGCACTGTGACAAAATTTTATGTCTCGCCATGGGAATAGAGGTTGTTGTAACTTATGCATAAAATATCCAATCTTCTCCAAACTTCAGGTATTTGGAAAGAGTCATAGCCTGAAGACATCTAAAGGCCAGTGTTCAGTTATAATCATAGCGCCACCTGTTGGCAATCGGAAACATCATGCAGGAAGATTGGCAGATATAAATGACTTTGACATATTCCACTTATATTTACAACTTCAAATGCATATATCTCGCAGTTCACTTTTTTACTAAAGCCACTCCCTGGCGGTGAGCCGGGTGCGAGGGCCAGTTCATCGCTGCTTGCAGCTTTAATTTGCTTTTGGATTTATATTTAGACATAAGATAATCCCTATTATATTATAACATTTAAAAATCACTAATCACTTTTTTACTTTTTTGTCAAAGTTCAGCACTGTTGGTACTGAAGTAAGAAACTAGTAAGGGTTTCTACATAAATCACACAAATTACCTAATTTTAATTCAAGGCTGTGATTTGTGGCAAAATGTCAAAAGTCAAAAACAAAAGTGTTGCATTTATAATTTTGTTCAATATATATATATATATATATATATATATATATATATATATATATATATATATATATATATATATATACACACACACACACACACACACAGGCCAATTTATTAGGTTCACCTTGCTAGCACCGGGTTGGACCCCCTTTTGCCTTCAGAACTGCCTAAATTTTTTGTGGCATGGATTCAACCAGGTGTTGGAAACATTCCTCAGAGATTTTGGTCCAAATTGAAATGATAGCATCTTGCAGTTGCTGCAGATTTGTCTGCTGCACATCCATGATGCTAATCTCCCGTTCCACCACATCCCAGAGCTGCTCTGTTGGATTGAGATCTGGTGCCTATGGAGGCCATTTGAGAAAAGTGAACTCTCTGTCATGTTAAAGAAACCAGTCTGAGATGATTTGAGCTTTCTGACATGGTGCATTATCCTGCTGGAAGTAGCTGTCAGAAGATACATTACAATCATAAAGGGATGGTCATGGTCAGCAACAATATTCAGGTAGGCTGTGATGTTTATATGATGCTCAATTGGTACTAAGGGGCCAAAAGAGTACCAAGAAAATATCCCCCACACCATTACACCACCACCAGCAGCCTGAACCGTTGAGACAAGGCAGTATGGATCCATGCTTTCATGTTTTTACACCAAATTTTGACCCTTCCATCTGAATGACGCAGAAGAAATCGAGACTCATCAGACAAGGCAACGTTTTTCAAATCTTGTATTGTCCAACTGGGCCTGTGCAAATTGCCTCCATTTCCTGTTCTTAGCTGATAGGAGTGGTATTCGGTGTGGTCTTCCGCTGCTGTAGCCCATCTGTTTCAGGGTTCGACGTGTTGTGCGTTCAAAGATGGTATTCTGCATACCTTGGTTGTAACGAGTGGTTATTTGAGTTGCTGTTACCTTTCTATCATCTCTAACCTGCCCATTCTCCTCTGATATCTCACAACTGCCGCTCAGTGGATATTTTCTCTTTTTCGGACCATTCTTTGTAAGCCCTAGAGATGGTTGTGTGTGAAAATCCCAGTAGATCAGCAGTTTTTGAAATACTCAGACCAGCCTGTCTGTCACCAACAACCATTTCATGTTCAAAGTCAATTAAAGCCCCTTTCTTCCCCATTCTGATGCTCAGTTTGAACTTCAGCAATTCATCTTCACCAGATCTAGATGCCTAAATGCATTAAGTTTCTGCCATGTGATTGGCTGGTCAGAGGAGTCAGAGGAGAATGGTCAGAGGAGAACTGGCCCCCCAACTGAGCCTGGTTTCTCCCAAGGTTTTTTTCTCCATTCTGTCACCGATGGAGTTTCGGTTCCTTGCCGCTGTCGCCTCTGGCTTGCTTAGTTGGGGACACTTCATCTACAGCGATATCGTTGACTTGATTGCAAATAAATGCACAGACACTATTTAACTGAACAGAGATGACATAACTGAATCCAATGATGAACTGCCTTTAACTCTCATTTTTGCATTATTGACACTGTTTTCCTAATGAATGTTGTTCAGTTGCTTTGACGCAATGTATTTTGTTTAAAGCGCTATATAAATAAAGGTGACATTGACATTGACATTGGCTGATTAGCAATTTGTGTTAACAATCAATTGAACAGGTGTACCTAATACAGTGGCCGGTGAGTGTGTAAAGAGAGAGAGAGAGTACTGTATATGTATCTCATATGTAGTAATGAAGCACAGAGACTGAATTTTGTTTAGTAACTACCTTATTTTTTATTTAATGTCAATTATTATTCTGTTGGGTTTTTGAAACTGTTAAAGCTCAATTAAAAAATATATATAGTCATTTAAACAAAAGGCTGACTTGTGGACATTTTGTCTAAACGTATGATTCATTGAAGAATGAGACAATGTATCACAGTCATTTATCATATAAGCCATGATAAATGAGAGAGAGAGAGAGAGAGAGAGATAGAGAGAGAGAGAGAGAGAGAGAGAGAGAGAGAGAGAGAGAGTGAGAGCAGCAGCAATGCAAACACTGGAAACATTAAAAAGGAAAATGGAAACATCAATTGTGGGGTCTGACAACTAATGTGATAGTTAATGTTGTTTAATTACATAATTACGAGCTCAATTAGGATGCCAGTTTACATATCAGTAGTGTCAGTATTGTATTTTTCATATTATATATTTATATTTATGACATGCTGAAAACAATAGAAGCTACGGTTTGCATGGCATGTTCTTTTAGGTTACTAATGCACAACAACATGGAACAGTATGGATCCCAAACTATTCTATGATTTTAGACTAAATCTGAAACTGAAATCCTAAAGCATTATTCTAGCCATATATATTGATGCCTTTGTCTGTTACATTTACACAATAGCACACACACCTCACTGACCAACTGTGATGACATCAGGTCGCTGGCAAACTAAAAGCATCTCGTCCTCTCTAGCACCCAAAATATTTGATCTTATTCAAGGCTTGACTTCCAAAATGTTGTCAATATCCTCCAATAAATGTACAGGCAAGACAGGAAAAAGTTGATTGTATTGAGATTACGCTGTTCGCATTCAAGACCAGTGTAATATTTGTATGTGTTTCCATGCATGAAATGCATATTCATTTGTAAAATGTACACATGAATACTGTGCATTTGGATTGACTTAAAAAAATACAATATCAACATACTGACAGCATCTAAAGTGTGAATCCTTTTAGGCATGTGCAACTTTAGAGATCTACAAATCTTTTAACACTCCAAGCAGAGCAGATGATTATGTTTAATATAAAATATGTTTAATTAAATGTGATGGCATTAAAAAAAGATTTACTTAATACAGGTGAATCTCAAGAAATAAGAATATAATGGAAAAGTTCTTCGTTGTTTGTAATTTTATTTAAAAAAAAGCAAACTTACTTAAATTATAGATTCATTGCACACAAACTGAAATATTTCAGGAGTGTTATTATTATTATTATTATTATTCTGATGGTTATGACTTACAGCTTAGGAAAATAAAAAAATGCAGTATCGCAAAAAAAACTGACATGGAGTCGATCAGCCTGTGGCACTGCTGAGGCATGAGGCATCTCTTTGTGGAGCACTGGCTGCTGTCAGACTACTTGTGCAAAAAAATAAAAAATAAAATAAATAAATCTCAGTGGATTATTACGTTTAATGGCAAAAATAATGTTTGGAAATGTAAACTGATATTTCCTACTAACACACTACAGCAAAAGATAGAAATAACTGACTCAAAACCAATATTTTTTTTCTTTCTTTTTTTGGTAAAAATACTAGTGGCCTAAGACTTTTGCACAGTACTGTATATATATACACTCACCTAAAGGATTATTGGGAACACCTGTTAAATTTCTCATTAATGCAATTACCTAATCAACCAATCACATGGCAGTTGCTTTAATGCATTTAGGGGTGTGGTCCTGGTCAACACAATCTCCTGAACTCCAAACTGAATGTCAGAATGGGAAAGAAAGGTGATTTAAGCAATTTTGAGCTTGGCATGGTTGTTGGTGCCAGACGGGCCGGTCTGAGTATTTCACAATCTGCTCAGTTACTGGGATTTTCACGCACAATCATTTCTAGGGTTTACAAAGAATGGTGTGAAAAGGGAAAAAAACATCCAGTATGCAGCAGTCCTGTGGGCGAAAATGCCTTGTTGATGCTAGAGGTCAGAGGAGATTGGGCTGACTGATTCAAGCTAATAGAAGAGCAACTTTGACTGAAATAACCACTCGTTACAACCCAGGTATGCAGCAAAGCATTTGTGAAGCCACAACACGCACAACCTTGAGGCGGATGGGCTACAACAGCAGAAGACCCCACCGGGTACCACTCATCTCCACTACAAATAGGAAAAAGAGGCTACAATTTGCACAAGCTCACCAAAATTGGACAGTTGAAGACTGGAAAAATGTTGCCTGGCCTGATGAGTCTCGATTTCTGTTGAGACATTCAGATGGTAGAGTCAGAATTTCACATAAACAGAATGAGAAAATGAATCCATCATGCCTTATTACCACTGTGCAGGCTGCTGGTGGTGGTGTATTGGTGTGGGGGATGTTTTCTTGGCACACTTTAGGCCCCTTAGTGCCAATTGGGCATCGTTTAAATGCCACGGCCTACCTGAGCATTGTTTCTGACCATGACCATCCCTTTATGACCACCATGTTCCCATCCTCTGATGGCTACTTTCAGCAGGATAATGCGCCATGTAAAAAGCTTCAAATTGGTTTCTTGAACATGACAATGAGTTCACTGTACTAAAATGGCCCCCACAGTCACCAGATCTCAACCCAATAGAGCATCTTTGGGATGTGGTGGAACGGGAGCTTCGTGCCCTGGATGTACATCCCACAAATCTCCATCAACTACAAGATGCTATCCTATCAATACGGGCCAACATTTCTAAAAAATGCTTTCAGCACCTTGTTGAATCAATGCCATGTAAAATTAAGGCAGTTCTGAAGGCAAAAGAGGGTCAAAGACAGTATTAGTATGGTGTTCCTAATAATCATTTAGGTGAGTATATATATATATATATATATATATATATATATATATATATATATATATGCAGAGTGGACACTGAATGGAAGAGAGAGACAAAGAGAAGCCCACGGTGATTGTTTCTTGGACCACTGAGGACCCTGTGAACTCCTCTCAAAGACTCGGCTGACAAAGATCAAACCAGTGACAACCTACTGCAGTATCCGGAGACATAACTGTGTTCAAAGTGCTGAAGAAAGGGGCACAGGGATGGGGGCATGCGGCTGCCTCAGAGGACAAGGGAGAGAGGTGAGCCGCTTCTGCCAGCGACTGATCTTCTTTTTCTCTCTCGTTGTCTCTTTGCTGTCACCCGCTGATTGATCCAGGTGTTTTATAGCCATCTGGAGGCACCTGAGCATTCAAACAAAGAGAGGCCTCTGTCAATCCTTTTGATTGGGGCTGCACATTCTTGAGCCAGATGGTGGACAGGCCTTCTTTTGACAACGCCAATCCACATACCTCTCCCAGGCACTCAGGAGAGCTGCTGTGCGTGTGTGAACTCCCTTTTAGTGTAGGTCAATGTTAACATGTATTCAAAGTTCAACAGATAAAAAATATACCCTATTATGCACTTTAAAAAGTTAGAAATACAAAAAAATAAAAAATAATAAAAAATAATAATAAATAAATAATAAATAAATAAACTGTTTATAAATATTTGGTAAACACGTGAAAGAAATTTGAATGGCAATATTAACAAAACCAACAAAGACTGAATGGCTGGACATTGTGAACATTGCCCAAAATATGGAAAGGATGACATTCACATTAAACTTAAGGATGAAAAAATACTTATACTTATTGGGAAAAATGGATTGTGTTTATCATTCTATGACATGATTATTGTCTGCTGTATCATATGAGATATACTTCCATCAATATGTTTATGTAAGAATATATAGGTGACCAAATGACTGTTGTTTAGATAAAAAAATAAAAATAAAGTTACAAAAAATAAACTGAATGCTATTTTATTAAATATTTGGCCTAATTATATGTATGCTGTATATTTATCATACATAAATTATAAATAATAATAACTATATGCTTTGGGGTATCATAATAGAAGAATCTATTAGATTTACAGTCACTATTTTGTTTAATCCTTTGTTCTCTCTCTCTCTCTCTCTCTCTCTGTATGTGTGTGTGTGTACTGTTTTTGTATCTTAAAACTACAGCTGTAAAGTGTTTAAACATTCAGAGAAGGGATTACTGTGGATTACTGTATATATATATATATATATATATATATATATTTATATACTTAAAACAGGTTAAAGGTATCACTAATATTAATTAAATAATTCCATAAATTAGACATACAGTACATCATATGTGCATCTTCATTAGCTATCATAGTCTATAGGCCAGTTGTGCACAATCATTCATTGTGAAGTCATAGGGGCACATTTACAAAACAGGGCAAATTAGCTGTAGAGGGCAGTCCCATAAAAGTGCCAATGGCAGTGGAAAGTTCTGCAGGTGAAATTAAAGAACACAGGCACACAGTCAGGCCCTCAAAAGTTAATCTGACACACAATCGAGAGCAACGCTCGCTCTTCCTTCCTCTTTTGAATATTATATCTGACTCAAGTTCCATATCCTTATATTTTTGGTTAAATTTGTGTTCCACATACCAGGGACACAAGTCTGAATATGACAACAATTTATTAACTTGTGCTTTTTTATCTCTCTTTGTGATTTTACTGTAGATCTGATGTGTCTGAAATCACACATTCTGTAAAAACTGTAAAGATGCTATATGTTGCGAAGTTGTCTTGTCAATCCTCAGTTTTTATAGAAACCTTTTTTAGAAACCTTTGGTAATGTCTGTAAGTCTGTATAACTATATATATATATATATATATATATATATATATATATATATAGGTCTCCAAATACCAGAAAATTGATTCTTGTTTAAGTTTTTGATCAGGTTCTCAAGTGTTGATAAAAAAAACTAAGACCAAATGCCGAACAAGTTCCAGGCTTTTCTCTCTTGACTTTCCCCTCTTGTCACATGTAATAGCATGAATCATAAACAAATCAAACGTAGAGGTATTGTATGTAGCACACTCTGCATGTTTTGAGTCTTTCCTTGCCTCCTTTGTTGATAAAGACTCATTCCCAGTAGGCACTCACACGCAGTCACTATTGCAAACACAGGCACTCTATAATTGTATAAAACAAACTCACCACACAACTGACATAAAAAAGCAACAGTGTAATGATTTCTGTATAAGTGTGGATATCCTCATACCTCCACTGTAGTAGCATTAGTCAGATCACAAGCATTTTGCTCCCAGGTTGACCCCAGAATGAGGGGACAGCTATATATTGACCACACAGGACCAGCGAGGATGTGTAGACATACAGAGAAGACCTCTGGGTCTTCTAAAATTTTCTAAAAGTTTCTTTTTAAACTATGGTTTAACCTTTTTAAATTCACTTTTGAATGAATTGTATTTAGTATAAGCCATATAAATATGTTTTCTTAATTTAAACATTTGGAATCTACAAATGCATTTAGTGCAGTTTCACTGAATGATTTACAATTATTGTTGTTATTATTGATAGCAATTTATTTACCCAGAGAGAGAGAGAGAAGAGGAGAATAGAAAAATATGTATTTTTCCCATTTTTATTTTTATTTTTTTATTTTTTACTTAAGACAACAATTCAAAATAGGAACATTGTTTTCATTTCAAAAAGTAGGCTGTAATATTTGCAGTAATATATATGTGCATTACCTGGATCTGCATGATGTAATGCCAACTTCAAACAGCTGCCCCTCTGAAAAAGGTATTGCTTGTCTAAGACTGTGTTTCTTCATTAACATACAGTATAGTGCATCATTTTCATCATCACGATTGTTACGGTAAAGGAATGAGAACATTAGAGCAGAGAGAGAAGGAAAATATAGAGAGACTCATCCTTGTCTCAGTTGCACTCCTACATGAACACAGAGACAACTGAGACAACTATGAGAAAATCCCTCCCACTCCACCATGCCCTCGCTGTCTGGATGAAATGTGTGTGCATGAAGTGTGTACAGAATAAGGGAGACTCATTGAAAGTCCATCACACTCTCTTTATCAGGGAGTGCTTCCTGATGTGACGTGTGTGCTCTGGCTTAGTCTGCGCAAGCGCGTAAAGCACCAGAAGTGATCTCTCGTGCGTGTACGTCACTCAATGTTTACTGTTTACCACACGATATGCCACCAATCTGCACTGTCTGAAATATAATGCAGTAATTGTAATTAATTAATTTGTTTATAATGCACCCTATAATCGTTGCGATTATAATAAACACAACACATTACTCACTCTATTGACAGCGTGCCATTGGGTCCCTCTGGCATTGGACGTCGCCTCAAGTTTATACGTGGCAAACAAAACACAACATGCAAAACGCTGCGTCTCAACAGCAGAGAAAACTCAGGATCTTCAGTCAGGCAGGTGTGTGATGCAATACTGTCAAAGTCCTCGTCGTCGTCTTGTAGTTGTGGAATTGCTATGTTCCATTCGTGACAACATATGCTCTCCACTTCTATTGGCATCTCACAACGCTTGCTACTAAAACACCACCAATTTTGAAGAGTTCTCTGTCTTTCTGAGGCTTGAAGACGTGCTGCTGCAGCGAATGCTTCCTCCATCGCTCCTGAGTACTTGATCTGTGTATTCTGGTTCAAATAAATATGGTTGTGAAAACAATTTCAACGTAGTCTGTTGATATATTGAAATCGTCTTCCATTGCAATTTCCTGTACGTCTAAATATGTTTACTGTAGATCTTCACAGTGAAAGGTAACACTTCCAAAATCTCTGTGTAAACCATAGATAGTAAGTGTAAACAATGAGTGACATACACGCATGAGAGATAACTTCCGGGGCTTTCCGCGCTTGCGCAGACTAAGCCAGAGCACGCGCAAACGTCACATAAAAACTGGAAGCACGTGCGCCCTCAGATCAGTTGGATGTGGTTTTGTACAAGCGGTAAAAAATTATATGAAAACTGTTTTTTACACATATGCAACAGGGATTGTTTGCCAAGGATTTGATTGCCATCCTGCAATCGACACAACAAAATTACCATCCTACTCCCTGGATCCTACAATGGTCCACTTCATTTGACTAAGATGGCCCAATGCAATTATACAGCTATTGACGGATGTTTGTACATCTAGGCTGTGCAGTATTAAGTCATTAGCACTACAAGTTGTGGCAGACCTTTTATTGCCACACAGTCATGAGAACAAGCAGTGGCCCAGAGTTAATGAGTCACATATCTCCCCCACCCTCCTCCAATCTGCATCCCATATTTATAATTTTACCACATCCTAACAATAACATGACTAGAACTGGTGCAAAACACACGTCCAAGGATAATGAAACACACACGTTACCACAGAAGTCTGTAAGTATAACCAGCTGGGACAGTCTCCTTTGAGAGTGAACAAGAGAACAGGAGAAAAAGAGAGCAAGAAAGACTGAGACCGAGAGAGAAGGTAAGAAAGTCAGACCATGTGAATCCAGCTGGACTTTAGGGGAAAACCACATGCTCTATGTTTCCAGCTGCCTTCTCAGTGGCTCTTTCTTTCTCGGGGCCCTGTCCCTCTCCAGTCTCTTTTGGCCATCTTTGTTCTGACAGGGCTCTACAGTTCCAAAAACCTCTCTCAGATGTGCTGAGATAAGGGGAAAACAAAACAAACTTGTTTTTTCTTGTGTGCGCACATATATGGCTTAGCGCATTCACAATCCCTCATTTTTGTACAGAAAAGTAAATTAACACAAGCAGTCATTAGGCTCCATTCTGCCCTTATTTATGTGTTTACTTATAGCTCTTAAGAAAAAGAAATGTATCTTGGTGAAAAGGTTTCACTTAGCCACAGTGATTTTGGGAAGGACACATTCTTTTTGATCTGCCTCAAATCCAAGACCTCAGCATGTGCTGAATTTTGAACATACCTCAACATGTGTTACCTGTTTGTAATTTTTACTTCGAAGGGCAATATGAAGTGGATAGCACAGCCAAATGTTTCTTTCACTGCTTTTAATGGGAGCCTCTCGCCTTCATTAAAAACAAATATTAACTGTGAGATTTAAAAACAGCACACAAAACTGTTTTGTCAAATCATATTAAAATAAACAATAAATTGTCCCTCAACACCATCTAATGGCTTCCGGCAGGGGCACTGCACAAGATCCCGGGCCCTATGCATAGGCAGCCCCCCCCCCCCCCCCACTTGAAAATATATATTCCAGACTTTTCAAGGGCCCTCTTTTCTTTTGGGGCCCTGGTATTCAGTACTGGTTTTACCCCCAGTCCCACGTCCCTGGCTTCTGGCATCAGGTTCCTGCTACTCAAGATTGTTTCTAACACATCAGCATGATCTCCTGCTAATTGCAGCTTGCTTCATCTATTATATAATTATTTATTTTATCATAATCTTACTCTAAGCACATGTGTAGTTTATAAGCTGTAAGCAAATATTCAAACTAGTAAATACATTTATCTGCAACATAACCGTGTCAGGTTTAGGTGTACAATATCTACTATAATGTCATTTAAAACACCCAGTCAAGATAAAATTGCAATAAAACAGACAGAAATGTGGCTAATGATTATAGGATCATAGGGTTTTTATTGTATGGGGGACGAAAGAGTAGAAATGGAAGTGTAAATATCTGTGGTGTCTAGAAGTCTAATTTTTTCTCTGTTTTATCATGTTTTTTACATAATTATCATGTTTGTGCCATCCCCATGTGGAGATTTTGCATAGACATTTGAATAATGAAGGGAAGTCATTTAACTATTCTCCAGGTATTAAAATGCAATGTTTTTTTTTTACACGATGCAGCAACATTAGGCATGTTAATTGGGCTCTTTGGACTTACCCCAAAAAGGGACTAAATTAATTACTCTACAAAATGTCAGAAACACGGAGTGGAAAATAATAACCCAAGGTCTTATTTGCATTTTTAACTTTTCTAATTTAGGTAATGTTATATGTGAGTGGACCTTAATGTTGACTGAACAAATAAATGATTAGTGTCTAGTGCATATCAAGTACACACACAAACACAAAAACTACATACCTGTAGTCAACATTTTTTAAGCATGCCTCCACTGCAAAAGGTTCAACCTGAAATGGTTCCCATAACATTTTAAAGATAGCATGTATTCATGTATTAATTATTATGACTTGTCACAATTAGCTCTGGCCCTCAGTCAAATATTCATAGGAGAGTAATGTGTCATATTTGTCACTTTTCAGCGTCCTTCTACAGTGCTATCATTGTAATAGAACATTATAGGGTCAATATGTACTTTTATCAAGCTTTGACACAGATCTTTCAGGTAAATATAACTGGGTCTCTTATGGATTTTTTCTTTTGTTATTACTTTTAACCCACTATCAACTGGAATTGGTGTGATGAGTGCATACAGCTATTGGTTAATGATCAGTCTCAGTGAGAAAACTGCTATACATTATGCTGTTTCCCCCAGCTACTGTAAATGTAGACATGGACGTTTTCTTTTTAGCATTGACTGCTGATATCAGATTTCAGACATTGCCTTGAAGAGGAAATGGGGTCTTGTCTCATAACGAGTCTTTTCTTACAAAGTCAAGTCAAGTCTGCTTTATTGTCAATTCTTCCACATGTACAGTACATACATACAGAGAACTGAAATTGAAAATAAATAAATAAATAAATAAATTGAAATTGCGTTACTCTCAGAACCTTGGTACATACAGATAACACTAACAGTAGAAAAATAAATACAGATAAAATATAAAGTACAACTATATAAATATACAAATAGGTCATGTAAAAGAAAGATAAGTAAAGCAGCATGGCAGATAGAGTGTAAACCAATTAAGTAAACAAACAGTGCAGATATAATGATTGTAGTGCAAAGAGCTTATTCAGTCTGATTAAAGTGTCAAAAGTCACAGAGAGCAGTTTGATTTGACTGTTGAATTAGGTAGTGAACAGACCAATACTGCACCAAGTGTCTGGTGCAGGTCCCAGTGTGTTAGTGAGAGCTCGGGGGGGGGGGGGGGGGGGGGGGCGTCTGAAGACTTCAGAGGGCTTTGTAAAGGTTAGACGGGTTCCATAAATGTCCTGGAGGGAGGTGAGAGAGACACCAATGATCTTCTCAGCTGATCTCACTATGCGTTGCAGGCACCGTACCACACAGTGATGCAGCTAGTCTGGAGGCTTTCAATGGTGCCTCTGTAGAAAGTGCACATGATGGGGACCGGGGCTCTGGCTTTTCTTATTTTGCAGAGGAAGTATAGACGCTGCTCTGCTTTCTTGCCCAGTGCTGAGGTGTTGTCATTCCAGAAGAGGTCCTCTGTTATGTGCACACCCAAGAATTAGATGCTGCTCACCCTTTCCACAGTTGCACCGTTAATGGTCAGAGGAGCATGTTGAGTGTGTACTCTCCTGAAGTCAACAACAATCTCCTTCATCTTCTCCACATTCAGAGAGATATTGTTGTCACTGCACCACCCAGCCAGGCTGCTCACCTTGCTCCTGTAGTTTGTCTAATATCTGTTGCTAATGAGACCCACCACAGTCATTTCATCCGTTATCCATCAAACTTATTAAAGAACTTAGAGTTTTGTGACAGTGTGCAGTCGTGTGTCAGCAGAATAAAGAGGAGGGGCTCAGCACACATCCTTGGGGGGGCCCAGTGTTAAGTGTGATAATGCAGAATGTGTTACTGCCGACCCTTACTGCCTGAGGTCTTCCAGTCAATTTGTGAATGACCTGTTGAGGGATGATTGTGTTGAATACTGAACTTAAATCTATGAACACCATTCTGACGTATGAGTCTTTTTTTGTCCAGATGTGTGACTACTGAATGGAGGGTAGTGGTGATGACATCAGTGGTCGAGCGGTTGGACCGATATGCAAACTGGAAGGGGTCCAGGGAGAGTGTGAGGGCAGACTTGATGTGGAGCATGACTAGCCATTCAAAGCACTTCATGAGAATGGTAGTGACAGTGATGGACTTTGTGACTGTTACATCATCAATACACTTGGTGATGTAGGTAGTGACAGTCTCTGAGTACTCTTGGAGATCTGTTGTGTTATTGTATGTGGTAGCCTGCTTAAACATATTTCAGTCAGTGGTGTCAAATCAGTCTTGAAGAGCCTCTGACAACCCTTCTGGCCACACTTGTATTTGTTTGTGAACTGGTTTGGCGACTTTAATGAGAATTCTGTATGCAGGCATTTGCATTACAGTGATCTGAGGCACCAAGGTGGAGCTGGGGGACGGCCTTGTAAGCTCCAAAAACAAAGTCCAAAGTGTTTTTACCTCGTGTTGGAAAGTTATTGTGTTGGGGTATTTTTGGGAACACACTCTTTAAGTCTGCATGGTTGAAATCCCCAGCTAAGATGATAAAAGCATCAGAGTGGGCTTTCTGCTGCTCACTGATGTGCTGGTACAGTTCATTTAGTGCCTCGTTCCTGTTGTTGTTGTTGGAGCAGGGAGGGATGTATACAGCAACAACAGTATGGCTGAATATTCCCTCTCTAGATAGAACGGCCGACACTTAATAATCATAACATAAACTCCACCAGGGGTGAGCAGTGTTTGCAGATCACAAGAGCATTGCGGTACCAGGCATCACTTATGTACACAGCGTGATTTACCTTCTGCGATGAGGACTCTGTCCACTCGATAGCATATCACTTGATTGAGCTGAATAGCGCAGTCTGGAACGCTGTTGCTGAGCCATGTTGCTGTGAACACAAAAACACAACAGTCTCTTACAGTCCTCTGAGTTGAGTGTAGTAATCGGATGAAGTCCAGTTTATTGTCCAAAGAGCGTACGTTAGCCAGTATGATGGTGGGGATAGCTGGCTTGTGTGGGTTAGCCATTAGCCTAGACCAGATACCTCCATGCTTACCCCTCTTCTGCTTCCTCTCACACCGCTTGTGGCACCTCCGCTGTGGGCAAGACACAGCAGTGGGGGTCGTTGATGGTGAAGGCCACCGGAGCAAACCGAGATCCCACAGGTCTTCGGCGTGCGCAGAGTTTAACTCTAAAAAAGTGGTTCTGCTGACATCGAGTAGAAAATCACAACTGTATGCACACTTAAAGATATGTAGACGCGATGAAGATGTACGAAAACACTGCGACTCACAAGACAAAAAAACGAGAGAAGCCGCTGCATGTGGAAGCACCACCATCTTAAAGGTTTGCAGACCCACATGCCCAGACACAGATAGAAACTAACAAAATCACTGCCATTGTAAGAAAGTTTTCAGACAGAAGCAGACGAAACAGAGCTAATCATAGAGCTAATCATATAGCTATAAATATGCAGCTACAAGTATATTTACAGATAACTTGTTGCAAGTGTCTGCTAAATGCATAAACATAAAAAAACTGAACTTGCAGATAATATAACATTAATGGAATAAAAGGTCATTTTCATGTACTTGATGAGAGTACACCCTCTTAACTTTTTCTTAAAGGGTTAGTTTACTGGGTTTTTCTAGGCTTGATTGTGTTTATGGGGTGCAGTCCAACATGTGTTCATGTTTAGTTAAAAAAGAAAAGGAAAAAAAATGCATAATTTTTCACATAATTTACTTTTATTCCATACCGATATGTCCCTTCTCTGACAAACAACTCTTTAGAACTTTTGAGGATTGAGAACTGCTGCTTTAGAACACTGGTTTTGCAACTTGTGAATCCATTAGAATCGTTAGAAGACAGAATTGCGATTCATATATGCACATATTTTTACATGCACCTCTAGTTTTCTCTTCCTCTTCTCTAAAGCAACAAAATATGGCCTTGCCCCCTTTGTTGCATGTTCCCAGAAGTAGCTTGTTGTAATCCCTTACCAGCCATTTTTGTAGGCATTAAACTGACAGAATTTTTAAAGATGATACCTCCGTTTGCATTGAACTTTCAGCGCTGCAACTTTGCAGATATTGTTTATTCTCAAATAGCAACATTACAAACTAACTAACGTTAAAAAAGTGAAATTCCAATCAACCACCCCTTTAACACATGTAAGTACACCTATAAAAATGCACTTTGTAATAATGTAAAATGTTTTACTTTACACCTTTTTAATCATTTTATTTTAATAATCTCTTGTCCAGCTTCAAAGTAGTACACTTTTTTGACTAACATACTAAATTGCATACAGTGTTTTTGACTATAGTTTTAACTGTACTGTGTTATTCCATATTACATTTACAGTTAACATATTTTATATTTTAAGCATACGGTATTATGAAAAAAATAAAATTATATATATATATATATATATATATATATATATATATATATATATATATATTTACAAGAGATCTGTACATGAGGCACATAGAAGTCTAACGGGGAGTGTTATCTGTAAGATGATGCTGTATGAATGTGTCTGCTTATGCTTATGGACTTCTTCATTTGCTTCTGTTTGGTAACAAAATTGTTTCATGTCACACATTAATGCTATGTGCTTCATTAGCATTTCCGCAAGAAGTCATTGGACAATTGGGGCATCTCTGCCTCATGGTAGTACAGGGCCATGTGCATGTGCATGGGGCACCCGAGGGAAAGGCCACAATGATAGCTGTAACATGAAGAATGATCAGCATCAGCTCCCATTTCAGACTAATTAGACCAGCATCTCTGCACAGAATGTCCCCAGTAATTAATTAGACAGGCAGTGAAGCTGAAAGTTTTAATCAAGAATCTGTATTTTAAAAAAGACAGAAACGTCAAAACTTGTATTTACATTATTACTGATTAGAGTACAAACTACCATGAGAAAAAAAAAGTAGTATAAACTACCAAACATTTTGTGTGTGTATGTATTTATCAAGACTGGCATATTAATTTGGCAGAGCAATGTTTTACAAAAAAAAAAATTTGGTGCTTTGCTTCTATATATTTATACATAATTATTTTGCCCAACCAATGCTTGGAACATTTCTGTTTTAATCAAACATTATATTAATATTATAATCTCTCTCAAAATCAGAATTATGCTGAAATGAAAAAAAATTCTCAAATTTTTTTTATGTAGTAAATATTAGAGCAGTAATAATGCATATATAAAGCAATAATATATAAGAATGTTTGTAAGAGAGGTTGAATTATTTAACTGATAAGTGTTAAGCCTCTTGCACTGATATTGATATTGATCATGTATTTTCTTTTGGTCCCCATAAGTGAACCACTCATTATACAAAAAAATTTGCTTTTCAGAAATGTGTTTTCTTATTTGTAAAGACTTTATTACTATTGACCATACAGAAAGTCAACTTTCTCAACAAACTGAATCTATATAGTACAGTCCAGAGTCACGCTTTTATCTGCCTTAAAAAAAAGAAATAAAAAAGTCAGGGAAAATGAAGATTCAGCTGAGATGGGAAAAGTGTTTATGTGTAGAGCAGTGCTCCACTGACTTCAGAATTTATGTATTTATTTTTTTATTTTTTCAAGGTTTTTAAGCCTGTACCACAGCCTAATAATCTGTTCTAAGTGAAATTTAAGAGTTCTGGTCTACAGAGACACGGTAGATCTGTTTGAAATCATTAGTGTGTGAAGTGCACTCATTTAAAGACAAATGGTGGGACAGAAAGCATGCAAATGACCCAATTCTGTCTGCCATCCAGTCCATGTGCAGGAGTGTATTTTGCCAACATGCAATGACTTGCCTTCCTTCCAGTCTCCAGGGAAAGCTTCAGTGTCCCAGACACCAGTATTTCTGCTCCTTAACAAATTTATCAACGTGTGAAATAGTATAGGCAGCTAGTGACATGCAAGTATTCTAACTTTCTGTGAATTTAAAATTGAATTCAGCACTTTCATTTTTACATTTACCTGGCTTTACTTAATTCCAATAGTACCAGTATCACAGTTGCTGTGCTCTAGGGAGGCACAAGATGTAGTAGTAGGCCAATAACAGTCTTTCACTATCATCAACAAAGCAAACACAAGGAATCGAGCTGGGATAGCACAACACGTAGACCACAATAATAACAGACAAAGCACCAGGGGAAAAACACAGAACTTAAGTACTAGAAACTTAATTGGGAGAACTGAAACAGGTGTGTAGTTGTGGAACATGGAAACAAACAAGGCAAGAGAACGGAAAAACAGAAAAAAACTATACATACAAATACTATATATATATATATATATATATATAAATATGCTATATATTATATACATACTAAACAGTTACTACATGTGACATTTCGCCCCCTCACAGAAGGGTGTGTCCTCGCACCGACAAACACTCCAACAGAGAAGGGGGGGTGGCGGTTCAGTAGGAGGGTGTGGAACTGAAGGGTCATGCAACTGAGGCGGAGGCAGGGCCCCAGAAGACCACTGCAGAGCCAGAGCAACTGAGGATGGAGGTGGAGCTGGAGAAAAGGAAGAGCCTGACAGAGCCAGAGGGACAAAGTGATGAGGCAAAGCCAGAGGAGTGGAGTCCTGAGAAGGTGGATGGTTGACAACTGACCAAGGCAGAGCCGGAGGGACTAGGTAACCCGGTGGAGCTGGTGGGATGATGGGCCATGGTGGAGATGAGGGACCTAAGAGCCAAAGCGGAGCCGATGGGTCGAAGGACCAAGGTGGAGTGCAGGCCTCAGAGGCTGGAGGCAGAGACGGGATCCTCACACCAAGGCAGAGCTGGCGACTGGAAGTCCAGAGGCGGATCAGATCGCCCAGATGGAGCTGACTGAGGGTGAGCTAAGGAACTGATAGACACCAGCAGAGATGGGGCTGAGGAACTGACTGGTCTTTTAAGAGGAAGTGAGAAATGGAGGATGGGAGGGAACACTGGAGGACAGGAGCTGGGCAGAACCAGCGGAGACCCAGGAGATTCAGGGCTGGACGGAACCAGAGGAGAACTGGGTATTACCTCCCCAAATCAGTCTATTAAGTCAGTTTGAAGAATGTCCATTAGTTCCTCATAACATATCCCAGGAACCGGCTGCAGCTCACCCTCAGCGGCAGGAGTGTAGGCAGGACTTCCCTCCAAGCCCTCGATCTCCACCAGAACTCCCGCGGAGACAGGCGACTGGTATGGTCCAAGTACAGGAGTTGAACCGCCTATGAATTAATTCCGGGAGAAGGGAGAAACAAAAACAAAAGAAAATGCCACTATTATGTTATTCAATTTGAGGGTCTGCTGTTCTGTCACGGTTGCTGTGCTTTAAAGAGGCATGCGACACAGGAGTAGGCCAATAACAAAGGATCAGGGGTCATGCTGTTTCACACATTAATTGTTTGTTTATCTTTTGTTTTGTTCATTTTTGTCTTTGTTTCATCTAGATCCATTATTAATATATTTTCGTTCATCGCTGGTGGCTCATGCTGTTAGGCAGCTGGCTGTTGCATTGCACCAGTCTGCCATAAGCTCTCACCCCTGGAAGTGTCGGTGTGTCAAAAGGTCACATTCAGCACTGATGTCCCACTGTTTGATTTATCCTTGTTCTGTGTTGTGGGAACTATGGGTCGTCAAATTTTGTTTCATCATTCAAGCAAATCACCTTTTGGCTATGCTGTTGACTCCATTGTATATCTGTATTATGTACATTGTGTGTTTTTGCCACTAACTGACATTTATTAAGCTAAGTATTATTATTATTATTATTATGACTACTACTATTATTATTATATAATTATAATTATTCATTTCCAGCAGCCATATCACCCTGTTTGCCCACTGAAGCTAAACAGGGTTGAACCTGGTCAGAACTTGGATGGTAGACCTCCTAGGAAAACTAGGTTGCTGCTGGAAGAGGTGAGACCAGCAGAGGGTGCTCACCCTGTGGTCTGTGTGGGTCCTAATGCCCCAGTGTAGTGACTGGAACATTAAACTGACAAAAAGCAACATCTTTCAGATGAGACGTTAAATTTAGGTCCTGACTCTCTGTGGTCAAAAAAATCCCAGGATGTCCTACGAAAAAGAGTAGGGGTATAACCCTGGTATCCTGGACAAATTTGCCCATTGACCTCTGACAATCATGGCCTCCTATGTTTGTTTGTTTTTCATTTGTTTGTTTGTTTTTTATGGTGTCCTTGTTACACAGGTTACATATACTTTTGTAAATCAATTTAGTAACAATTAATTAAGCATAATAACATGCAACTAACCCTAAATCAAACCATCATCCTAACCCTAATACAGAAAGTACATGTAATTAATATTACTCAGTACTTAAATGTATAATGACACTGTCACAAGGACATCTTAAAATAAAGTGTAACCGACTTTTATCTAGAAGACTTGAATGTATTGTTAATTTATTGATTTAATTTATTGCACTACAGAGCAAGAGGTAATTAAATTACTTCTGCAACTTGTGAAGCAGTGGGAAAATGCAATTACTCACAATAAACAGAAAAGACATATACTAATCAACTGTTGTCTATCACCAAAATACCAGTAGTAGTTGTAAAACTGCTTTTACAAGGTTACAGTGGCAGAAAATGAGAGGAGGACAGTAGTGATGGAGATAAGAGAAGGAAACATTTTAGGTGCAGTGACTGTTGTACAATTTAAGACCATTGTACAATTTAAGGCACTATACTGGTGAATTGAAGTACACAGGAAGTGCAATCTGAAGAGGCAAACAGGCTCATTGCAAATGCCTTAATTGGTTGGTAATGCTGTGCTGAAATAACTGGAGTAACTGAAGTAATGCCTAAGTATACTTAATATTATCACGTTCTGAATTAATAGTTTGTGTCTTCTTGTTGAGTCTTTACTAAGGGCTGCAGATGACAGGGCTGTGTCTTATTCAGCATCACATTCCCACATGAATAATTTCTGTAGTACATCCTCTACCACCTAACCTAACTCTCTCTCGCACACCTCTCCTTCATACATTTCATTCTCTTGTCCTGTCCATCTCAAAGTTATAGACCAGATTTGAGTCTACAGAGAAAAATCTAAGTCAAGCTAATGTCATTTCAAGCACTGTGAGAGAGGGTAATGTGCACCTTGTCTCCAAAAATTTGATTGATGAGGGTCATAAAAGCCATCTGTTCTGGACACCTGTTTGTACACCCCCCTCCCCTCCCTGTACAGCCCAGTGACCTAAATATGAACTTATTAACCTAAAAAGGAACTTTGGTAGGAGTGGTGTTGGGATCTATGTGCTTTTTAAACTCTGAAAAGGGTGAAATCATGAAAATGGTATAAGGGAAGATTTTATTAAGGTTTTAAGTACACAGTGCATTTCAAGAAAAAGGTTATAAACACAGACACCAATGGAAACAATGTAAAAACGTTGTTAAAGTTGTTACAAATTAAAAAAAAATTAAACTAGGTTACTGGTTATTTATCTAAAACAACCAAACAAGTCAAAAACGAACAGATGTAATGGTCGTTTTTTTTCGTACTTGGAAGTGTAAAAACGGTGTTAAAGTTGTTAGAAATTAAATAAAAAGAAAACCAGGTTACTGGTTATTTATCTAAAACAACTAAACAAGTCAAAAACTAACAGATACGTTTCGTTAAGAAACACGTGAAAAAGATGTGAGAGCTTGTAGCATTACAATTTAAAAATGGTGTTTTGTTACTAGTTAGAAAACTAGGTAACAGAGTTTTAGCATTTGTACCTTACCTCATACTAAAAAAGAAGCGAATGTAAAGCAGCGATACAAACTAGAAAAGTTGGTGTTTGTCACGATGTTAGAAAAAGTTAAAACAAAAGAAAATAGAGGTATGCATTTACGCTGATCTCAAAGAAAATACATCAGACCCCGTCTTTAAAACACCAGCACAAGATACTTGTCAAATCTATGCTGTACTTTACCACTAACTACAATTTAAAAAATTGAGACTGTTACTGACAGAGAGTTAAACAAAAGAAAAAAAGATCTCACAGCAAAGTGTTACAACGTCTCCGGTAACGTTAGATCGACTCAAACTAAAAAAAGAAGCTAACGTAAAGCAATGTTACAAACCAAGAAAGTAGGCGTTTGTCACGTCGGGTGAAAAGTTAAAACAAAAGAAAAAAAGGTAGGCATTTACGCTGATCTCAAAGAAAATACATCGGACCCGTCTTTAAAACACCAGCACAAGATACTTGTCAAAACTATGCTGTACTTTACCACTAACTACAATTTTTAAAATCTAGACTGTTACTGACAGAGAGTTAAACGAAAGAAAATAAAAAGATCTCCCAGCAGAATTTGCGAAGCCTCCGTAAAACAACCTCACAGCAACGCCGACACACTCAGAATGCTTACGTCCAGTCCCACTCAAACCACTCCTTCTTCCTCTTTCACGCAAGGCTTTAGGTGCATTTAGCGCCACCTACAGGGCAGGAGTGTGGAGCATTGACGTTAATGAAAACTAACTCAAACATAAGAGATAAAAGAAATACAAAAATAAAATTAATGATAATAATAAACTTAGTAGTGATTCTTTAAATACTGTTTATCAACTCTTTGAGATACTTAATCTGTGAAACATTTCTATAGCCACATCTTTTTTTAACAAAATCTAAAATGAGATCTGATTTATTTCTATATTCTCTTATCTAAGTGCTTCTGTAAGTTGTAATCTTTCGTTGTCATATCTTTTACATTTTATTAAAATAGGTTCAACTGTTTCAGGAAGATCCCATTTAACACAAAGTCCAGACACATGTTTTTCTTCTTATAAATAATGACTGATTAAGTGCAATGTGTCCAATTCTATGGCGAGATCTTCATTACCTATATGTGTGGGTATCCATTCAAAATAAATATTTGTTTTGCTTGTATTCTGAACAAACTCTGTAAAATGACTGACAAAATGTCTTGTCTAGTAGAAGCTTCACCACTCTTTAAACTTGATAGTACTGAAAATGAGTCTGAACATATGACTACTTTAGGTATATTAATGTGTTCAACCCGCACTGAAGAGCCAAAAATATGACAATCATTTCTGTAATATAAACAGACGGATGATTAGATGTTCTTTCTGGTATTCTATACCTAACCCTTGGAACAAGCTGCTGGTGCTGTATGGACTGTTTCAGGATCTTTAGATACATCTATGTATATGAGTTACTTTAAAACTAGGTTAGCCTATATGCTCTTTATTTTTAATCTAAACAAAAGTCCTTGATGTTTTATTTTATTTTAATAAGCCACTCACACTTACTTTAGTAGCCTAAATCATTGAATATGTCTTTTATTTTGTTAATATTATCTTCTGGCACGAAATTCTACATTCATAAATGTATGTTTTTTCAAAATTCCACCACGTTTAGTGGCATTTAAAGAGGAATTTGTGATGTATTTGGAGACGTTAAAAGGAATGAAAAGTCCCAAAGCAAGATTTTTGTATTCTTCATTAGAGGACTTTGGTTTCTTAATGTGAAAATCTGTTACTCCCCTACTTTTTTTCGTTCTTTATCATTATATTTTTCTTTTTTCTTAAGTGTTGTTTTATTTATTTTACATTTATTTTGTTTTATGATGTACAGAGTGTGAACAAAAATTTAGTGTAATCTCAGACCGTATTTGTAAATCTACCAGTAATGTATGCCTTTCTGTATTAATGTTAAAAGCAACCGATGTTTTTACTTTAAAATTATGTTAACCTATACGATTTAATTTTTTAATCTCAACAAAAATTCCTTGTTGGAAAAAAATATTGTTTTATTTAATTTTAATAAGTCACTCACACATACTTTAGTAGTCTAAATCCTTGAATACGTCTTTTATGTTGTCAATATTAACTTCTATCATTGCTATATCGTAGCTATATCAATTAAAACATGCGTTTAGACATACAAATGTTAAACAGGATTGAATGTGGTAAGTCAAAATGGGTTTTTCTTGCCAAATAAACTTTTACAACATTACAGGAAAGGCTAAATATTTCATCTCAAGTAGTGCGTAGAAACGCGTCTGGTGTCTAGCATCTGATGTCTTTGTGTTTACTGTTACGAACATGTCAGCGAAGATTGTAAAACATCTAAAGGTTTTTGGGGTTTGCAACTCAACTGTTGTAATTAGTTTTCCGGGATTCTGGTGTTGTAAATGGTGTGCTGCAGGGCAGCTAAAGTAAAAAAAAAAAAATTGTGTATTCAGTGATCAAAGGGTGACAATTTCAACTTTATTGCTTAGGTCTGTGATCGAAAGGTTAGCTGAAAGTTCATTTACTGGTCAAAAGGATGTAAAATCTTTTAACAAGTCAGACCATAGAAAAATGTTGTTTAACAAAATATTGTTAACATCAACATAAACGTACTGAGAATGCAAACAAGTACACAAACACAACCATACAATCATAAACACACACACACACCTCACAAAACTGCCAACAAGGACCTTAAGTTTTTGTTTTAACGTTTAGCTGTAGCTGAGACCTTGATGGAATTATTTTACGCACAGTTTTGGGGAGGGGGGGTGATCTGTAATAGGTTATAGATCACAAATTACCCTATTTAAAATCTAAAAGGTTGTGCAACTATATCAATTTCTTTAAAAAAGTAATGTAACTGATAAAATTTGATTACATGTTTTAAGACTTGTAATGTTTTCAACCGTTAATCTTTTGAAACATGTAAACAGGACGGGGTTAACATTAGAGTGCTCAACAGCTAATGACCATCAGACTTTTCAAAATCCTTCATCACTTAAATTAGGATTGTGATCGTGATTTCATTTTAAAGCACAACCATCTCGAAATCAGATTTGCTTGGAGATTAAATACATATTTTAAAACACAACAAGAAAGCTTAACAGCTATGATACTGTTTTGAAATCAGGTTTTTCCACAGCTATGAAGGGAAATGCCCCGGCATCTAACAATGGGTTGGTAAAACGGTTCAATTGAACAAATATATATACATCAGCCAAATAGGAAATTAGCATAGGTCTTTAACTCCTGAAACATCTGACTCATATTTTAGAGTAGTTAAGGTAGTTTATGAAATATATCAATTAAATCTGTACGTGTGTGAAAAAATATTCAGATGTAACATTTTTATAATTAACCGCAATTTAATAATTTTTTCTCACTGACTGTAACTGATTACATTTATTTTTGTAATCAAAGGATATAATTTAGCTATATGTAACTAGTTGATCCCCTAACACTGATTATGCGTTCTAACAATAATAGATGGTGAAAGAGTTCATTACCCTCTTTAACTTTAAAAATGCGGACAGTGTCGCTTAACACTAGTTTGGCAAAGAAGGGTTTGCTCTTAAAACAACCCCAGACCCCGACTTGAAAGCAACGTAACAAGTATAGCCATTGCAGAAATTTATTATAGAGATGCAGTAAGATAAACTCTGGATGCACGGTTGACCGACTTATCACATGTTTACCATATTATTACAATGCCCTGCTTAACTAGTTTTATGATGAAATATGTCTGTAAAAATAAACAAACATACACACGTACATGCGCATTCGGCGACAAAGTTCTATATCGATTAGGGGCAAAGTTTATGCCTTGGAAAGAATCGAATTCTGAAAAAGTCGTCTGACGCTGCACAAACGACCCACGGAGGGTAAATGGAGCGGCGCTGATGAGGTCGAAAAACTGGAGTGCGCCGTGGGAAACACCTGTTTTGTAAAAGACATTATCAACCCTGTTTTTAAACTACACTACAGAGGACAGATGATCGGTCTGATGCAAAATATCATCACGGCGGAATGCGACCCAAATCACGATTGTACGGGCGATAGCAAGCGGGAAAAAATCTCAGTAACCAAATGAAACTTGTAAGAAGCCTGAAATATACATGGCCTGACTTGACGAGTATATTTTTAACTGGTAGGGACCCGGTGAATGTTTCTGCACGTAAAATTCTGGAAGTGATGTCTGAATGTGAAGATGAGATGGACGTTAATGACGTTCTCTATCTGTGAACATTTGTAACAGATCAATGTGTACTGTTGGATTCCAAAAAATATCATTCTATGACCTGTGAAATTGTTGCATCGTTGGTTGATTTTATATTGGAGCAAAACATGTTAATCTGCAGAGATTTTCTATTCTGGTTAGATTGCCTGTAATGTCATGAGTACTATTTGTTTTTAATGACAATTTGATAATTTTCTTCACTACATCGATGTATATTCAACAATATAGTGTTGAAATAAAAGATTGATCCACTTCACTCGCTATTCTGTTCTCTGAGTTCAGAAACTTTTTTGTTTGTTTGTTAACAATTCAATAATAATAAGCAACATATCTTTTATCTGATATAAACTAGGATAATATAAAGGATAATATAATGATGTTAAGTAAACGTCTCGAATGAAGACGATGTTTAAAGCAATATTTTAATACCCAAATTCACAGAAATATTGCTTTGTATGAACAAAGAGGTTGGTTAACATGAGATCAAAAACTAAGAAAGGGACTCGTATAAGGCCCTAAGCGTAAGACCAAACCATTGCAATTAGGATGGTGAAACTACGGTAAACAGCTTCAAACAGAAAGAGCTAACAAAATCATGGAAACATATCGTTCTGGTTTCAAAGTGTAATGCTATGAAAAACATTGCGGTTTATTTCTATTTATATGTGTGTGTGTGTGTGTGTGTGTGTAAAGACGTCTAACACTAGCTTGCTCTATTCTTTTTTTATTCAATCTGTTTTCTTTTTATTTATTATATTATTTAAAATCCCATGCTATACATACATGCTCCCCTTGTTATAACACTTATATATCATGCTTATACATCATTGCTCTTTTTGTTGTTTTTGATTGCTTCCACCGTCCTCATCTGTAAGTTGCCTTGGATAAAAGCGTCTGCTAAATGAATAAATGTAAATGTAAATATCTCACCACTCTAGCAAATTTTAGGTGTACTTAGCAGGGTCTTTTGTGTTTTTAGGGTATATTGTACTTATTGTCATTATGAATATTTGTACGCTTATTTTCATTTCGGCATCTTAATGAACACTTACACAATTTGTCTTCGTTTGAGTAGCTAACGTTACTCGACGGTCACATTTAAGTTTTCACCGCTTACACTCACCAAAAACACCCGAAACCTGTAATTCTGTCATAATTAGGTTAGTTAAAAATACAAAAACTTAATGCCTGACACCTTTGTAACTGACTAAAAACTGATGTTTAAGCTAAACAAACGACAGAGGCACTGTGCCTAAAACTGCGAACACAAACATCACTAACTTAAATAAACAAAAGACAATAAACACCAATATGTGTTCACACAGTTAACTTTATTTAGATGATTCAGCATTAACTTAAATGAACAGATGATAATAACCACCAATATGTGTTCACACAATAAATTTATTTAGATGATTCACGGGAATAAATGTCCAATGATTTCGAGTGTTGCCACATGCAATATGAGTACGTATCCACGACGGCCATGTTTGAAGTCTGAGGTGTGTGATGGGTATTGTAGTTCCCTGACCTGAAGATCTACATAGCTTGAATGAGGTATTAGTTAAACATATTAAATTTAACCCCTTTGTAAAACAAAAACATATATTACATATAACAACAATAAAATAACTGTTAACACATATTTAGACTAAACGACTATATTCAACAATAATACGATATACATGTGCTAAAACAGGCTAAAATAGGGTTGGCTATGCTGTAATGGAGCAACCGTTGTTGTGTTATCTTGTGAACCATTAGGATTCGTGTGTCCTGAAACCAAATAATTGTCTTTATCTTTAGAAAAAGACAATCGTGTCCTGCTGCTGTGGTCTGAATATGCAGTCTGTCTTCATCATGAAATGATGAACCCCCATCATCAGCCCCCATTCTGAAGATTGTGTGTATATGACTCATATATAAAATATGAGTCAGATGTTTCGGGAGTTAAAGACCTATGCTAATTTCCTATTTGGCTGATGTATATATATTTGTTAAATTGAACCGTTTTACCAACCCATTGTTAGATGCCGGGGCATTTCCCTTCATAGCTGTGGAAAAACCTGATTTCAAAACAGTATCATAGCTGTTAAGCTTTCTTGTTGTGTTTTTAAATATGTATTTAATCTCCAAGCAAATCTGATTTCGTGGTGGTTGTGCTTTAAAATGAAATCACGTTCACAATCCTAATTTAAGTGATGAAGGATTTTGAAAAGTCTGACGGTCATTAGCTGTTGAGCACTCTAATGTTAACCCCGTCCTGTTTACATGTTTCAAAAGATTAATGGTTGAAAACATTACAAGTCTTATAACATGTAATCAAATGTTATCAGTTACTTTTTTAAAGAAATTGATATAGTTGCACAACCTTTTAGATTTTAAATAGGGTAATTTGTGACCTATAACCTATTACAAAGTTCATAGTAACCTCCCAAAAACTGTGCGTAAAATAATTCCACCAAGGTCTCAGCTACAGCTAAACGTTAAAACAAAAACTTAAGGTCCTTGTTGGCAGTTTTGTGAGGTGTTAGTGTGTGTGTGTGTGTGTGTGTGTGTGTGTCTGTGAAAACCGTGTGGTTTGAAAGAAAAATGTTTTAGCTTATATATGTGATTTTACTACAAACTATAAGCATTCTAACTAAGAAACATAATATGTTTTTATTTATTTTTTATTTTCCAACCAAACCGGTTGTTCGCAGTTAAAAAAGTCATAAGAATGTTTATTGTGTTTTGAAAAGAAAGTAAGTTATGATAAATAAATAATAATTTTTTTATTGTTTAACATCAACCACAATGCGTTTATGAGGTTATGTATTTCTTCTGCTTCATGTGTGCAACGGTTACCGTACACACATTCAAGAGAAATGCATAACCTCAATTGTTTTGAAACCATTTAGTCTGTCATTAAAAAACTCTTACATTTTTTTCTTCAAGCATCTATTTTCATCTGTCTCTGGACTCTTGCTAAAAACATATGAGTGCTGACATGAATCCTACGTGAAAGCTAAAAATAATACTTTTTTAAACTATTTTAAACATCATGGTTAACAACACCATTTGGAAAGTGAGAAAGGACGTCTAATCTATTGTATAAAGTTCTGTGAGACATTTGTAGCAACAAACACTTTTGGTTTCAAAGAAAACTTATGACAACTCATTTTCAATCTAATATAGGTATTTTCGTGTTTGTGACCTATTTTGTTTGTTTGTGTATTTATGTACTTGTTTGAGTGTATATTTATATTTGTATTTGTTTGGTTACATGTTCATGTTTTCTGTATGTTTACATTTGTGTGTGTGTGTGTGTGTGTGTGTTTATGACTGTATGGTTGTGTTTGTGTACTTGTTTGCATTCTCAGTACGTCTATGTTGATGTTAACAATATTTTGTTAAACAACATTTTTCTATGGTCTGACTTGTTAAAAGATTTCACATCCTTTTGACCAGTAAATGAACTTTCAGCTAACCTTGCGATCACAGACCTAAGCAATAAAGTTGAAATTGTCACCCTTTGATCACTGAATACACAATTTTTTTTTTTTTTTTTTTTTTTTACTTTAGCTGACCTGCAGCACACCATTTACAACACCAGAACCCCGGAAAACTAATTCGATTACAGTTGAGTTGCAAACCCCAAAAACCTTTAGATGTTTTACAATCTTCGCTGACATGGTCGTAACAGTAAACACAAAGACATCAGATGCCAGACACCAGACGGGTTTCTACGCACTACTTGAGATGAAATATTTAGCCTTTCCTGTAATGTTGTAAAAGTTTACTTGGCAAGAAAAGCCCATCTTGACTTACCACATTCATTCCTGTTTAATATTTGTATGTCTAAACGCATGTTTTAATTGATATAGCAATGATATAGCAATGATAGAAGTTCATATTGACAACATAAAAGACGTATTCAAGGATTTAGACTACTAAAGTATGTGTGAGTGACTTATTAAAATTAAATAAAACAATACTTTTTTCCAACAAGGAATTTTTGTTGAGATGAAAAAATTTAATCGTATAGGTTAACCTAATTTTAAAGTAAAAACATCGGTTGCTTTGAACATTAATACAGAAAGGCATACATTACTGGTAGATTTACAAATACGGTCTGAGATTACACTAAATTTTTGTTCACACTCTGTACATCATAGAACAAAATAAATGTAAAATAAATAAAACAACACTTAAGAAAAAAGAAAAAATATAAAGATAAAGAAAATGTGGGGGGGGGGGGGGGGGCTGGGGAGTAACAGATATTCACATTAAGAAACCAAAGTCCTCTAATGAAGAATACAAAAATCTTGCTTTGGGATTTTTCATTCCTTTTAACGTCTCCAAATACATCACAAATTCCTCTTTAAACACCACTAAACGTGGGGGAATTTTGAAAAACATATTCGTGCCAGAAGTTATTATTAACAAAATAAAAGACATATTCAATGATTTAGGCTACTAAAGTAAGTGTGAGTGGCTTATTAAAATAAAATAAAACATCAAGGACTTTTGTTTAGATTCAAAATAAAGAGCATATAGGCTAACCTAGTTTTAAAGTAACTCATATACATAGATGTATCTAAAGATCCTGAAACAGTCCATACAGCAGCAGCAGCTATATATGTTCCAAGGGTTAGGTATAGAATACCAGAAAGAACATCTAATCATCCGTCTGTTTATACTACAGAAATGATTGTCATATATTTGGCTCTTCAGTGCGGGTTGAACACATTAATATACCTAAAGTAGTCATATGTTCAGACTCATTTTCAGTACTATCAAGTTTAAAGAGTGGTGAAGCTTCTACTAGACAAGACATTTTGTCAGTCATTTTACAGAGTTTATTTTGAATGGATACCCACACATATAGGTAATGAAGATCTCGCCGTAGAATTGGACACATTGCACTTAATCAGTCATTATTTATAAGAGGAAAAACATGTGTCTGGACTTTGTGTTAAATGTGATCTTCCTGAAACAGTTCAACCTATTTTAATAAAATGTAAAAGATATGACAATGAAAGATTACAACATACAGAAGCACTTAATATAGAAATAAATCAGATCTCATTTTAGATTTTGTTAAATAAAGATGTGGCTATAGAAATGTTTCACAGATTAAGTATCTCAAAGAGTTGATAAACAGTATTTAAAGAATCACTACTAAGTTTATTATTATCATTAATTTTATTTTTGTATTTCTTTTATCTCTTATGTTTGAGTTAGTGTTCATTAACGTCAATGCTCTACACTCCTGCCCTGTAGGTGGCGGTAAATGCACCTATAGCCTTGCGTGAAAGAGGAAGAAGGAGTGGTTTGAGTGGGACCGGACGTAAGCATTCTGAGTGTGTCGGCGTTGCTGTGAAGTTGTTTTACGGAGGCTTTGCAAATTCTGATGGGAGATCTTTTGATTTTCTTTTGTTTAACTCTCTGTCAGTAACAGTCTCGATTTTTTAAATTGTAGTTAGTGGTAAAGTACAGCATAGATTTGACAAGTATCTTGTGCTTGTGTTTTAAAGACGGGGTCTGATGTATTTTCTTTGAGATCAGCGTAAATGCATTCCTCTTTTTTCTTTTGTTTTAACTTTTTTTAACATCGTGACAAAAACCAACTTTTCTGGTTTGTATCGCTGCTTTATTTTTGCTTCTTTTTTAGTATGAGGTAATGTACAAATGCTAAAACTCTGTTACCTAGTTTTCTAACTAGTAACAAAACACCATTTTTTACAACCCGAATTCCGGAAAAGTTGGGACGTTTTTTAAATTTTAATAAAATGAAAACTAAAGGAATTTCAAATCACATGAGCCAATATTTTATTCACAATAGAACATAGATAACGTAGCAAATGTTTAAACTGAGAAATTTTACACTTTTATCCACTTAATTAGCTCATTTAAAATTTAATGCCTGCTACAGGTCTCAAAAAAGTTGGCACGGGGGCAACAAATGGCTAAAAAAGCAAGCAGTTTTGAAAAGATTCAGCTGGGAGAACATCTAGTGATTAATTAAGTTAATTGATATCAGGTCTGTAACATGATTAGCTATAAAAGCTTTGTCTTAGAGAAGCAGAGTCTCTCAGAAGTAAAGATGGGCAGAGGCTCTCCAATCTGTGAAAGACTGCGTAAAAAAATTCTGGAAAACTTTAAAAACAATGTTCCTCAACGTCAAATTGCAAAGGCTTTGCAAATCTCATCATCTACAGTGCATAACATCATCAAAAGATTCAGAGAAACTGGAGAAATCTCTGTGCGTAAGGGACAAGGCCGGAGACCTTTATTGGATGCCCGTGGTCTTCGGGCTCTCAGACGACACTGCATCACTCATCGGCATGATTGTGTCAATGACATTACTAAATGGGCCCAGGAATACTTTCAGAAACCACTGTCGGTAAACACAATCCGCCGTGCCATCAGCAGATGCCAACTAAAGCTCTATCATGCAAAAAGGAAGCCATATGTGAACATGGTCCAGAAGCGCCGTCGTGTCCTGTGGGCCAAGGCTCATTTAAAATGGACTATTTCAAAGTGGAATAGTGTTTTATGGTCAGATGAGTCCAAATTTGACATTCTTGTTGGAAATCACGGACGCCGTGTCCTCCGGGCTAAAGAGGAGGGAGACCTTCCAGCATGTTATCAGCGGTCAGTTCAAAAGCCAGCATCTCTGATGGTATGGGGGTGCATAAGTGCATACGGTATGGGCAGCTTGCATGTTTTGGAAGGCTCTGTGAATGCTGAAAGGTATATAAAGGTTTTAGAGCAACATATGCTTCCCTCCAAACAACGTCTATTTCAGGGAAGGCCTTGTTTATTTCAGCAGGACAATGCAAAACCACATACTGCAGCTATAACAACAGCATGGCTTCGTCGTAGAAGAGTCCGGGTGCTAACCTGGCCTGCCTGCAGTCCAGATCTTTCACCTATAGAGAACATTTGGCGCATCATTAAACGAAAAATACGTCAAAGACGACCATGAACTCTTCAGCAGCTGGAAATCTATATAAGGCAAGAATGGGACCAAATTCCAACAGCAAAACTCCAGCAACTCATAGCCTCAATGCCCAGACGTCTTCAAACTGTTTTGAAAAGAAAAGGAGATTCTACACCATGGTAAACATGCCCCGTCCCAACTATTTTGAGACCTGTAGCAGAAATCAAAATTGAAATGAGCTCATTTTGTGCATAAAATTGTAAACTTTCTCAGTTTAAACATTTGCTATGTTATCTATGTTCTATTGTGAATAAAATATTGGCTCATGTGATTTGAAAGTCTTTTAGTATTCATTTTATTAAAATTTAAAAAACGTCCCAACTTTTCTGGAATTCGGGTTGTAAATTGTAATGCTACAAGCTCTCACATCTTTTTCACGTGTTTCTTAACAAAACGTATCTGTTAGTTTTTGACTTGTTTAGTTGTTTTAGATAAATAACCAGTAACCTGGTTTTCTTTTTATTTAATTTGTAACAACTTTAACACCGTTTTTACACTTCCAAGTACGAAAAAAAAATACCATTACATTGTTTCCGTCTCGTCTGTGTTTATAACCTTTTTCTGATAGTTTTGACTTGTTTAGTCGTTTTACATAAATATCCAATAACCTAGTTTTCTTTTTAATTTGTAACAACTTTAGCAACATTTTTACACCTTTTTAAACTGCAATGCTACAAGCGCTCACATCTTTTTCACGTGTTGCTTAACGAAATATATCTGATAGTTTTTGACTTGTTTGGTTGTTTTAGATAAATAACCAGTAACCTAGTTTAATTTTTTTTTTATTTGTAACAACTTTAACAACATTTTTACATTGTTTCCATTGGTGTCTGTGTTTATAACCTTTTTCTTGAAATGCACTGTGTACTTAAAACCTTAATAAAATCTTCCCTTATACCATTTTCATGATTTCACCCTTTTCAGAGTTTAAAAAGCACATAGATCCCAACACAACTCCTACCGAAATTCCTTCTTAGGTTCATATTTAGGTCACTGGGCTGTACAGGGAGGGGAGGGGGGTATACAAACAGGTGTCCAGAACAGATGGCTTTTATGACCCTCATCAATAATATTTTTTTGAGACAAGGTGCACATTACCCTCTCTACTGTGATAACTAACCTCAAGACTGCCCATGAAGAGCTCAGGGGAACTACTGTAGATAGCGTGGACTTCCTTCTTTTCTTTATTCTTTCTCTGCTGTGAGATGAGTCCACGTTCTTTGCCATAAAGCTGAGCAGTGTTGTTGTCTTGACTACATTTGCTCTGAACTTCAGTCAGGCTGCTGGGAATTGGGGAATAGTTGTCTTGGCTGTTCCAAGGTCAGTCCATATGACAGTTACTGGCTTCCTACAAGCATGTAAATCAATACTTTCGGACTGTGGCTGTGCCCTCAGTGTACAACAACACCATTCCTTGACATCTGGCGTGTCTCCAGCCAATATCAGGCCCTCAAAACTCTATATGACACACATTCATCAGCAGCTCTCTCTCTCTTCCTTCCTCTTTTGCCTATTATCTCTGACTGTATTCTCATATGCCTCTTTTTTTCTCTCTCTCTCTTTTTTGTGTTCTGCATATGGGGAACAAAAAAAAATGTTTTAGACTTGCTATGCTTAGAGAATACAACATAGATGACATATCAAATGTTTAAACTGAGAAAATGTATCATTTTAAGGGAAAAATAAGTTGATTTTAAATTCCATGACATCAACACATCTCAGAAAAGTTGGGACAAGGCCATATTTATCACTGTGTGGCATCCCCTCTTCTTTTTATAACAGTCTGCAAACGTCTGGGGACTGAGGAGACAAGTTGCTCAAGTTTAGGAATAGGAATGTTATCCCATTCTTGTCTAATACAGGCTTCTAGTTGCTCAACTGTCTTAGGTGTTCTTTGTCGCATCCTCCTCTTTATGATGCGCCAAATGTTTTCTATGGGTGAAAGATCTGGACTGCAGGCTGGCCATTTCAGTACCTGGATCCTTCTTCTTCGCAGCCATGATGTTGTAATTGATGCAGTATGTGAGAGAGGGTAAAGACTGCCTTGTCTCCAAAAATTTGATTGATGAGGGTCATAAAAGCCATCTGTTCTGGACACCTGTTTGTAGACCCCCCTCCCCTCCTTGTACAGCCCAGTGACCTAAATATGAACTTATGAACCTAAGAAGGAATTTCGGTGGGAGTTGTGTTGGGATCTATGTGCTTTTTAAACTCTGAAAAGGGTGAAATCATGAAAATTACTGGATATTTATGTAAAACGACTAAAGTCAAAAACTATCAGAAAAAGGTTAAAAAACACAGACGAGACGAAAACAATGTAATGGTCGTTTTTTTTTTTGTCGTACTTGGAAGTGTAAAAACTTTGTTAAAGTTGTTACAAATTAAATAAAAAGAAAACTAGGTTACTGGTTATTTATCTAAGTCAAAAACTAACAGATACATTTCGTTAAGCAACACGTGAAAAAGATGTGAGAGCTTGTAGTATTACAATTTATAAAGCTGTTTTGTTACCAGTTAGAAAACTAGGTAACAGAGTTTTAGCATTTGTACCTTACCTCATACTAAAAAAGAAGCAAATGTAAAGAAACGATACAAACCAGAAAAGTTGGTGTTTGTCACGATGTTAGAAAAAGTTAAAACAAAAGAAAAAAGATGGTAGGCATTTATGCTGATCTCAAAGAAAATACATCAGACCTCCTCTTTAAAAAACCGGCACAAGATACTTGTCAAAACTATGTCGTACTCTTCCACTAACTACCATTTTAAAAATCTAGACTGTTACTGACAAAGAGATAAACGAAAGAAAAAAAAGATCCTCCGGCAGAGTTTGCGAAGCCTCCGGTAAAACGACCTCCCAGCACCGCTTACACACTCAGAATGCTTACGTCCGGTCCCACTCAAACCACTTCTTCTTCGTTTTGACGCAAAGCTTTAGGCTGATTTACCGCCACCTACAGGACAGGAGTGTGGAGCATTGACGTTAATGAAAACTAACTCAAACATAAGAGATAAAAGAAATACAAAAATTAAATTAATGATAATAATAAACTTAGTAGTGATTCTTTAAATACTGTTTATCAACTCTTTGAGATACTTAATCTGTGAAACATTTCTATAGTCACATCTTTATTTAACAAAATCTAAAATGAGATCTGATTTATTTCTATATTAAGTGCTTCTGTAAGTTGTAATCTTTCATTGTCATATCTTTTACATTTTATTAAAATAGGTTCAACTGATTCAGGAAGATCACATTTAACACAAAGTCCAGACACATGTTTTTCCTCTTATAAATAATGACTGATTAAGTGCAATGTGTCCAATTCCATGGCAAGATCTTCCTTTCTATCCCCAAATTTCTCCTTTCATTTCCAACTGTTCTTTGAATATTATATAAATGCCGTCCTTTATTCTCACCACCCCATTAAATTTGACACGTATCTTTTTAAGTTTTTTTGTTTTGTTTTGTTTTTTTTTATTAGCCCTTATATTTCTAATTTACTCATTGTAATATTAAATTTGATGTCTGATATTTTAATGTTTTTATCTGGTCCACTACTTTCATTACCTTCATTACCTATATGTGTGGGTATCCATTCAAAATAAATATTTGTTTTGCTTGTATTCTGAACAAACTCTGTAAAATGACTCACAAAATGTCTTGTCTAGTAGAAGATTCGCCACTCTTTAAACTTGATAGTACTGAAAATGAGTCTGGACATATGACTACTTTAGGTATATTAATGTGTTCAACCCCCACTAAAGAGCCAAAAATGTGACAATCATTCCTGTAGTATAAACAGACGGATGATTAGATGTTCTTTCTGGTATTCTATACCTAACCCTTGGAACATATATAGCTGCTGCTGCTGTGTGGACTGTTTCAGGATCTTTAGATACATCTATGTATATGAGTTACTTTAAAACTAGGTTAGCCTATATGCTCTTTATTTTTAATCTAAACAAAAGTCCTTGATGTTTTATTTTATTTTAATAAGCCACTGACACTTACTTTAGTAGCCTAAATCATTGAATATGTCTTTTATTTTGTTAATAATAACTTCTGGCACGAAATTCTACATTCATAAATGTATGTTTTTCAAAATTCCCCCACGTTTAGTGGTGTTTAAAGAGGAATTTGTGATGTATTTGAAGACGTTAAAAGGAATGAAAAGTTCCAAAGCAAGATTTTTGAATTCTTCATTAGAGGACTTTGGTTTCTTAATGTGAAAATCTGTTACTCCCCAGCCCCCACCCCCCAACATTTTCTTTATCTTTATATTTTTTCTTAAGTGTTGTTTTATTTATTTTACATTTATTTGTTTTATGATGTACAGAGTGTGAACAAACATTTAGTGTAATCTCAGACCGTATTTGTAAATCTACCAGTAATGTATGCCTTTCTGTATTAATGTTCAAAGCAACCGATGTTTTTACTTTAAAATTAGGTTAACCTATACGATTAAATTTTTTAATCTCAACAAAAATTCTTTGTTAGAAAAAAGTGTTGTTTTACTTAATTTTAATAAGTCACTCACACATACTTTAGTAGTCTAAATCCTTGAATACGTCTTTTATGTTGTCAATATTAACTTCTATCATTGCTATATCGTTGCTATATCAATTAAAACATGCGTTTAGGCATACAAATATTAAATAGGAATGAATGTGGTAAGTCAAGATGGGCTTTTCTTGCCAAAGAAACTTTTACAACATTACAGGAAAGGCTAAAGGGTTTTTAGGGTTTGCAACTCAACTGTAATCTAATTAGTTTTCTGGGGTTCTGGTGTTGTAAATGGTGTGCTACAGGTCAGCTAAAGTAAAAAAAAAAAAAAAAAATTGTGTATTCAGTGATCAAAAGGGTGACAAGGGTGACGTACTGAGAATGCAAACAAGTACACAAACACAACCATAGAATCATAAACACACACACACACACAAATGTAAACATACAGAAAACATGAACATGTAACCAAACATATACAAATATACAGTCAAACAAGTACATAAATACACAAACAAACAAAATAGGTCACAAACACGAAAATACCTATATTAGATTGAAAATGAGTTGTCATAAGTTGTCATAAGAAACCAAAAGTGTTTGTTGCTACAGATGTCTCACAGAACTTTATACAATAGATTGGACGTCCTTTCTCACTTTCCAAATGGTGTTGTTAACCATGATGTTTAAAATAGTTTTAAAAAGTATTATTTTTTAGCTTTCATGTAGGATTCATGTGTCATGTTCAGCCCTCAAATGTTTTTAGCAAGAGTTTTTTAATGGCAGACTAAATGGTTTAAATTGTTTAAAACAATTGAGTTTATGCATTTCTCTTGAATGTGTGTACGGTAACCGTTGCATACATGAAGCAGAAGAAATACATAACCTCATAAACGCATTGTGGTTGATGTTAAACAATAAAAAAATTATTATTTATATATCATAACTTACTTTCTTTTCAAATCACAATAAACATTCTGATGACTTTTTTAACTACGAACAACCGGTTTGGTTGAAAAAAAAAAAAAAACATATTATGTTTCTTAGTTAGAATGCTTATAGTTTGTAGTAAAATCACAAATATAAGCTAAAACATTTTTCTTTCAAACCACACGGTTTTCACACACACACACACACACATAAACACACACAGACACACACACACACACCTCACAAAACTGCCAACAAGGACCTTAAGTTTTTGTTTTAACGTTTAGCTGTAGCTGAGACCTTAGTGGAATTATTTTACTCACAGTTTTGGGGTGGGGGGGTTACTATGAACTTTGTAATAGGTTATAGATCACAAATTACCCTATTTAAAATCTAAAAGGTTGTGCAACTATATCAATTTCTTTAAAAAAGTAATGTAACTGATAACATTTGATTACATGTTTTAAGGCTTGTAATGTTTTCAACCGTTAATCTTTTGAAACATGTAAACAGGACGGGGTTAACATTAGAGTACTCAACAGCTAATGACCGTCAGACTTTTCAAAATCCTTCATCACTTAAATTAGGATTGTGATCATTTCATTTTAAAGCACAACCACGACAAAATCAGATTTGCTTGGAGATTAAATACATAGAGTAGTTAGAGTAGTTAAGGTGGTTTATGAAATATATCAATTAAATCTGTACGTGTGTGAAAAAATATTCAGATGTAACATTTTCATAATTAACTGCAATTTAATTATTTTTTCTCAGTGACTGTAACTGATTACAATTATTTTTGTAATCAAATGATATAATTTAGCTATATGTAACTAGTTGACTCCTAACACTGATTATGCATTCTAACAATAATAGATGGTGAAAGAGTTCATTAACCTCTTTAACTTAAAAAATGCGTACAATGTCCGCAAACAAGGGGTTTGTTCATAAAACAACCCAGTCCCCGACTTGAAAGCACCGTAACAAGTATAGCCATTGCAGAAATTTATTATAGAGATGCAGTAAGATAAACTCTGGATGCACGATTGACCGACTTATCTCATGTTTACCATATTATTACAATGCCCTGCTTACCTAGTTTTATGATGAAATATGTCTGTAAAAATAAACAAACATACACACAATCTCCAGAATGGGGGGTGATGATGGGGGTTCATCATTTCATGATGAAGACAGACTGCATATTCAGACCACAGCAGCAGGACACGATTGTCTTTTTCTAAAGATAAAGACAATTATTTGGTTTCAGGACACATGAATCCTAACGGTTCACAAGATAACATAACAACGGTTGCTCCATTACAACACAGCCAACCCTATTTTAGCCTGTTTTAGCACACGTATATCGTATTATTGTTGAATATAGTCGTTTAGTCTAAATATGTGTTAACAGTATTTTATTGTTGTTATATGTATTATATGTTTTTGTTTTACAAAGTGGTTCAATTTAATACGTTAAACTTATACCTCATTCAAGCTATGTAGATCTTCAGGGGAGGGTACTACAATACCCATCATACACCTCAGGCTTCAAACATGGCCATCGTGGATACGTACTCATATTGTATGTGGCAGCGCTCGAAATCATTGGACATCTGATTAAACGCATGCGCAGATAACCTAAATAAAAAGACGCACATTTCTACGCTGTTTGTGAAGTACATATACGCTCCTTCCATGTTGTGATGTTACAAAACCTCTTTTTTGTGATCTGTTTTAGTGATGCAAAGTTCGATTCACTTCTGAAAAATTATTCATTTGGACAGTTTGGTTCAATTAACCGATTCATAGGGGCCTTAAGTCATTTTCGCAGTTACGTCAGTACACATTTTTTTTCTTCTAACAACTCAAGAGTCATTTTATTTCCGTGATTCATCTAAATAAATTTTATTGTGTGAACTCATATTGGTGGTTATTATCTTTTGTTCATTTAAGTTAATGCTGAATCATCTAAATAAAGTTAACTGTGTGAACATATTGGTGGTCATTGTCTTTTGTTCATTTAAGTTAGTGATGTTTGTGTTCGCAGTTTTAGGCACAGTGCCTCTGTCGCTTGTTTAGCTTATATATCAGTTTTTAGTCAGTTACAAAAGTGTCAGGCATTAAGTTTTTGTATTTTTAACTAACCTAATTATGACAGAATTACAGGTTTCGCGTGTTTTTGGTGAGTTTAAGTGGTGAAAACTTAAATGTGACCGTCGAGTAACGTTAGCCACTCAAACGAAGACAAATTGTGTAAGTGTTCATTAAGATGCCGAAATGAAAATAAGCGTACAAATATTCATAATGACAATAAGTACAATATACCCTAAAAACACAATAGCCCCTGCTAAGTACACCTAAAATTTGCTAGAGTGGTGAGATATTTACATTTATTCATTTAGCAGACGCTTTTATCCAAAGCGACTTACAGATGAGGACGGTGGAAGCAATCAAAAACAACAAAAAGAGTAATGATATATAAGTGCTATAACAAGTCTCAGTTAGGTTAACACAGTACATGTAGCATGGGATTTTAAATAATATAATAAATAAAAAGAAAACATATTGAATAAAAAAAGAATAGAGCAAGCTAGTGTTAGAGGTCTTTACACACACACACACACATGTAAATATATATAAACCGCAATGTTTTTCATAGCGTCACACTTTGAAACCAGAATGATATGTTTCCATGATTTTGTTAGCTCTTTCTGTTTGAATCTGTTTACCGCAGTTTCACCATCCTAAATGCAATGGTTTGGTCTTACGCTTAGGGTCTTATACGTTGTGTTTCCTAGTTTTTGCTCTCGTGTTAGTGGGTCTCTTTGTTCATACAAAGCAATATTTCTGTGAATTTGAGTATTAAAATATTGCTTTAAACATCGTCTTCATTCGAGACGTTTACTTAACATCATTATATTATCCTAGTTCATATCAGATATAAGATATGTTGCTTATTAATTATTATCCAGCCTTTTAATCATAAACCAAAATATCATGACTGACTTGAGTGAAACTTACCTTGGGCGTGACCAATGTTTATGACTTCCTGATGACAATCCCCCATCGTGTACACCATTCAAGGGGTTGAGGGTGGGTCCGATCACTAAAACCAACAAAGACCGGCTGATAAACGCTACAGTTGCCTGCTGTGAACAATAAACAATACAATAAATCAATAAACCGGAAATTCATCGTGAATTAAAATAGTACATCTGCATTCGGCGACAAAGTTCTATATCGATTAGGGGGCAAAGTTTATGCCTGGGAAAGAATCGAATTCTGAAAAAGTCATCTGACGCTGCACAAACGACCATGGAGGATAAATGGAGCTGCGTTGATGAGGTCGAAAAACTGTTTTGTAAAAGACATTATTGGCCCTGTTTTTAAACTACACTACAGAGGACAGATGATCGGTCTGTTCCAAAGATCATCACGGCGGAATGCGACCCAAATCACGATTGTACGGGCGATAGCAAGCAGGAAAAAAAATCTCAGTAACCAAATGAAACTTGTAAGAAGCCTGAAATATACATGTCCTGATTTGACGAGCATATTTTTAACTGGGAGGGACCCGGTGCATGTTTCTGCACGTAAAATTCTAAAAGTGATGTCTGAATGTGAAGATGAGATGGACGTTAATGACGTTCTCTATCTGTGTACATCTGTAACAGATCAATGTGTGCTGTTGGCTTCCAAAAAATATGATTCTATGACCTGTGAAATTGTTGCATCATGGGTTAAACATGTTAATCTGCAGAGATTTTCTATTCTGGTTAGATTGCCTGTAATGTCATGAGTACTATTTGTTTTTAATGACAATTTGATAATTTTCTTCACTACATCGATGTATATTCAACAATATAGTGTTGAAATAAAAGATTGATCCACTTCACTCGCTATTCTGTTCTCTGAGTTCAGAAACTTTTTTGTTTGTTTGTTAACAATTCAATAATAATTAATAAGCAACGATCTTGTATCTTATATCTGATATAAACTAGGATAATATAATAATGTTAAGTAAACGTCTCGAATGAAGACGATGTAAAGCAATATTTTAATACCCAAATTCACAGAAATATTGCTTTGTATGAACAAAGAGACCCACTAACATGAGAGCAAAAACTAGGAAACACAACGTATAAGGCCCTAAGCGTAAGACCAAACCATTGCAGTTAGGATGGTGAAAACTACGGTAAACAGATTCAAATAGAAAGAGTTAACAAAATCATGGAAACATATCGTTCTGGTTTCAAAGTGTAATGCTATGAAAAACATTGCGGTTTATATCTATTTATATGTGTGTGTGTGTGTGTAAAGACCTCTAACACTAGCTTGCTCTATTCTTTTTTTATTCAATCTGTTTTCTTTTTATTTATTATATTATTTAAAATCCCATGCTACGTGTACTGTGTTAACCTAACTGAGACTTGTTATAGCACTTATATATCATTACTCTTTTTGTTGTTTTTGATTGCTTCCACCGTCCTCATCTGTAAGTCGCTTTGGATAAAAGCGTCTGCTAAATGAATAAATGTAAATGTAAATATCTCACCACTCCAGCAAATTTTAGGTGTACTTAGCAGGGACTATTGTGTTTTTAGGGTATATTGTACTTATTGTCATTATGAATATTTGTACGCTTATTTTCATTTCGGCATCTTAATGAACACTTACACAATTTGTCTTCGTTTGAGTAGCTAACGTTACTCGACGGTCACATTTAAGTTTTCACCGCTTACACTCACCAAAAACACCCGAAACCTGTAACTCTGTCATAATTAGGTTAGTTAAAAATACAAAAACTTAATGCCTGACACTTTTGTAACTGACTAAAAACTGATGTATAAGCTAAACAAACGACAGAGGCACTGTGCCTAAAACTGCGAACACAAACATCACTAACTTAAATGAACAAAAGACAATAACCACCAATATGTGTTCACACAGTTAACTTTATTTAGATGATTCAGCATTAACTTAAATGAACAAAAGATAATAACCACCAATATGAGTTCACACAATTAAATTTATTTAGATGATTCATGGAAATAAATTGACTCTTGAGTTGTTAGAAGAAAAAAAAATGTGTACTGACGTAACTGCAAAAATGACTTAAGGTCCCTATGAATCGGTTAATTGAACCAAACTGTCCAAATGAATAATTTTTCAGAAGTGAATCGAACTTTGCATCACTAAAACAGATCACAAAAAAGAGGGTTTGTAACATCACAACATGGAAGGAGCGTATATGTACTTCACAAACAGCGTAGAAATGTGCATCTTTTTATTTAGGTTATCTGCACATGCGTTTAATCAGGTGTCCAATGATTTAGAGCATTGCCACATACAATATGAGTACGTATCCATGACGGCCATGTTTGAAGCCTGAGGTGTATGCTGGGTATTGTAGTTCCCTCACCTTAAGATCTACATAGCTTGAATGAGGTATTAGTTAAACGTATTAAATTGAACCCCTTTGTAAAACAAAAACATATAATACATATAACAACAATAAAATGCTGTTAACACATATTTAGACTAAACGACTATATTCAACAATAATACGATATACGTGCTAAAACAGGCTAAAATAGGGTTGGCTATGTTGTAATGGAGCAACCATTGTTATGTTATCTTGTGAACCGTTAGGATTCGTGTGTCCTGAAACCAAATAATTGTCTTTATCTTTAGAAAAAGACAATCATGTCCTGCTGCTGTGGTCTGAATATCCAGTCTGTCTTCATCATGAAATGATGAACCCCCATCATCACCCCCCATTCTGGAGATTGTGTGTATGTTTGTTTATTTTTACAGACATATTTCATCATAAAACTAGGTAAAAAGAGCATTGTAATAATATGGTAAACATGTGATAAGTCGGTCAATCGTGCATCCAGAGTTTATCTTACTGCATCTCTATAATAAATTTCTGCAATGGCTATACTTGTTACGGTGCTTTCAAGTCGGGGACTGGGTTGTTTTATGAACAAACCCCTTGTTTGCGGACATTGTACGCATTTTTTAAGTTAAAGAGGTTAATGAACTCTTTCACCATCTATTATTGTTAGAATGCATAATCAGTGTTAGGAGTCAACTAGTTACATATAGCTAAATTATATCATTTGATTACAAAAATAAATGTAATCAGTTACAGTCACTGAGAAAAAATAATTAAATTGCGGTTAATTATGAAAATGTTACATCTGATTTTTTTTTTCACACGTACAGATTTAATTGATATATTTCATAAACCACCTTAACTACTCTAACTACTCTATGTATTTAATCTCCAAGCAAATCTGATTTTGTCATGGTTGTGCTTTAAAATGAAATTATCACAATCCTAATTTAAGTGATGAAGGACTTTGAAAAGTCTGACGGTCATTAGCTGTTGAGTATTCTAATGTTAACCCCGTCCTGTTTACATGTTTCAAAAGATTAACGGTTGAAAACATTACAAGTCTTAAAACATGTAATCAAATGTTATCAGTTACATTACTTTTTTAAAGAAATTGATATAGTTGCACAACCTTTTAGATTTTAAATAGGGTAATTTGTGATCTATAACCTATTACAGATCACCCCCCCCTCCCCAAAACTGTGCGTAAAATAATTCCACCAAGGTCTCAGCTACAGCTAAACGTTAAAACAAAAACTTAAGGTCCTTGTTGGCAGTTTTGTGAGGTGTGTGTGTGTGTGTGTGTGTGTGTGAGTGTGTGTGTGTGTGTGTGTGTGTGAAAACTGTGTGGTTTGAAAGAAAAATGTTTTAGCTTATTTATGTGATTTTACTACAAACTATAAGCATTCTAACTAAGAAACATAATATGTTTTTATTTATTTTTTATTTTCCAACCAAACTGGTTGTCCGCAGTTAAAAAAGTCATAAGAATGTTTATTGTGTTTTGAAAAGAAAGTAAGTTATGATATATAAATAATATTTTTTTTATTGTTTAACATCAACCACAATGCGTTTATGAGGTTATGTATTTCTTCTACTTCATGTATGCAACGGTTACCGTACACACATTCAAGAGAAATGCATAAACTCAATTGTTTTAAACAATCTAAACCATTTAGTCTGTCATTAAAAAACTCTTACATTTTTTTCTTCACACATCTATTTTCATCTGTCTCTGGACTCTTGCTAAAAACATTTGAGTGCTGACATGAATCCTACATGAAAGCTAAAAAATAATACTTTTTAAAACTATTTTAAACATCATGGTTAACAACACCATTTGGAAAGTGAGAAAGGACGTCTAATCTATTGTATAAAGTTCTGTGAGACATTTGTAGCAACACACCATTTTGGTTTCTTATGACAACTTATGACAACTCATTTTCAATCTAATATAGGTATTTTCGTGTTTGTGACCTATTTTGTTTGTTTGTGTATTTATGTACTTGTTTGAGTGTATATTTGTATTTGTTTGGTTACATGTTCATGTTTTCTGTATGTTTACATTTGTGTGTGTTTGTGTGTTTATGATTGTATGGTTGTGTTTGTGTACTTGTTTGCATTCTCAGTACGTCTATGTTGATGTTAACAATATTTTGTTAAACAACATTTTTCTATGGTCTGACTTGTTAAAAGATTTCACATCCTTTTGACCAGTAAATGAACTTTCAGCTAACCTCGCGATCACAGACCTAAGCAATAAAGTTGAAATTTTCACCCTTTGATCACTGAATACACGAACAATTTTTTTTTTTTACTTTAGCTGACCTGCAGCACACCATTTACAACACCAGAACCCCTGAAAACTAATTAGATTACAGTTGAGTTGCAAACCCTAAAAACCTTTAGATGTTTTACAATCTTCGCTGACATGGTCGTAACAGTAAACACAAAGACATCAGATGCCAGACACCAGACGCGTTTCTACGCACTACTTGAGATGAAATATTTAGCCTTTCCTGTAATGTTGTAAAAGTTTCTTTGGCAAGAAAAGCCCATCTTGACTTACACATTCATTCCTGTTTAATATTTGTATGCCTAAACGCATGTTTTAATTGATATAGCAACAATATAGCAATGATAGAATTTAATATTGACAACATAAAAGACGTATTCAAGGATTTAGACTACTAAAATATGTGTGAGTGACTTATTAAAATTAAATAAAACAACACTTTTTTCCAACAAGGAATTTTTTTTTTAGATGAAAAAATTAAATCGTATAGGTTAACCTAATTTTAAAGTAAAAACTTCGGTTGCTTTGAACATTAATACAGAAAGGCATACATTACTGGTAGATTTACAAATACGGTCTGAGATTACACTAAATGTTTGTTCACACTCTGTACATCATAAAACAAATAAATGTAAAATAAATAAAACAACACTTAAGAAAAAAGAAAAAATATAAAGATAAAGAAAATGTAGAGGGGGGGAGTAACAGATTTTCACATTAAGAAACCAAAGTCCTCTAATGAAGAATACAAAAATCTTGCTTTGGGACTTTTCATTCCTTTTAACGTCTCCAAATACATCACAAATTCCTCTTTAAACGCCTCTAAATGTGGGGGAATTTTGAAAAACATACATTTATGAATGTAGAATTTCGTGCCAGAATTTAATATTAACAAAATAAAAGACATATTCAATGATTTAGGCTACTAAAGTAAGTGTGAGTGGCTTATTAAAATAAAAAAAAACATCAAGGACTTTTGTTTAGATTAAAAATAAAGAGCATATAGGCTAACCTAGTTTTAAAGTAACTCACATACATAGATGTATCCAAAGATCCTGAAACAGTCCATACAGCAGCAGCAGCAGCAGCTCTATATGTTCCAAGGGTTAGGTATAGAATACCAGAAAGAACATCTAATCATCCGTCTGTTTATACTACAGAAATGATTGTCATATTTTTGGCTCTTCAGTGGGGGTTGAACACATTAATATACCTAAATTAGTCATATGTTCAGACTCATTTTCAGTACTATCAAGTTTAAAGAGTGGCGGATCTTCAACTAGACAAGACATTTTGTCAGTCATTTCACAGAGTTTGTTCAGAATACAAGCAAAAACAAAGATTTATTTTGTATAGATACCTGGCACATTTAGGAATAGAAGGTAATGAATAGTGGTTCAGATAAAAGCAATAAAATGTCAGACATCGTATTTAATACTCCAATGAGTAAATTAGAAATAAAATGATTAATTAAAAAATAAATAAAAAATAAAAAGATATGTGACAAATTAAATGGGATGGTGAGAATAAAGGACGGCATTTATATAATATTCAAAGAACAGTTGGAAATGAAAGGAGAATTTTGGGGATAGAAAGGAAGATCTCGCCATAGAATTGGACCCATTGCACTTAATCAGTCATTATTTATAAGAGGAAAAACATGTGCCCGGACTTTGTGTTAAATGTGATCTTCCTGAATCAGTTGAACCTATTTTAATAAAATGTAAAAGATATGACAACGAAAGATTACAACTTACACAAGCGCTTATTATGGAAATAAATCAGATCTCATTTTAGAAAATGTTAAATAAAGATGTGACTATAGAAATGTTTCAATGATTAAGTATCTCAAAGAGTTGATAAACATGATTTAAAGAATCACTACTAAGTTTATTATTATTATTCATTTTATTTTTGTATTTCTTTTATCTCTTATGTTTGAGTTAGTTTTCATTAAGGTCAATGCTCCACACTCCTGCCCTGTAGGTGGCGGTAAATGCACCTAAAGCCTTGCGTGAAAGAGGAAGAAGAAGTGGTTTGAGTGGGACCAGACGTAAGCATTCTGAGTGTGTCAGCGTACTGTGAGGTTGTTTTACCGGAGGCTTCGCAAATTCTGCTGGGAGATCTTTTTATTTTCTTTCGTTTAACTCTCTGTCAGTAACAGTCTAGATTTTCAAAAATTGTAGTTAGTGGTAAAGTACAGCATAGTTTTGACAAGTATCTTGTGCTGATGTTTTAAAGACGGGGTCCAATGTATTTTCTTTGAGATCAGCGTAAATGCCTACCTTTTTTTTTTCTTTTGTTTTAACTTTTCACCCGACGTGACAAACGCCTACTTTCTTGGTTTGTAACATTGCTTTACGTTAGCTTCTTTTTTTAGTTTGAGTCGATCTAACGTTACCGGAGACGTCATAACACTTTGCTGTGAGATCTTTTTTTCTTTTGTTTAACTCTCTGTCAGTAACAGTCTCGATTTTTAAAGTTGTAGTTAGTGGTAAAGTACAGCATAGTTTTGACAAATATCTTGTGCTGATGTTTTAAAGACGGGGTCCGATATATTTTATTTGAGATCAACGTAAATGCCTACCTTTTTTTTTTCTTTTGTTTTAACTTTTCACCCAACATTACAAACGCCTACTTTCTTGGTTTGTAACATTGCTTTACGTTAGCTTCTTTTTTTAGTTTGAGTCGATCTAACATTACCGGAGACGTCGTAACACTTTGCTGTGAGATCTTTTGTTCTTTTGTTTAACTCTCTGTCAGTAACTGTCTCGATTTTTAAAATTGTAGTTATTGGTAAAGTACTGCATAGATTTGACAAGTATCTTGTCTGATGTATTTTATTTTAGATCCGCATAAATGCCTACCATCTTTTTTCTTTTGTTTTAATTTTTCACCCCGATGTGACAAATGCCAACTTTTCTGGTTTGTATCGTTTCTTTACATTCGCTTCTTTTTTTAGTATGAGGTAAGATACAAATGCTAAAACTCTGTTACCTAGTTTTCTAACTGGTAACAAAACAGCTTTTTAAATTGTAATACTACAAGCTCTCACATCTTTTTCACGTGTTGCTTAACGAAACATATCTGTTAGTTTTTTACTTGTTTAGTTGTTTTAGATAAATAACCAGTAACCTAGTTTTCTTTTTATTTAATTTGTAACAACTTTAACACCGTTTTTACACTGCCATGCACGAAAAAAACGACAATTACATTGTTTCCGTCTCATCTGTGTTTATAACCTTTTTCTGATAGTTTTTGACTTTAGTCGTTTTACATAAATATCCAGTAACCAAGTTTTCTTTTTATTTCATTTGTAACAACTTTAGCAACGTTTTTACACCTTTTTAAACTGCAATGCTACAAGCTCTCACACCTTTTTCACGTGTTGCTTAACGAAACGTATCTGATAGTTTTTTGACTTTAGTTGTTTTAGATAAATAACCAGCAACCTAGTTTTCTTTTTATTTCATCTGTTACAACTTTAACAACGTTTTTACACTTTTCCAACTGATGATTTTATGCACTGTAGATGATGATAACGTCAAACTCTTTTCAATTTTTCTCTGAGAAACTCCTTTCTGATATTGCTCCGCTATTTTTCGCCGCAGCATTGGGGGAATTGGTGATCCTCTGCCCATCTTGACTTCTGAGAGACACTGCCACTCTGAGAGGATCTTTTTAAAATCCAAAATGAGCCAATATTTGCCATGACATTTCAAAATGTCTCACTTTCAACATTTGATATGTTATCTATATTCTATTGTGAATAAAATATAAGTTTATGAAATTTGTAAATTATTACATTCCTTTTTTACTCACAATTTGTACAGTGTCCCAACATTTTTGGAATCGGGTTTGTAGAATGAAATTGGATTGGAAATGGTGGTGTAGACCTGAAATAGAAAATGAGGTCTGTAAATATTTGAATCCAACTATGTTCTCAGTTGGATTCAAAAATACTTTGTGCGCATATTCAGTGGCATCTTACAAACATGTGTATATTTATTGAAATCTAAGCCTACTACTTACAAACTAGTCAGTGGATAAGACTGAATATTTACTAAATGTCTGCTTATAAAAGTCTTCTGACATACACTCACTGGCCACTTTATCAGGTACACCTTGCTAGTACAGGGTTGAACCCCCTTTTGCCTTCAGGACTGCCTTAATTCTTTGTGGCATAGAGTCAACAAGGTGTTGGAAACATTTCTCAGAGATTTTGGTACATATTGACATGATAGCAACACGCAGTTGCTGCAGATTTGTCAGCTGCACATCCATGATGCGAATCTTCCATTCCACCACATTAAAAAAGGTGATCTATTGGATTGAGATCTGGTGACTGTGGAGGTCATTCTAGTAAAATGAACTCATTGTCATGTTAAAGAAACCAGTCTGAGATGATCATTGTGACATGGTGCATTATCCTGCTGGAAGAAGCCATCATTCATAAAGGGATGGACATGGTCAGCAACAATACCCAGGAAGTCTGTGGCTTTTAAAATATGCTCAATTGGTACTAAGGGGCCCAAAGTGTGCTAAGAAAATATCCCCCACACCATTACAACTGTATGCGTAGTCACATAATATAACGTTTACCCTAACTCATCCAATATAAACCTTCAAATACATGAGTAGAACTTCTAAAATCTTATAAATTTTAATTTACCCTTTATTCTAACTTCTTTTGCCTCATGTACACTAACGGAAAAAACAAGTTTCCATTAAAAATTATGTTAGCCTATATGTAAGCTTTTTATGTAATTAACATTCAGAAACTGTAAATGAAATAAATAAGGATCAATAAATACTAAAAGAAAAAGAAAAACATTTATGCCAAATGCCATTTATTTATTATTTTATCTGACATGAGCAACACAGACCAAAGTGCACACTGTATATGGGGTGTTGAAGACACGCTTAAAAAGAAACAAAGTATGTTTATTCACATATTGTTCTCCATCTTAATATGTACGTGAGTGTAAATGTTAGCAGCATCATATATGCCTACAATATTGCAAGTTGTCGGGTAAAAGAAGATCTAATAATGACGCAGTTCACTCAGTCTGCTATTTTATTCTAACCGTTACTCCTGACCAGATGCTTCCTTAAATATTTAGTTTATACATAGTTACATGTAAACTAAGTATAATGGTGCTATGAAAAAATTATTTTGTAGAGTGTAAGTTGTAACTTAGTGCAAATTTAGGTCAAAACTTGGCTAACTTGTAACATACATACAGCTGATGCAACCAGCCCCAGGAGAAAAAGACAAGGAGTCAATCCAACTTTACCTTCCTCTAAAGATGAAATACTGCAATGGCACTTTCTTTTTCTATCGTTTTCATTACCCTGCAGAGGGGTAAGCCAAGAATCGACCAAACGTCTAGCCGGAAGGCTTGCGACTGTCCCATAGACTGCCAAGTAAATAACACTGTCAAAGTCCAGAAAAGTATGAAAGACATCGTCAGAATAGTCCATCTGCCATCAGTGATTCAACCATGTCGCGGCTGATACAGAAGAGCATACGCAGCATATGATATAGACAGACACAGAAGAGACTGTTGACAGGAATTGTTGAATTAAGTTGTTATTTTTGTTTTTTTCGCTTACAAAAAATATTCTTGTCACTTCATAACGTTATGTTTGAACCACTGATGGCAGATGATCCCCTTGAAAAGTGATTGGAACGTTTTGGTCTAGTTTTGAATAGCAAAGGGTTTTGTTGGGTTTTTATGTTTATTGTCCCCCCCATACTGTTAGACAAAAAGTATGCCCCTGCATATAGGCTATTAAATATCGATAAAGTGGGGGTATATATGCTTATATTGGTTTTGGTATATATCAGTTTTTTTTTTTAATAAAAAAAGGACTCAAGATAACAGTGCAAAAAAAATAAATAACCTTTACTTTTATAAAAACACAGATTTGTGAGCATTATTGGCATTGAATTGTTAGAATAAACACAGGACACACCTCGTGCTTGTCATCACAGAATCTTACCAATGAGAATAAACTGTGTCATCATGAAGGGTTTCACATGAAGGGTTTTTTGCTCTCGCGGTACTTTGATGGCACATCGTTAGGTGGCTGCAGCGCCGATCAAAGTCGGACAAATGTTCTAACCAGTATGCATTGCTTTTTTCAGGTGGCAGCCGAGCTTTGTCTATCTATTTTGTCCGATCTAATGTTTTGCAGGCTCATGACTCTTTAGCTCCGCTCAAAACATGCCTCCAGGAGCTTGACTGTTTTCTGTCTTTAATAAATCTGATAAAATTAAAAATTCGGTAACACTTTCTATGAAGCCTTTATTTATAATATATTATAAGGGTATTCTTAAAGCATTATAATGAATGCATAATGCATTATAATAAAACTTATAATATGTTGTATCATCTCATGAATATTCATAAGAACAGTTTTAATATATTATAATATTAACTTTTTGTGGTTATAGCTTTTAAGAGTATGATGATTTATAACACAATGAACACGTTGCCTTCACCTTTTCAATGGATTATATTTCTCATAGTTATAATGTATTATAAGTCTAATTTATTGCCATTTTTCATTTTTCAATGAAAACTTATAAGTAGTAGTAATAATAAATGTAATTAAATAATAATAATAATAATAATTAAATGTTTTCTCTCAAACAGCCATAAGATCAGATAACAGATCAGATGAATGTGTAATATGACACATTTGCTTGGAACTATTTTTATTGTAATATTAGTTTGATTATTTTGATGGTACCTTTTAGACAGCTGTTGATAAGTAACTCTGCAACTTCTGTCAACTAGCAGTCATATTAGTATTAGTATGTCTGCTACTGTAAATATATGCTAACACTTTATTTTGATGGTCAACCAACAGATAAACTGACATACGTGTCTTTGGAAGTACGTCAGCTTATTCTACCATACTAGATTCTACCATTCTTGAGCATACTGATACTCTTTAGGCAGCTGTTAAGTAACTCTGCAACTGCATATCAACTAGCGGTCATTACAGTATTAGTATGTCTGCTACTGTAAATATATGTTTTTTTAATAGATGTCAACTGATTCTGCCATTCTTGAGCATACTAATACTCTAATGAGAGTTAGTTGGCATGTAGTTGCAAAGTTGCTTATAGTCAATTGATTAAGGGGACCATCAAAATAAAATATAACCATATAAAACATTGCATTTAAGTATTAAGCTCACATCAATAAATTAACAGTAGCTCCATAGAAACACTCAAATAACACTCAACATCTAACCACTAACAAGCTGTAGTAAGATACTGTGCAGATCTGAAATAAACAATTTCAAGATATGATACAGTCCATTATACTGTAAATAAAGTAGATTTAATATAGTGTTCATTGTGTGTTATAAATAATCATACTCTTAAACTTATAACCACAAATACGTAAGTATTATGATGTATTATAATTGTTGTTATGATTATTCATGCGTTGATATAACATATTATAAGGTTTTTTATAATGCATTATGTATTCATTATAATGCCTTATAAACGCGTGTACATCACTCATTGTTTACACTTACTGTCTATGGTTTACACAGAGATTTCGGACATGTTACCTTTCACTGTGAAGATCTAAACATATTTAGACGTACAGGAAATTGCAATGAAAGACAATTTCAATATATCAACAGACAACGCTTAATTTTTTTCACAACCATATTTATTTGAACCAGAATACACAGATCAAGTACTCAGGAGCGATCCGCTGCAGCAGCACGTCTTCAAGCCTCAGAGAGACAGAGATCTCTTCAAAATTGGTGTTGTTTTAGTAGCAAGTGTTGTGAGATGCCAACAGAAGTGGAGAGCATATGTTGTCACGAATGGAACATAGAAATGCCACAACTACAAGACGACGACGAGGACATTGACAGTATCGCATCACACACCTGCCTGACTGAAGATCCTGAGTTTTTTCCGCTGTTGAGACCCAGCATTTTGCACGTTGTGTTTAGTTTGCCATGTATGAACTGGAGCAGACGTCCAATGCCAGAGGGACCGAATGGCACGCTGTCAATAGAGTGAGTAATGTGTTGTATTTTTATTATAATCGCAATGATTATAGGGTGCATTATAAACAAATTAATTAATTACAATTACTGCATTATATTTCAGACAGTGCCGATTGGTGGCCGAACAATGGGTGATGTTCATGCGCGAGAGATCACTTCTGGCACTTTCCGTGCTTGCACAGACTAAGCCAGAGCGCGCGCACACGTCACATTAGGAAGCACTCGCGCCCTCAGATCAGTTGGACGTGGTTGTGTACAAGAGGTAAAAACTATATAAATACTGTTCATTTTCTTACACACACTGCTCGTTTTGTGTCTTAGGTCATCAATGTGTACTTACGATGGGGAATTGTTTAATTTGGACTCCTCTGTGCATGCTCTTTGAGGTGGTGACCATAGACCACCATTATATGAGTCACAGACAAGAATGGTTTGACTTAAAAATATCAAAATTGGGAATACTGCGGAAACAAAGAAACCTACATCTTGGATCTCCTTGAAGTAAGCTAAAACATACCAAAATTTAATTTGAAAGTAAACTATCGCTTTAAGAATACCCTTATAATGTATTATAAATACAGGCTTCATAGAAAGTGTTACCAAAATTCTTCTGAAATATGGAGGAAGCAATACTACTCTACAAGTACAGAGATGTGTCATGTGATTTTTTTTTTTTATTTGGTCTCTTTGGTTAAATGTAGGCTATATATGTTTGTATGAATTTATGTATGTGTGTGTTTATTAATTCAAGTTCTGCTATTCATGTACTTTGATTATGAAATATGAATTATGAGCGCACAATGTCTATTCAATTCATCAAAATAAATCAGTTTTCTGCATTTTCTTGTCAGTGTCAGTTATTTTCTTTAGGCAGTTAATAATGGAAAACGTAAAAACAAAAAGTGGTGAGTCTGTGCCATTCTTTATTACAGGTTTAAATATTATATTATGTTGTATATGATCGATTTATATTTACATTCTGCAGCTGAAGCTTGTAGCAGTGTGAGTGTGCTCAAACTGAGGACATTATACAGTAACTAAACCCACTCAAAAATGATTATATGACATGTTACACAAGAACCACCAACTGGAAATAAGTGGTCTCACTAAGAAAAATAAAAGAATAAAAATAGGGGTACAAAACAAAACAAAACAAAACACATGTCCATTTCAGCAGAGCAGAAATAAGACACCAGAACCTCAAGAAAACACTGCAATAAATACACTACAAGCACACTTGTGTATGTTTGAAAACTGACAAAATAATGTTTTCAGTTGAGACTGATCTATATTATTATTATTGTAATATTAGAGTAAAAGTAATAGTTCAATGTATAAATTATTAAGGCTTTTGTTTTGCATTTATATGCTATATAAGGTGTGCTGGTTTTAGGGCTGTATTATGGGTGTCCTCCACAATGCCATGCCGACCCTTTGCTAGTGTCTCTCTGCCAAAGATTTTGCTGTTTTTGGCAAGCATTCGCATGTGGCTTTGTGGCACTTGTAAAGACCACAGTCTTTACACACACACACACACAAGCTTGCACAATCACAAAAATACATTCAACTTCATATTCTCTTTCTAGCAGTTCACATTCCATTCTCTTTTTCTCATACGCACACATATACATTCATCCAGTATCCTTTACGGCCCCTCATCTGTTTCCATTTTCTTCCAAATGCTCAGGTTTTATTGCCTCAGTTTAGTATTTCATGGCAGATTTACCCAGTGGTTTGGTCCTTCACCAACTATAGCTCTAATGATGGCACATCTCTTGTAAATTGTGGCGTTCCTATAATCTTCAGCTTAAAGGGACTTATACCACATCGCCTCTCCAACACACACATTCACTCACTAAACCGGACACACACAAACACACACACACACACACACACACACACACACACATACAAATACCTTAACATACACTCAGCACTCTGAGGTGGCCATGCTTGCATTTTTGCCCTTTTCAGAGAAACACCTCCTTATATCCTTCACAGTACAGGCCACACAGTATGGTATAAGTGTTGTTAATATAAAATGAGAAAGATGAGTTTAGTTAGTGACAGAAACCTGCTTAACCTTTACATTTCATTTTACAACAGTGCAAAAGTATTTTTGTCTGATGTCAATTTAATGATGTCTGTTTTACCAAGAAAGGAATAAATAAGTAGCTTTTTAATCAGATATTACTAAGGATCACATTTAATTTGACACTTGATTTTTAATAGACTTCATATTGTTGTTATCTGTAATTCTCTTTACTTGCAATGCTGTTTCACATGGATCATACAAGCAGTCATGTGCTTAAAAAGACAGCAGTGGAGGAAACAGAGAGACATGACATTTCCTAATGCCTCACATGTCCTGCACTGCATCACAAATAAATCATCTGACAGGATTTAGAGGAAAGAGAAAAATATTGCTGAGCTAAACTTTCACAATTTGCTAATTTGATTTACTTTGCTGCTTTCTTGACCCTGTTTTCTGACTGTTCTCTAAAGCTGAATTCCTAGATAATTGTAACCCAGTGACACCTCTTTGTCACCCAGCAAATGTAATGGGTGATTGTCTCTTAACAGGCTTATTTAATCAGGATGCTTTGAAATTATTTTATCACAATCAATGACAGCCAACGAACATCCCTATGACATTCTGCCAGATGTTCAGGGACTGCAGTGTATCTCTCTCTCTCTCTGTCTCTCTCTCTCTCTTTCCCCCTTTCTCTCTCTCTCCCAGCACACACAAACACACACACACACACACATGCATATTCTAATCTCTCACTTCAGCTGAAAAGTCACTTGCTCTTGTGTCAAAGGGGTAATTTGCATTGTCAGGTTTTAAATGAATAACACTTGAAGATAGAGTTTTACTTGAAAATGTAGCTATTATGGTGACATCTGCTCATAGAGTGCACATTTCAAATATTAAATTTGATGAGGAATATAATGTAATATTTTATAACATTATACTATATATATATATATATATATATAAAAAAGTGGTCTGGTTTTTTTTTGTACAAAGAATCTTGCTGACATTATAAGTAAAGCACAATGAAATGTATAAAGTATTTAAATAAATATAAATTACATGTACAGGTAAAATATGGTATGACCATTGAAAGTCTCATCTCAAAGAGATAACCATTGACAAATACCACTTTAAGTGTACCACACAAGGTATAAATTAAATGATGTTTAAGGTTTTTGTCTACCTGTAACATATATTTGACCTGAGCTTGTTAAAGGGTTAGTTCGCCCAATTTGCAAAATTCATTAATAACTTACCCTCATGTTGTTCCAAACCTGTAAGACCTCCGTTTATTTTTGGAACACAGTTTAAGATATTTTAGATTTAGTCTGAGAGCTCTCAGTCCCTTCATTGAAACTGTGTGTACGGTCTACTGTCCATGTCCAGAAAGGTAAGAAAAACATCATCAAAGTAGTCCATGTGACATCAGAGGGTCAGTTAGAATTTTTTGAAGCATCGAAAATACATTTTGGTCCAAAAAAAGCAAAAACTACGACTTTATTCAGCATTGTCTTATCTTCCGTGTCTGTTGTAAGACAGTTCAAAACAAAGCAGTTTGTGATATCCGGTTCGCGAACGAATCATTCGATGTAACCATAGACAGTAAAAGAAATGGACACAGTGACCCCATTGGAACTCAATTGAGACAAGTGAAGCCCATTTTTAGCGTTTTTTAGCACTTCCGTTTCTGACGCGCAGACTCAAACTAAGCTTGATGACGTCAGCAACCTGTCTGACAGATGTAAATCTTCTAGTAGCTGTTTGGCAAACTGCAATCGTTAATCTTGCAGAGACTGCGAGCTTGAGCGGGGAGTTGTTTGGCGTGAGTGAGCAGGAGTAAGTATTCTGATTAATTATTTTGTATAGTATTTTAAAATGTAACGCCAGTACACCATATTAAGTTAATTGCCTGCGAGCTTCTCCTCCCGTCTGTACGGCAATGCGATAGAGAGTCGAGTGGTTATGACGCAATCGTTAGCCTGTTTTTTACAAAAACTGTTTCTACGGGGCCATAATGTAACATAGAAGGTAATGGAGCCCTTTATACATTGTCGTGTATCTTAAGAAATAAATAATGGACAAACGGAGTCTTTAAACGCCTCAGATGTAAAGTTATTCGCTGTCAAAGTGACGCCAAAATGAATGGGAGTCAGTGAGTCATGCTAACGCAAGTGAAGTTCTGCTACAAGATGAAGATGAACACCGAGCCAAGCCAGATAACGAACAAAAGACTGACTCGTTCACGAGTCAAGAACCGTTTCTGTCAGATGTTTCCGATTCGAGAACCGAGGAGCTGTTTCTGCGTGAAGCAGACTGACACACAGAGCATCTGAACCGAACTGATTCTCTTGGTGATTGATTCTGGACTGATTCTGTGCTAATGTTATGAGCCCAGGTAAACCGAAGGCTTGCAGTCATCGCCAATGACGCCATTACGTTGAGCGCAAAAGAACCGGTGAACCGTTTTCTTCAACCGTTTTATTGAATCGAACTGTCAGAAAGAACTACTGGTGATCCGAAAACCGATGCAACCGATTCTTGACTCGTGAACGAGTCATTATCTGGCTCGGCTCGGTGTTCATCTCTCTCTTCACAGCAGTTCAGTCAGTGTACTGTTTGAGTAAATTAATTACTCCGGGATATTGGTTTGTTTTAACTCAGAGGGAGTGTCAGCCACATTAAACAAGTTAACAGCTTAAATCATTTGTGGATTAATGCGTATTGGAGATGTGAACCGTTTAAAATGATTCAGTTCGATTTGGTGAACTGGTTCAAAAAGATCCGGTTACATCGAATGATTCGTTCGCGAACCGGATATGACAAACTGCTTTGACTTAAACTGTGTTCCGACGATAAATGAAGGTCTTACTGGTTTGGAACGACATGAGGGTGTTATTAATGACATAATTTTTGGACGAACTAACCCTTTAAGTCAAAAATGCAATATGCTTGTATGATGCCAGGACTTGTAAACTTTAAAACATCTCTCCAAGCATAATATAAAACCAATGAATGTGCAAACCTGTGTTTGTCTGATGCACCCAACATTTAATTTTCAGGTGCTATTGATTTATATTCCTACTCCTTTTCATTTTCCTAATGAAACACTTCACAGAAGTGCAGCAGGTTAATAATTAAGTTTTAATTTGCATGGATGCAGAAGGAATCACTTAAATCCAACTTTCTGTCTTTCCATTGCATTGTGTGTACTTGGCTGGTCTTGATCACATCTAACAGAATAAGAAAAAAGCCTTTTTTTATACAAATAAAGTACAAACTGGTCTTCATGACAATTATAAAGTGTATGATTTTATGTATATGCATTTGTGAAATGCAGGGGTACATTTTAATGTTAACAAGAAGAGGTTGTTTAGGTCTTCGTTTTAAAACACAGGAATAAAGATTATGAGAAATGCATCGATCAGTGGATAGGAAACTCCTTAAAACAAGCTTTCTTAAGGAGATGATTGGGTCATTCATTTCACCACCTAACATATGAAAGTATTGACTGTTCACACAGCATCTCTCCTCCTTCACTAACCATGCCCAGGCGCAAATTTATCAGGAGCCTAACAGCATTAAATAAGTCATGGATTTAATCATTTGCAAAACAGACAAACAAGCAATATATTAAGCTGTTCTGTTATTGAAAGAGGACGATATTGATCAACATGTTTGTGGTGAGAGTAACAGGGACATGATCTAGTATTTACAAGTGGTTTGTGCTGGCTTGTATTTAAAATCTGAGATAAATTGCATGTGTACGCTTCCTTTAATAATAAAGGACACAGTCAACTGCTCCTCTGGATATGCTGGATATAATGCTTCCACAACAGGAAAGGCCACTTTTACAGAAGAAAAAACAAGCTGCAAGGCTGGATATGATTAATTATTAAATATAAACAACGACATTCTGCATTCCATTAATGGTTGAGTAAGTCACTTGGAAGTGCTGTCGTTGCAGTGTGAAAAGGGACTGTTCCATGTAACAGGATTCTCCATTAGGGTTCAAAAGACAGAGGAGAGTGAGAGAAAATGAGCACCTCTGTAAAACTATTTTTTCTGTCCAAAAATAAAAAAGTCAGTGCATTATCAGAAAAAAAAAAAATAATAATTCTACAAAAGTTTGTCACTGAGTCCTTCTCTACATTTATTTCACTGTATGGTACTAATATTACCCATTTGGGGGTACATGCCATACAAATAGATTTCTGACTGTGATACAGCAGCTATACATTTGAGCATGGGTATAATGCGACAAGTGTTTATTAAGCAATTATCTGCCATTGTTCTCCTCATCTCGTCACCTCTCAAGCTCTGTCAGGTTGAATGGGGGCAGATGCACATTTTCAGGCTTCTTCAGAAATATTTGATTGGGTTCAAACCCAGGATCTGGCTGGGCCACTCAAGGACATTCACAGAGTTGTCTATAAGTTACTTTTGCTGTGTGTTTAGGGTCATTGTCCTGTTGGAAGGTCAACTTGCTGCCCAATTTTAGCTTCTGAATGCTCTGAACTGGGTTTTCATTAAGGCTATCTCTATAATTTGCTGCACTGAGTGTGCATTCCTTCTACTCTGACGAGTCCCCCAATCCCTATCACTGAAAAACAGCCATGCAGCATGAGGCTGCTACCTTACTTTTGGGATACTACTCTGCAGGTGATGAGCAGAGCTGGTTTCCTTCAAACATGATGCTTAGAATTGACATTCATCAGACCAGAGAACCTTGTTTCACAGAGTCTGAGGGTACTTTAGGATGCTTTTTTGTAAATTCCAAGTGTGTTTTCATGTGTCTTAAATGAAGAGAGGACTGAGTCTTGCCACACTGCCATAAAGCCCAGATTGGTGGAGTGTTGCAGAGATGTTTGTCCTTCTGTAGATTTCTCCTATCTCCACATATGATCATGGAGCTCAACTAGAGTGACCATCAGGTTCTTGGTCACCACACTAACCAGATACATTCTTCATCAGTTGCTCAGTTTGGCCAGAAGGCCAGCTCTAGAAAGAGTCCTGGTTGTTTCAAACTTCTTCCATTAAGGTAAGCAGAGACTACATGCTTCTGTCACCCTTCAATGAAGCAGATTTTTTTTTCTGAACTCTCCCATGTTGGCGTGTGTGTGGCGTGACACAAACCTGTTTCTGAGATGTACAGGCAGTTATTTTTACCTCAGGGCTTGGTTTTTGCTCTGATATGCATTATCAGCTGTTAGACCTTTTATTAAGGCATGTGTACCTTTCCAAATCATGCCCATTCAATTGAATTTGCCACAGGTTAACTTCACTTGAAGTGTAGTAACATCTACAAGCAATATGTCCCTATCAGCTGTCCCTGATATGGGTATGAATACTTATATAATGGAATAATTTAAGGTGTTTTTATTTTTAATAAATACGTTTTTTTTGTTTTTTTTTTACTTTACCATTATGGTGTATGGACTGCAGATTGATTCGGGGAAAAATTAATTTAAAGCAGTTTAACATGTGGCAGCAACATGTAAAAAATGAAGGGATGTGAATACTTTCGCAAGGCATTGTATATATATAAGTGGTGTCAAAATTAGCATGTTAACACAGGCGAAACGGTACCGGTGACGAGGAGCTTCAGTAGAAGAACAGTGAATATTTACATTTTGCAGATGCTTTTATCCAAATCAACTTACAATTGGAGAATACATCAAGCGATTCATCTTAAAGGGGCAAACAGACCACATAATACCACGTTTCAGGCATTGTTCAAATAAGTACAAGCTAGAAAGGGAAGGAAAAGCACGAAAAGAAACTATGAGCATGCAATGTCGTGGTTATGTCATCAGTTAAGTTACAATGTTACAAAAAAAAGATTTTAAAAAGTCACATTTAATGCAGTATTAGATCCGCATCAAGTTCAGCAGTGGCAGCTGTTAAAGTAGCAGCCAAAATATCCTTATAACCAGCTGCTGTGATGTCTGTTAATCAAAGAACAAAATAAAAAAAAAAAGGAAATCAATAACTGTTGATTAAAAACGCATCTCTTTCACCAAGAATTTGAATAATGTATCTCTTAAATTGTGACTGCTGTTGTATCTGATCAAAGTGCATTCTTATTCTTCAGTTCGGGTTAAATTAATTAATTTTACTTTGTTGGAACAGCAGCTATGCTAATGATGTCTCTATTTATTTCTCTGTTTTGCCACGGGATGTAACTAAGATTTACACAAGCTCCAGTCTGGATCCAGAACACCTGAGAAGAGATGATGCTGACCCTCAGAGGACCCCAGATGATGCTAACCCTGAAACAACAGAACTAACAAATATTGCTACAAGTGTGACTGCATAATATAATAATTGCTGTTAATAGTGTTCATCGTCTGGCTGACTACGTCTTGTATTATTTTTTTCTGAAAAATCTTGTCATACGTGCACAAACTGACAGTCACCACTTATACTGTAAGCTACTACTAAATATTGTAGAAATGTAATTTAAGTTGCTTTGTAACGATTTGAATTGTAAAAAGCGCTATACAAATAAACTTGAATTGAATTGTTGTAGTTTTAAACTTTATCTCTATTTAATTTAGAATTTAGTGTTTGATAAATTACATTATTAAATTATATTTTCTACTTGCTGAAGGGTACAGATAAATATGACATTTAATGGGTCTATGTGCAGATTGTTTCAATTTCACTTTAATTAGTTGTTATTTTTTAAAAGTCTAATAAATGTTAAATTGATAGATCTCAATTATACTGTAATATTTAATGGTTATGGTCTATGGTTAGGAAAAAAATTGTGACATTAGTTAGTATCAGTGATACTTGCTCATAAAAAAGAGGAATTAAACAAATATATATATATATATATATATATATATATAATTTATTTGTTGTTTCTACATTAATTTAAAGACTGAATGTGAAATTATATTGCAATAAAGTATATTTCAAAATGACTTATAAGCAATTAATCGTAATTAAAGAAAAAAATGTGATTACTTTGATGTGTGGTAGATAGATAGATAGATAGATAGATAGATAGATAGATAGATAGATAGATAGATAGATAGATAGATAGATAGATAGATAGATAGATAGATAGATAGATAGATAGATAGATAGATAGATAGACAGACAAACAAACAAACTCACCTCTGAGTCATTGTGTACCATCTGCAACACTTTCTCTTTTCCATGCAGAGCTGATTATTGTCTCCATCACTAACGAGCAGCTGCAGTGCTATTGTCAATGTTCTGACTGAGGACTCACTTAAGGCATTCTGCACCTCATTAACAGTAATAAGTGGTATCTGCCACCTTCTTTGTCAGCAGGGTAATCAATAGGGTCATTTCACATCATAACAGCTACAGGGGCACATTACTATCTTGTTCATGGCGGGAATAGCAGCCATTAAGAGCTGGCGCAGATTAGATGAGAGGAGAAGACAGATGGAAAGAATTACATATGAGTAAGAGACAGATCAATAAATGGATAGCAATGGAGATAATTCTACAACCGGGAAAGACGAAGAGAAGCCTCCTGTTCTTCTCTTAAGGGCGTGTGGCTGTATTTATTTGTGCATACATGTGTGTAGTTCCATGGCCTGTTGCCCCTTGCTGCATGGTGCCTGTGTGTTCGCACTGTGCTGTCATCACAAAACAACTCTGATCAGGGCTAATTAAAGCACTGCAGAGTCTGAACAGATGCACCCACTCCTTTAATTACAGTAAACCCAGTCTTTAATATTTGATATAAATGGACTTAAGCACTGAACCCCAATCAGGGGTCTGACATTGATAAGAGGAGATCCCGTAAGCCAAATGCAAATGCAAAGAAAGTTTCATTTATTTATGTATTTGTTTAATTATGTTTATTTATTTATTTATTTATTTATTATATGAGGTTTGTGGGATTCGACTTTGCTTTGTTGCTCTAAGACCCACTGTAGATTTGTGTGCATAAACAAAGGTTGGGAAATCTTGTCATTAACATATGTAAAGCCTTCGTTCTGCAGGGGCATAAAAGACAATTACCAGAAGGGGGGAAAATATTATCTTTCTAATCAGCAGTTGTGCTGTCCATGTTTAGAAGAAAAGGGTTAAACATCTTCTGTGATCCACCATCTTAAATATTTAATTTTATTTGAATGGTTAGACAGAACCTGATATATATATATATATTTATTATGAGGGATGTTTCAGATAATTAAAAATGTTTCAAATGCAAATTCCTGGTTTTGGTAGACCCAACAAGGAGGCAGGATAATGCTAAACCAAGCAGGCCCAAAGAGAAATGATGTTTCATCATAAACTAGTGGGTCTCTTCGCACTAACCCATTAGCCAAACTTTATTCATCACAAAAAAAAAAGAAAAACAGCCGATCAACTTTTGCCACTTTCTTTGTCGTTTTATATCATTTTCTAGGCTATACACAAAATCCCTTTTAATATAAATAGCTCAATCAGTAAATCAATCAGTCAGAGAGTACAATAGTGTAACATAATTATAATAATGATATTGCTGTGGACATGTGTTAACACTCAGCTCGGCCGTGAAACCTGCAATGAGATTGCATGAGCCCAAATGCTCTCTATGCTGGTCGCCTTGATTTTGCCAAGTAAGACATGTTCCTGGATCAACATCTTTTGATGATCCTGGATCAACATTATTGTCCAAAAATATAGATTTAACCCAATCCCTACCCCTAAACCTGACCCTACCCTTAATTTATTCCTAAAATCAGTGGAAAATGGTAGCTGATTAACAAGGGTGTATGTAGGAGCACCTTGACTGTAAGCCTAAAACAGATATTTTCTGAAAAGTTATATCTCAATTCTGATTTGTTGATTGGAATGTTGTTCCAGGATCAACAAGGAGGTTGATACAGGAACATGTTATACTTGGTGAAACCACACTCGCTCTCTATGCCTCTCTGCTTAGATGTGTTATACTAAGTGATCTCTGATATGTACCACCCATTAAAATAGATGGCAATAAGTCAATAAAGGCATATGAATTAATTGAATTAGCCATGCACTGATACGTGCAACAGCAGCTTGAGGAAATGCATGCTGCAAACAGAGAGAATGATGTTGATAGGGGTCAGTGCAGGGACGTGCACAGACATTTTGAGGGGCAGGGGCTCTTGTGAAATAAAGGGTAAGGGAAATAAAGGGCACTTCTCATAATTAGGTTTTATTTTTATTTTTATTTTTTTAACAAAAAAGTATATATATATATATATATATATATATATATATATATATATATATATATATATATATATATATATATATATATATATATATATATATATATATATATATTAACGCAACTCTGACTTCCTTTAAAAAAAAATAATTCAAAAAGTTCATTAATTTTATCTTCCTCAAACTCACGCAATTGTTTCATTTTCAAAAGATGTCTACAAAATAATCAGTTCACAGAAACCATGGTCTCCTTAGTATTCAGTAGGTTTATAGAGCAGCAAAGGAAACCATTCCACAATGTTCATGTTTTGAAAACATTTTCTATGCTACTAGTTTCAAGTATAGGCTATATGAAGAGTTCAGATGCAAAAGCCTCGAAGTGCCATCGGAAATTTTCTTATGAGCTTTTTTTTCAAGCTCGTATTTAAGTTCAGTAATTTAACTTAAATGACAATTAATAGGTAATTTTCATTGCCAGTAATGTGAAATAAGTGAACATAAACATACAAGCTTGATAAAAATGATCATTATTGAAGGAAATTTCAGATGGCACTTGGATGGATTTTTCATCTGAACTCTTCATATTTAGAATAACCTAAATAACTGCATCAAACAGAGGGGCGTGTTTTACTAATAATTTGTTTATTTTTGTCCAAGGCACTACATCGTTTTAATTATTTTGGTGTTATCAGAATACATAACACTTTAAAATTAAACTTACCAAAATAATTGAGTAAAAATTCAATAAAACCCAATGTCATGTATGTATTTGTGGTGGTATGGAATACTATTTTAAAAAGGTTTCGAGGAAATAAAAAAAGTTAAATTACTTAAATAGTTAATTTATAAATATTGTTATTTTTAAAGTTTAATGTTAACTTATTTCTACTCAGTTTTATTTATTAATGTACCAGATGCAGTTACTCAGATTTACTACATTTTTTAGAGTGTATCCTCCATCTGTTTGCATCTGTAGATTTCTTCTAAATTCACCAATTTAGATTTCTAAATTTCAGGGGGAAAGACTCTTGATGTAAGTCAATAACTGGGGACGTTCTGTATGCAAATTAGGCGTCAACTAGTTAAAGTGCGCACATTTGCATCTAATTGACAGGGAAATGCAGGTAAATAGGATAAACAAAATAACTAAAGCATATCACCTGGTGGTGATATATGCTTATTTTATTAACTTATTTTATTACATGGCTTGGTTGAATTCCAATGTAGAATGCGGTCTGTTATAACCAACAGACTGCTGCGCAGAGTATAACAGGCCGTTGCCATGAAAAACAGAGCGTTGCTATGGACTCATAGGATTCTAACCGTAGAGACGGAGCGGACTATTTTCTTTAGCGGAAGCAATACAATTGGGTTTAACAATCGGGGGAGAGGGAGAGGGAGCGCTTCAGAACTCCTGACCTGATATTTAGATACTATATTTCAATAAATATATTTATTTGACAGGGAAGCTGTGTGCAAACAGAAATATATATTATTTTTCAAAAATAAAAAAAGCATCCCAGAAAAAAGGGCACTTTCTCTCCAGGAATAAAAAGGGCAGGTGCTCAAGCCCCCTTTCATGCCTATGTGTGCACGTGCCTGGGTCAGTGTGTAGGCAGGGCCGGATATATTTTTATAGCCACTAATCCCTCTCCTACCTCTAAACCTAACCATAACTATTTCTTAGAAATATGTAGCCTACCGTATAAAGAAAAACATGACACAAAGATAAGTTAAATCACAATATTTTTTTATCAATAATTGTTTTTAATTTTTTTTTATCAAAAGCAGTCTAAATGACAATGCATTGCAGCAACAATTGTTTGCAGTTCCCGGTGTTATGCCTGGTCTCTCATTCCTGTTCTCGGTGTTGTTCTCTTCTTTGGATCGTCTTTTTCTCTGGCATCCCATCCACTCCTCACCACCCACGGATTATAACTTTCACCCCCACGGCTCGCTCATCTCAGTTCCTGTGTCATGTTCTCCTGCTGCATCTCCTCACCGCCACTTCCTGGATCACCATCGGACATTGTTACTTCCCGGATCACCATCAGACTTCGCCTCACCCACCTGTTTTATGTTGCTCGTGTTTCTGACTGTGTTTATTAAATATCCTATTTACTTGCACTTGCTTCCTCACCTTCATTCGCCATTACAGATGGCAATCATGGAAGCAGCAAGTTCCACATCACTCTCCGAGTTTATCCACCACAGCGTCACCCGTATGGATCAGCAGCAGGAGAGCATCCTCAACACCGGACGCGCTGTCCAAGCGCTGGGGACACAGGTGACCATTCCCGCTGCGCCACCCGCACCGTCCGTTCTCCGGGTTTTCCCCGAAACCCACTACCGGCCATAAACCACACCTTCCTGTGCCGGAAAACTACTCTGGTGAGCCCAACTACTGCAGAACATTTTTGACAAAGTGTTCCATACATTTCTCCCTGCAGCCTCACACCTTTGAGACAAAGGAGTCCAAGGTGGCGTTTGTTCTGACTCTACTCTCTGAGAGGGCCGTCCTGTGGAGAACAGTGGTGTGGGAGTACTGAGACCAATGCTGTGCCTCGTTCCACTCCCTCTCAGAGGAAATGAATAGAGTTTTCGACTGGGCCGTGGCGGGCAAGTTGGCGGCCCGAGAGCTCGCGGACCTCAAGCAGGAGAATCACTCCACGGCGGACAATTCCATCCAGTTCAGCACCTTGGAGGAATGAGGAGGTGCGATGGGATATGTTCCTGCATGGGCTGGCCGACGGTGTTCACAAGGAGATCTACCTTCTCGAGTTGCCAACCTGCCTCAACGGGCTCATCGGCACTTGGCGCTCCACATGGATGCTCGTATCGATCAAATGGGGGTGCACGCCTGTCCAACACGTCTCCCCGGCACCTCTGAGAGTGGCAACTCATGCAGGGAGAACACGGCTGGTCCCGTCGTCGATCACAAACCCATGCTGGTGGGTAGTTCTCGACTGACCCGGGAGGAGAGAGAAAGAGGAGGAGGTCCCGAAGACTATGCATGTATTGCGGTGGCTCTGGACAACTTCTACTTTCTCCTGCCCGTTAAAAGAGCCAACCCGGTAGTAAGATTGAGGCTACCATCAGGTGGGATCTCCGCCGGGAAGTCCTCAACATCATCTAATATACTTCCGGTGAAACTGAGGTGGGCCAACAACACTCACACCTGTCACGCCCTTCTGGACTCAGGAGCCAAAGGTAACTTTATGGACTCCACCCTTGCACAACACCTGAGACTCCCTATCACTCCCCTTTCACACCAGATCACCGTCAGTGCACTCAATGGCCAGGAACTGCCCTACATTACCCACAACACAAGACCTATAACTCTCCTCACCTCCGGCAACCACACCGAAACCCTTCTTTCCTCCTTATGCACTCCCCTGTGGCACCCATTGTCTTAGGTCACCCCTGGCTAGTTAAACACAACCCACGAGTGGATTGGGGTTCCAACACCATCACCTTGTGGAGTGAATGTGGTCATGAGTCTTGTCTGGTTTCTGCTTGTCCTGCTGTGTCTGTTTCTGTTTTTCAGGAAGATGCTACATTTTTGTCAAACGTGCCCGCGGACTACCTGGACCTGAAGGAAGTGTTCAGTAAGTCCCGTGCTGCTTCTCTCCCTCCGCATCATCCCTATGACTGTGCCATAGAGTTAGCTCCAGGTAAGTCCCCGCCTAAAGGCAAGCTTTACTCTCTTTCCATTCCGGAGAGGGAGGCCATGGAGATATATATTTCTGATTCTCTAGCATCGAGGTTCATCCGCCCTTCCTCTTCTCCAGCGGGTGTGGGATTCTTTTTTGTTGGTAAGAATGCAACGGTGGTTCTCTGCAACCTTGTATTGATTACCAAGAGCTGAACAGACCTGTCTAATCTCATACCAGTGACGCCAGGACAGCAGGAAAAGATTTATCTTTGTTCCCCAAACTTAAGTCCACATACATTAAGTCCGCACGCGCCCACAGGAGCATCCAAATGCAAGTACACAATATCTCCTAATTCTGGCTGAAACTGGTGCAAATCTTATTAAGAAAACGAACTAAGATTAAAGTCAAGAAATAGTGTCTAACGCTAGACACTTGGGAATCCATTCACCCTCCGTTAAAAACATAATTTTTCTCTGTCACTGTTTGAATGAATGTTTGTGTGTTTTCGTTAGTTTAGTTTGTGTGTATTAGAGTAGTTCAATAAAGCCTTGTCTGATTTTACATACCAGTGTCTTGTGCTGTGTGCTTACAAGTTACTGCCTTAAACTGTAGATTCTGTTACCTTGCTCATTATCAGTTATCATATTTTCTTGATATTATTACCGTAGGCCACGGGATAATATTTTGTCCAGGATTGATAAAATACACCAACCTCAACTTATCGGTGGACGAATAGTTGATAAAGTGTTAAATATTAATTCTGAATAATTTGCATATTAATTTGGTTCGTATTCACTGTAATTGAATCCCCTTTGAGTTATATTGATCTTAATTCCCTTATTAATCTTACATAGTCCATGTGTCATCAGAGGGTCAGTTGGAATTTTTTTAAGCTTCGAAAATACATTTTGGTCCAAAAATAGCAAAAACTACGACTTTATTCATCATTGTCTTCTCTTCCGTGTCTTTTATGAGAGAGTTCAAAACACAGCAATTTGTGATATCCGGTTCGCGAATGAATCATTCTGAATCATTTTAAACGGTTCGCGTCTCCAATACGCATTAATCCACAAATTACTTAAGCTGTTGATTTTCGGGTGAACTAACCCTTTAATCACGTGTTGAGAGACATGGTAGATCAGTTCATATATATTTACCTAGATGACATACAGATTTTTTCCTTGTCCCTCCGGGAACAAGTGTAACATGTCAGACTAGTGCTTGAGAGATTACTAGAGAATGGGCTTTTTGTCAAGGTGGAGAAATGCGTATTTCATACATAGTCTGTTCCCTTCCTAGGTCTCGTCTGAGGGAATACGTATGGATCCTGACAAGATTAAGGCTGTGATAGATTGGCTAAATCCAGATTCCCGTAAGGCCCTACAGCGGTACTGGGGTTCGCCAATTTCTATCGTTTCTATCATTCAGCCAACTAGTCGCACCTCCTACCGCCTTGACCTCCCCCAGTACTACGTTCAGGTTGTCTAATACAGCCGAGGCTGTATTTTCCAACCTCAAGAGCCGCTTCATTTCGGCTCCCATCTTAGTAGCCCCTGATCCCACACGTCAGTTCGTGGTGGAGGTTGACGCATTAAAGGTGGGAGTAGGTGCAGTTCTTTCCCAACGCGCTGCCTAAGACGACAAGATGCATCCATGCGCGTTCTTTTCCCATCGTTTATCTCCTGCCGAACGTAATTATGACATTGGTAACAGAGAGTTGTTGGCCATCAAATTAGCATTGGAGGAGTGGCTTCATTGGTTGGAGGGGTCAGGGGTACCTTTCATCGTCTGGACCGATCACAAGAACTTAGAATATATTAGGACTGCCAAAAGACTCAACACCAGGCAGGCTCGGTGGGCACTTTTTTACGGTCGTTTTGATTTTTCTCTATCGTACCGCCCGGGTTTCAAAAACGTCAAACCCGTTTCTTTGTCACGTATTTTTGATCCATCCGAACACCGGATGACTCCCGACTGTATTTTACCTGAGAGAATAGTCATCTCATCACTCACATGGGAGGTCAAATCGAAGGTCAAGATGGCCTTATAAGGGGTAACGCCTCCGCCCGGGTGCCCACCGAATCGGTTGTTTGTTCCTGAGGAGCTACGGTCCGATGTTATTCAGTGGGGTCACTGTTCTAATGTCGCTTGTCATCCAGGGATAAGCCGCACCAAGTGCTTAGTAAAGCAACGATTCTGGTGGCCACTTATGGCTCACGACATTCACAATTTTGTTTTGGCCTGCTCGGTTTGCGCCAGTGGTAAGACGTCTAACCGACCTCCGGATGGGCTTCTTCAACTGCTGTCTGTCCCTTCGAGACCCTGGTCCCACATCGCTCTAGATTTTGTTACCGCCCTCCTGCCCTCTAATGGCATGACAGTAGTTTTGACCGTAGTGGACCGATTCTCGAAGACGGCACATTTTATTCCCTTGAGTATGGGTGGACAGCAGAGGAAATAGATTCTAAAGACTGAATATCACCATACAATTTTTTTTTACTGAAGCCGTAAATATGGCAGAGCTATAATATGAGCTAAGCACTTCTAAGCATCTCTCGATGAGGAGATGCAGCAGGAGAGCGTGACACAGGAACTGAGATGAGCAAGCCGTGGGGGTGAGAGGTATAATCCGTGGGTGGTGAGGAGTGGATGGGATTCCAGAGACACAGACGATCCAATGAAGAGAAGGACACAGAGAAAAGGAACAAGAGACCAGGCATAACAAGGGGAACTGCATCTCCTCATCGCCACTTCCTGGATCACCATCGGACATTGTTACTTCCCAGATCGCCATCAGTCTTCACCTCACCCACCTGTTATCCTGTTTTATGTTACTCATGTTTCTGACTGTGTTTATTAAATATCCTATGTACCTGCACTTGCTTCCTCACCTTCATTCACCGTTACATAAATGAAATCTTATAGTAAAGTGTTACCATTAATATGAATTCATCATACTGTTGAACTTGACAGTATTTTCTTTCTTGTTATTTCATAGGAGCTTCATAGATGGAGGAAGCCAGAGTCTTGTGCCCAGTGTTTTTCATTATCCTTATGTTCGTTGGATAAAAAAAACAAAAAAACAAACAAAAAAAGTCAAAAAATAATTTGACTGATATCTTTTCCCCCTAAGGTTTCTATAGATATCACGATATATTTATATCGTGAATTCTTATGGCCTCAATGTGATATGAAAAATCTAATATGGTGACAACCCTATTATATATATGGCATGGTATGGCGATAATACCGCATACCACGCTATTAAGCCACTCATAATTACCACAAGGGAAATTACTTCACTGCAACAGCCCTAGCTTGAGTTTGGTTCTGTTCTGTTCCTCACAGTAATATATATCACAGTAAATATTACTTGATAAGTAATGGTTAAATGAATGCAGAAATGTTAGTCATTTTAATTGTTTAAAGAGTAGTCTTGTTTAGCATTTCTGTATTTCTCAAAACAAGTTGGTAGCAGAAATCACACAAAACAAATTTTTTTTGTTAGCTAATAAAGTTATTTTGTATTAAGTAAATGACTAAGCTTCATTAAATTGGGCATTTGAAAACAATGCTATTGATATGGCAACTGAATATAGGCTAATAAAAATGCCACAATTTCAATATTCATACTGTAAGGATTAATTTGTAAGTCTCTAAAGTTGTTTATAATGTAAATAGCTAATTTACATTTTAGGTGTTGTCAATATGTTATTATGGTACATACAAATGCTGTTAATACGTAAATATAGTTTTAGTGCCTGTAAAGCACATTTTACGCAAAATATGTATGAATTCCCATGATATCACGTTGCCATCACATAATGTACTTTTCCATGACTATGACAGGGATTGTGAACAAAGTGTTTTATTGAGTTTATAGGAAATCAAGTGCTTAGCTCATATTATAGCTCTGCCATATTTACGGCTTCAGTAAAAAAAAATGTATGGTGATATGCAGTCTTTAGAGTCTATTTCCTCTGCTGTCCACCCATACTCATAGGAGCAAACAAGAGTGGAAAAGTCTAAGACCTTTCTCCTCTTTGTACAGACATCAATAAAACCTCCATCACTCGTTTTAATTAAAGTTTACATGTCTAAACAAAGTCATTTTCATTAACTGATGAAAGTTAGCATATGGGTCAAAGATGTGATGTATTTTTATTTTATTTTTAAAATAATCTAAAAAAAATAAAATCTCTTAAAGCACCAATACCTCCCATTTTGAACTCCCTAATCTGGGCCTCGTTTTCTCTTTGTCCTCACCCTCTGCCTCCCTTGATCCTCTCAGGTTAGGCTACAACAGCAGGAATGAGGGAGTGCAAGCGGTAACACGAGGTACCATTGGGAGCGATGGCCCTCCTTTCAGTGATGTGCAGATAACAGATCCGTACCCCCACCACACATCTCACTTTCAAAATTCTCCAGCCTTTCTTTGGAACTTGCCAAAAGCAAACACCTACTCACTGCCTCAAACACACTTGAGCACTCTCACGCATAGTAAACACACACACACTTAGACTCTCATAGAATGAGGGACAGAGAAGGTGGACCAAAATCCTCTGTTTCACTGTTTCTGTCCTCCTCTCAGCATGTGTCTTGTCAAAACTTTCTTCAGCTAGTATTGTCGCAGGGTATGTATTTTTCTTAAAAGTCACAGCATGTGTCTTGTCAAAATTTTCTTCAGCTAGTATTGTCGCAGGGTATGTATTTTTCTTAAAAGTCACAGTTTAAAGAGACTGAAATCGTACTCGGTTACTAAACGTAACCTCGGTCCTCTCTAGAAGAGCGAACGAGTACTGCGACTTAGCTAAGACGCTACGGGAAAAGTCTCTTTTCACGAAAATACTGAAGCAAAAAATTATCCTTAATTTTGTATTTTTGTAAAGCGCATTTGCAGCAGTACACAGCCATAGGCGAGACGGCTCGTTCGCTCATTGGCTTGTTCTGCGGCAACTGCACAGCCTATCGAGCGCAGGCTGATGCAACATCATTCCAATAAGGGCGCTTCGCGCCCTTCTTGCCACTTCCCGCCGAAATGGTTGTGGCCAAACCTATAAAAGGAGCTCGAAAAGGCTGACTCACCTGATTTATTTCATCGCCGAAGCGAACCAGAGTGAATCGTACGCACGGCAGAGACCGCAGTACTCGTTCGCTCTTCTAGAGAGAACCGAGGTTACGTTTAGTAAACGAGTGCATTCTCTTACGAGAGCTCTCTCGTACTGCGTCTTAGCTAAGATGCTACGGGAACCCAATGTAAAACGCCGTGTGCGCAGGGATCACACACCAATAAACCTGAAGCAACGCCCAGGATTTACAGTGCACAGTCACCTGAGGAACTCACAGAGAGTCCAGGACAGGAAGGGGGGAAGCCCTCCATCCCATATCTAGCAGCATCCGTAGATGCGGCAACATGACATCACACAGCCGAGGCAAGGCCTGACCAATTTGGCAATGCGGGTCTTACGCAATACTGCCCATATAACAGTCGGCAGCGCATAACGCTCACAAACTCAGAGTTCCCTTCAGGGCCCTGATTCGACTATACCAACAGCAGCCTTGCTTGCAAGGTGGGAACCTCCAGGTTATAGAATCTGATAAATGTAGACGGCGAGGCCCAACCTGCCGCCATACATATATCCTGCAAGGAGATCCCAGTAGACCACGCCCACGACGAGGCGACGCCCCTTGTGGAGTGTGCTCTGACGCCCAGCGGGCACTGAAGGCCCCTGGAAGCGTAAGCTAACGCTATAGCGTCAACAATCCATCTGGATAGAGTCTGTCTCGAAACAGCCATTCCTTTGGAACGTCCACCGGACGAGACAAACAGCTGCTCAGTCTGTCGAAAGGCAGCAGAGCGAGACACATAAGCCCTTAAAACCCTGACAGGGCAAAGAAGACTCGAGTCTCTATCCTCTCCTGACACCGGCAGGGCAGACAGGGCAATAACCTGAGCCCGAAACGGCGTGTTGAGGGATTTCGGCACATAACCGTGCCTAGGTTCGAGTATGACCTTTGAGTCATTAGGCCCAAACTCCAAGCACGGATGGCTCACCGAGAGCGCGTGCAGATCACCCACACGCTTCACTGAAGCGAGAGCCAACAAGAATACTGTCTTGAACGACAGATGCTGAAGGCTAATTGATTGGATAGGCTCAAAAGGGGGACCCTTCATGGCCTCCAAAACCGCCGCGAGGTCCCACATAGGGACTGACGGAGGTCTGCGAGGATTCAGCCTCCTAGCTCCTCTAAGGAAGCGGATGACCAAATCATTCCTTCCTATTGACTGACCGAGCGCTGTTTCAGAAAACGCTGCGATGGCCACTACATACACTTTGAGCGTGGATGGGGCTCTGCCCTTATCCAACAGCTCCTGTAGGAAGGAGAGAACCTCCGTCACCTCACAACTAAGGGGTGAACATCCTCGAGCTGTGCACCAGCTGGAGAACACCGACCACTTCGAGGCATACAGACGTCGTGTCGACGGAGCTCTAGCCTGAGTGATGGTATTTAGCACTCCCACTGCGAGATCAGCGGGTAACCGTTGAGCGCCCACACATGGAGGGACCACCACTCCGGTTGAGGGTGCCAAATCGAACCCCTGGCCTGCGAGAGGAGGTCCCTCCTCAACGGTACTGGCCACGGGGCGTCATCTGCTAACTGCATCAAATCTGGGAACCATGGTTGGTTCTTCCAAAGAGGTGCTACAAGCAGTATTGAACATCTCGTTTCTCTCACCAGTTCCATCACCTTCAGAAGGAGGGAGACGGGAGGGAAAGCATAAAGCGGGCAGCATGGCCATTTCCGTGACAGCGCGCTTTCATTCTTGGAAAAGAATGCGGGGCAGTGAGCGTTTTCGAGGGACGCGAAGAGGTCCACCTCCGCCCTGCCAAATCTCTCCCACAACAGCCGGACTGTTTGCGGGTGTAGAGACCATTCGCCCGTAGGAACATTGCCTCTGGACAGCCTGTCTGGACCCAGATTCTGTAGCCCAGGCACATGCACTGCCCTCAGCGAACGCACGTTGCGCTGAGCCCAAACCAGGAGGCGTTCCGCCAGCCTGTACAGGTTTCGGGACCCAAGACCGCCCTGGCGATTTATGTAGGACACCACAGACATGTTGTCCGAACGGACTAAGACGTGGTGGTCCTTGATTTGGGGACAAAAGCGCATCAGCGCGTTCTCCACTGCCAGCATTTCCAGACAGTTGATATGATGGAGCTTTTCCCGTTCTGACCACAGGCCAAAGGACGGTCTGCCCTCGAGCAGCGCTCCCCATCCCGTCCGTCGACACCATCTTCACATTCGGGGAAGTCCCCAGGCTTACACCTGATTGGTACCAGCCGTTTGCTGTCCAGGGTTTCAGGGCTGTGACACAGCTCTGATTGACCTTGAGACGCAGTTGGCCAGACACCCGCGCCTTCAGCCAGAGCTGCAGGGGGCACATGCGGAGCAGGCCCAGCTGCAGAACCGGAGATACTGAGGCCCAGCACCTTCTGACAGTGTTTGAGCGAAACGGTCGCGCCGCAGCCGAAAGAACTCGCTGCGCGCTGAATGCCCAACGCGCGCTGTGGTGACAGCCGCGCCGTCATGGAACACGAGTTCAGAACTATACCCAAAAACAGAATCGTCTGACTGGGGTTCAGCGAACTCTTCGCCCAATTGACACTGAGACCGAGCTTCTCGAGGTGATCGAGTAAAACGGCCCTGTGCTCCACGAGCTCCGCTCGTGATCGAGCCAGAATCAGCCAGTCGTCCAAATGATTCAGCACTCGCATGCCTCTGAGTCTAAGAGGAGCGAGCGCTGCATCCATGCACCTCTTAAACGTACGAGGAGCCCGGACAAGCCGAACGGCAGGACTGTAAACTGGTATGCCTGGCCCTCGAAGGCGAATCTCAAAGATCGCCTGTGACTTGACGCTATCTGTATTTGAAAATACGCGTCCTTCAGATCTATTGACATGAACCAGTCCCCTCTGCGAATCTGCGCGAGGAGCTTCCTGGTCGTAAGCATTCTGAAACTGCGTTTCATCAATGCCTTGTTCAGCTGTCTTAGATCCAGTATGGGCCTGAGACCCCCGTCTCTCTTGGGCACCAGAAAGTATCTGCTGTACAGCCCCCCCTCGCTTTGAGCTCGAAACACAGGCTCTACAGCCCCTTTGCTCAACAGTTTTGATATTTCAGCCCGAAGTATGTGTGCTACTTCAGTTTTGACCATAGTTTCGACGCGCGCTAAAAAGCGCGGAGGGCGTCGAAAAAACTGTAGTGAGTAGCCTCTCTTTATAATGCCTAGCACCCAATCCGAAACCCCTGGAAGCGCTGACCATGCATCTGCATGAATGGCTAAAGGCTGGATGTCTGCGAGTAACTGTGGGCTGCAAGCGTGCACATTTACCACTTTCGACTCGCTGTCTGCCTGGGCAGAGCGTACGTGCATGGGTTTCGCTTTTACAGAAACCACGCGCCGTGTGTGACAATGTATGTGGGCACTGAGGAGTGGGCACATTTACTATGTGGCGCGCATGACCGATCTGAGTCGATCTTATGTGCGCGAGCCCTGTGTGAAGGGCTGTGCTTACATGTGGAGATGGGCACCGAGGAGTGGGCATCGTCACTACATTTATAGCACCATCGGCCGTGGCTGGACGATCGTGCACGGGTTTCGTTTTTACAGAAACCACATGACGCGTGTGACATAGTGATTGTGGGCACTGAGGAGTGGGCAAGTTTACTATGTAGTGCGCATGATCGACTTGAGTCGCTTTTATGGGCGCGGGCCCTGTGTGCAGGGCTGTGTTTACATGTGGAGATGGGCACTGAGGAGTGGGCATCGTCACTACATTTATAGCACCATCGGCCGTGGCCGGACGAACGTGCACGGGTTTCGTTTTTACAGAAACCACATGACGCGTGTGACATAGTGATTGTGGACACTAAGGAGTGGGCACGTTTACTATATAGTGTGCGTGATCGACTTGAGTCGCTTTTACGGGCGCGAGCCCTGTGTGAAGGGCTGTGCTTATATGTGGAGATGGGCACTGAGCAGTGGGCATCGTCACTACATTTATAGCACCATCGGCCGTGGCCAGGACACCAGAAATTACACCTTTTTCGGGAAATATCTGGGTAGCCGTGATAATGGATATTGTGTGCAGGCAAGCGGGCAACCGTACAGGCTTGCGCATTGCAAAAGGCGCTGAAACAGTCACAATCCCTGGAACTGAAACAGCGGCGCGCTTAGGTGAGAGCCCGGCCACAGCGGAACTCGTACACCGGCGCTTCGATGAAGCAGCCATCGTGTGTAGTGCAGATGCAGCGTCATGCAGCAGGCATAGATGGCTTTCCTAGGATGGCATCGGGGCTCCCGGCCTCACCGTAATCCTCTGCCGCGGTCCCCGCGGCGCGGGGCGACGGCCGGTAGAGCGAGAACGGGGGTCTCGAGCTGCTTTGCTGAAGCTGTTGTGATAACGGCTTTTGTGTGCAGGCAAGCGGGCAACTGTGCAGGCTCGTGCGTTGCAGAAAACGCTGAGACAGTCACAATTCCTGGAACTGAAACAGCGGCGCGCTTGGGTGAGAGCTCGGCCACAGCAGAACTCGTACACCTGCGCTTTGATGAAGCAGCCTTCGTGAGTAGTGCAGACGCAGCGTCACACAGCAGGCTTTAGATGGCAACACCGCTTTTGCCGCCGTCCAGCAGAGGGCGGACAAAGGTGCGCCGCTATCGCCTGTTCCACCGGCGGAAGTGACTGGTAGTTCCTGTTTTTAGCATCATCCAGTGTGGAGAATGCTAGCGAGACAGACGAATGAGTTCGCGCTGAATATGGAGCGTTCCAAGCCTTCGCCACCTCTTCGTGAAGCTCAGGAAGAAATGAGGCGGGCTTTGAGAAGTACGCTCATCCGAAAGGAAAATACCATCCAGCCGGGAATGAGAGGGGGGGGGGGGGGCGCTGGTGCAGACCACTCGCGGCCGAGACTCGTCGCGGCCAACGTGACGATGTTAGCTCGTCTGCTGGGCTTCTGAGCAGAAGGCGCGAGATCCTTGGAGCTCGCCCAGCCCTCACTGCCCGAAGCTAGCAGAGAGCGCGTGTCCTCTTCCCCCGACACGGCCCTGAGATCGACTTCCTCGGACGACGCGCCAGCAAACAGCGGGCGCTGCCCACCGGGAAGCGATGCAGGGGAGGCCGGTGAAGCAGGGCAAACCGGTGAGCTCAGTTGAGCTGAAGACGGTTCCGGAATCCGCTGGAAGCGGCGCTTTCACGACGCCTCAGCGTAGCGGAGAATGCAGGCTCAGAGAAAAAGGCCAGGTGAGTCCTCAGAGTCACCATGGCAACAGCTCGCAGTGAGGGCATCCGCCGTCAGCGAGCGCGAGCGCTGCATGATCTTCACCCAGGCAGGAGACACAGATGACGTACCGGTCTCCCTCGCTGAGTGGGGCTCTGACGAGCCACAGGAAGGCATCTTAAAAAAGACGCAAGCTCTTTTACGAGTGTGTGTCGCAAGGCGAACACACACACACACATAAAGAACAGTTGGATATAACAGAATTGAAAGGATATAGGCGCCGGACAGCGCAGCAGGAACGGCAGTGGAAGGCGGCGAAGGCCAGCAGCTTCAGAATGGCTCGTCCCGCTGATATGCTTCTCAGACGGCGCTTGCTTCCTTCGTGATCCAGCGCTGCGTGAGCTTCGCTGAAGAGATGAAAAATCAGGTGAGTCAGCCTTTTCGAGCTCCTTTTATAGGTTGGGCCACACCCGTTTCGGCCGGAAAGTTATTGGAATGATGTTGCATCAGCCTGCGCTCGATAGGCTGTGCAGTTGCCGCAGAACAAGCCAATGAAAATGCGCTTTACAAAAATACAAAATTAAGGATAATTTTTTGCTTCAGTATTTCGTGAAAAGAGACTTTTCCCGTAGCGTCTTAGCTAAGACGCAGTACGAGAGAGCTCTCGTAAGAGAACCCTCTTAGTGATTGCCACAGTCTATTAGCATCACCTTCTACTATTTGTTCAACAACCATTTGTTCAACCAAGTGTTTTTATGTCTCTTATTTGAAGCGCTCAGTCAAAGGCTTCCTCTGCCACTCTCCTGAGGCCAAGACAAGGACCTTTGACACTCTTGTGGCAATAAAACATTCATGCGACTTAGAATCTGAACAAAATGCAATTTCTCTGGTTTAACCTCAAAGGAATGCACTAGTCACAACAGACTACATCATACTGCCATTAGGCCCTACCAAGGAACTGCTTTTCTGGCTATGCTTGGCTGCCTTTGATGGGAAAAGCACAGGCAAAAAAAGGCGGTGAAACACAGAAAGGGACACAAAGCCCCATACATGCTGAGTTTGTAAAGGGGCAATTTCTGACTTCCTCCGGTGACTGTCTTCACCTACTGTCACACACATTTTCACACACATACACACAGTGTTGGGAAGGTTACTTTGGAAATGTAATAGGTTAAAGATTACAAGTTACCCTGTTTAAAATGTAATAGTAGTGTACATTTTTCAATTACTTTATTAAAGTAATGTAACTAATTACTTTTGAGTACTTTTTGATTACTTTTCTAAATTTGTGAAAATTAAAGAACAATAAATAAAAGCATATACATCAACTTAAATACAGTTATCTAATAAGCATGTGTAATATACTGTGTAATAAACACCTGAAACATTGGTGTTTTTTTTAAACTGCTGTCTCTTTGTATATGATGATAGTTTTCTCAAAATAAGTAAAATGCACATGAAGTGACACAGAGCAGTTCTAGAAATTATGCTTATGTGCTCGTGTACTCCTATATTGAGGCGGCAGAGGTTGAAAACACTGCGAGCTTCAGTAGGCCTATGTGTAGTAAATGAAACCATGTCTTTGCCATTAATTTACAGGAGGAGTGGACTGGGAAAAAAATTCAGACTGGAAAATTCAAACTCATACAAACAAATTCATGGACAAAACTATTTTTTGTATGGACCTGACATAAAAAAAGGGTTAAATCTTTAATTTGGGGACATGCTAAATAATTAAAAGTTCTCTCCTGAACTGCACCTTCACTTCCATTTTTCTCTTCAGTCTCTTTATTTTGCCCTGTTATCCATCTCTCTCATGACTTTAATACTCAAGATTGAACAAAACTATACTTTACAATACAATACTCTACAATACTACAATATCTTTATAGAAAAATCATAATACTGTACACGGGTCATGTTTTTCCCTTACAAAAATTAACCATGCTTTTATTAGCCTATATAAAAATAAAATAACCTTGTTTGTTTTTTGCAAATGGATTTGTATTTATTTTTAAATAAATACATTTGTAAAATAATTTTACATTTTTGGTTACCACAGTTAAACAATAGTAACCCTTTTCTCTGGATTTATAGTTAAATATTAAAATGTTAATTTTCATAAGGGTTGTGTTGTTGTCTCGTCGTAGCTCCCCCTAAACCTTTAAAAAAAATTGGAATTTTTTCCAGCTAAATTACTACTGTAACATTACAACAGATAATAATGATGTCCTTTATATAGTATTTTGAGTGATGACTGATGAGCAACGTGCTGCTGCTTGATGCTTGACAAAAAAAGCATCTTTACAGATGAAACTGACCTGAAACCCTGAACAGTAGTTCTGCTTCTCTGCTCCAGCTGTGCGTTTCCACAGTCCACTCTATTCTCTCTCTCTCTCGCATTGATTACTCTGAGTCTGATCCAAACCGTTTGGCGAAGGCGCGGAGAGTGCGCGAGTCATGAATAACAATTCATGATTTATTAGAGATTTAAGATTTAAAATTGCATGTTTCATACGAAATTATGCGAAACTCTCTTTCCTCATTTCAGAGGGCAGCTAAAGCTGCTAAGAGTAAATATTTCTCCGATTTAATTATGCTTAATAGAAATAACCCGCGTGTGCTGTTTTCCACTATTGACTCTGTGTTAAATCCACCTGTTAATCTTTTTCCTGAGCATTCTGTCTCGCTCTGTGAAAATTTCGCAAACTTTTTCACTAATAAGGTATTGGCTATTAGATCTAAGATGTCTCAGACAGGACATGTTTTGCCAGAGATTCCACTATATTCCGTCACATGGTCTGTGTTTGAGCCACTCAGCTTTCAGGCCTGTAAGGAAATTGTGGATCGTCTTAAGCCTACATCATGCCTACATGATATTGTTCCATCACATTTCCTAAAACAAAATGTGGGTGCTATGGGTTCAAGCCTGCTGTCAGTCATTAACAAGTGCTTACATACGGGCACTGTTCCTGTCTGCCTCAAACAGGCTGTGATAACTCCTTATATTAAAAAACCTAATCTAGATCAATCATCTCTCTCCAGTTTTCGACCCATTTCAAATCTCCCTTTTATTTCAAAGATTATGGAGAAAGCAGTTTTGGTACAATTACAAACTTTCCTGTTAAATAATTCAATTAATGAAGTTTTTCAATCTGGTTTTAAAGCTTTACATAGCACTGAGTCTGCTCTTTTAAGAGTTCTTAATGACATATATTTTATCACAGATTCTGGCAAACCATTGGCTCTGATCCTCTTGGACCTAAGTGCCGCTTTTGACTTAGTAGACCACAGCATTCTTCTGTCACGCTTGGAGTCTTGTGTAGGACTTCGGGGTTCTGTCTTACAGTGGTTTCGCTCTTATCTGTCAGATAGATGTTTTACTGTTCAGTTAGGTCAATATTCATCCTCTAATAAACCGCTTAATTGTGGTGTCCCCCAGGGATCAATCCTTGGGCCGGTGTTATTCTCTCTATATTTACTTCCTCTGGCCACTATCTTTAAAAAATATGGTGTCTCCTTTCATTTATATGCTGACGACACCCAACTTTACCTTCCCCTGCAATGCAATAATGATTCTTCTCTTCAGCCACTGTTAGACTGTCTGAATGATCTTAAGGCATGGCTTTCCCTCAATTTTCTTCATTTAAATGAAAACAAAACTGAGTTTATTCTGTTCGGCCCCAAGGAAAACTGCGATTTTGACCTTGACCTCGGCCCTCTCACCCCTTATAACTCAAAGTGTGTGAGGAATTTGGGCTTCTTATTTGATTCAAATTTAAAATTTGATAAACAGATTTCTGCTGTAGTCAAGTCATGTTTTTACCAACTTCGCCTTCTCAGTAAAGTAAAATCCATTCTTTCAAGAAATAAGAAATAGCCATTCATGCCTTCATTACCTGTAGGCTTGATTACTGCAACTCATTGTACTATGGCAGTACCCAGGCATATATCTCCCGCCTACAGCTAGTTCAGAACGCAGCCGCTAGATTGCTTGCAGGGAAGCGTAAGTTTGACCATATAACACCTGTTTTAATGTCCCTTCACTGGCTACCAGTCAAGTACAGGATTGAGTTTAAAATTTTATTATTTGTTTACAAAGCTTTGAATTACCTGGCACCACAATATTTAACTGAACTTTTGGTTCCTTATACACCATCTAGAAACCTGAGATCCAGTGACCATGGCCTCCTAACAGTCCCTAAAGTAAAACTAAAAAAACGTGGCGATCGATCTTTTGCTGCCGCAGGCCCGAAGCTATGGAATAGCCTTCCGATGTTTATTAGGCATGCCTCGTCTATCTACATTTTTAAAACTCAGCTAAAGACTCATTTATTCTCCATGGCTTTTAACACTATATAGCTATTTTCAGCTATAGTATTACTGCTCGCTTGTTCTTTTTTTTTTGTATTATATATGCATGCTGTATCTGTTTTATTTGTTCTACTGTGTTTCTTTGATTGCTTGTGAAGCACTTTGGTCAACCTTGGTTGTGTTTTAAATGTGCTATATAAATAAATGATTGATTGATTGATTTATTAAGTATCAAATGGCGGATTCGCAAATGATCGCTTTAGTACATTCGGCAGGCAATTATACAATAATGATATTAAATAGTGGGGAAAAATCGGCTGCCAGGCCACCGGGAATTGTCCCGGTTCTCCCGGTGTCCAGTCCGCGCCTGATTTCCACAGACACGCAGAATGTGCAAGTCATATATTGCATTTTTGGGGCTTAATATTCACAGACACTAGTCCATGTCATGTTTTGATTTAAGTGTACTGACCTACTTTTGATTTAGTCATCCAAAATGTGGCATATTCCGTCCGCGTTAGGCATTCCGTTTTCTTGACTTGACTCTACGAACCAGACTGTATTTCCGCATCCCGGAAATTATTAGGGTGGTATGTCTCAGAATAGTCAGTGCAATTTGGGAAAGAAATCAGTTAAATCTGTATGTGGATGTGTGTAAATATTCAAATGTAATCCCCTTTGTAATGTCACGGTTGGTAAACCGTGATCTCTGGGTTTTGCACTTTGTGGTGAAGTCTGTGTGTTTCGCATCTGCACTGATTAGTTTGTGGGTGTCTCCGTTAATTGTCATCAGCAGCAGCTGTCACTCATTACACACTCCCTATATATTGGCTTGTCCCACGTCTTGTGTTTGTGAGAACGTTGTTTCATGTCTGATCTCTGTCTCTTGCTTCTGTGTTGTTTGCGTTGGATGTCCGTGTCTTCCCCCGGAACCTCATCCACTCTCCGCACTTCCACAAAGCATCACGACTTACCTTCGGCTCGATTCCCAGCAGTTCCTGTGCCATCCTCTCCTGCTGCCTTCTCACCGTCACCATCCGGATTCCTCACCGCCTCACCGCCGTCTTGGATTGTCGTCTTCCCAGCATCGTGTTGTACCCTTTGTCTGTTTCATATTCATTAAACTGTTTAACTCGCACTTGTTTCCAACTCCTCCTTCACCCAGTCGTCACAGAACGTTCTCACCATCATGGAAGCAGCGAGAACCAACACTCTAACAGACTTTATGCACCACAGTGTCAAACGCATGGATCAGCAGCAAGAGAGTATCTCTAACACCGGACGCGCTATCAAAGCGCTGGTGGCACAGGTGTCCGAGCTCACCCAGCAGATCCATCAGCTCACTTCTCCCACTGTGCCCATCGCATCGCCTGCGCCGCCCGTCCCCCGGGAGACCCCCCAGGACCACTTCCGGCCAGAGCCGCGACTTCCGGCGCCAGAAAACTACTCTGGTGAGCCAGCTTTCTGCGGAACTTTTCTAAATAAATGTTCCATGCCCTTTGCCTTGCAGCCCCGCATCTTCGCCACCGAGGAATCTAAAGTGGCGTTCACGCTCACTCTACTGTCGGGCAAGGCCGCCCTATGGGGGACGGCGGTGTGGGAAAATCAACATCCGTGTTGAGCCTCGTTCCACTCCCTCTCGGAGGAAATGAGGAGGGTATTCCATTGAGCCGCGGCTGGCAGGGAAGCCGCTCGACAGCTCTCAGACTTACATCAGGGAACCTCTTCGGTCATGGATTACTCCATTCAGTTCCGCACCCTGGCAGCCGCGTGCCAGTGGAACGAGGCGGCGCAGTGGGATCGATTCCTGCATGGGCTGGCTGACCGTGTTCAAAAGGAGATCTACCTCTTCGAGCTGCCCCCCACACTCTACGGTCTTATCGACTTAGCCTTACGAGTTGATGCCCGGATTAATCGCCTGGGTCGTAAGACCAGTCCTAAGCGCCATACCATCTCTCCGGACAGGGGGCGCTCGAGTCGAGAGAACGCGGTTGGTCCCGTCGACGACCACGAACCCATGCAGGTGGGTAGAGCTCGGCTGTCCCAGAGGGAGAGAGAACGGCGGAGGTCCCAAGGACTATGCCTGTACTGTGGAGGCTCAGGACATACCATCTTCACCTGCCCGGTAAAAGAGCCAGCCCGGTAGTAAACTTGAGGCTACTATCGGGTGGGATCTCCGCTGGGAAGTCCTCAACAACATCATCGACTCTTCTTCCAGTGAAACTGCGGTGGGAGAATCACACTCACGACTGTCACGCCCTTCTGGACTCCGGAGCCAAAGGTAATTTCATCGACTCACTCCTTGCACGTCACCTGAACATTCCTGTCTGGCCTGTGTCTCTTTCCATCCATGTCACTGCACTCAACGGCCAGGAACTGCCTCACGTCACACACTACACAGAACCCATCACTCTGCTAACCTCTGGCAATCATTGTGAAACCATATCCTTTTTCCTCATGGACTCCCCTGTAGCTCCCATTGTGTTAGATCACCCCTGGTTAATAAAACATAATCTACGAGTGGAGTGGGGTTCCAACACAGTCACATTGTGGAGTGAAAGTTGTCATGAGTCTTGTCTGGTTTCTGCTTGTCCTGTTGTCCCTGTTTCTGTCTTTCAGAAGGAGAACATGGTTTTGACAAACGTGCCCGCAGAGTATCTGGACCTGAAGGAGGTGTTCAGTAAGTCCCGTGCTGCTTCTCTTCCTCCGCATCATCCCTACGACTGTGCCATAGAATTAGTGACAGGTAAGTCTCCGCCTAAAGGCAAGTTATACTCTCTTTCTATTCCTGAGAGGGAGGCCATGGAGAAATACATTTCTGATTCCTTAGCATCTGGGTTCATCCGTCCTTCCTCTTCTCCAGCGGGGGCAGGATTCTTTTTTGTGGGTAAGAAGGATGGATCTCTGCGACCTTGTATTGATTACCGAGAGCTGAACAACATTACGATAAAGAAGACTTATCCGTTACCACTCATGTCTTCAGCTTTCGAGAGGTTACAGGGATCATCCGTATTCACAAAATTGGATTTACGTAATGTCTATCATTTGGTCCGCATCAGGAAGGGGGATGAATGGAAAACGTCTCAGGTTACGAATGTAACCTTGGTTCCCTGAGTAGGGAACGAGACACTGCGTCCTCTAGGGGTCGCTATGGGGAACACCTCGTCGTGACCCGTGTCTGAAGCATACAATGAAAAAACGCCAACGCGTTGACCGGTGACAGCCTCTGACGTCACTACCGGCGCGACTATAAATAAGCGCATGGAGAGCACATCATTTACTTCTTCGTCTGATGCTTGCGTCCGAAGCATGGCTCAGGAAGCTAGAGGACGCAGTGTCACGTTCCCTACTCAGGGAACCAAGGTTACATTCGTACCCTGAGACGTTCCCTTTCAAGGGAACTTTGAACTGCGTCCTCTAGGGGTTGATATGGGGAACAGTACAGTCGTGGCCAAATATTTTGAGAATTACATAAATATTGGAAATTGGAAAAGTTGCTGCTTAAGTTTTTATAATAGCAATTTTGCTGTCATTAAAGGACCTGCTGAGATCATTTCAGTAATCGTCGTGTTAACTCAGGTGAGAATGTTGACGAGCACAAGGCTGGAGATCATTATGTTTGGCTGATTGGGTTAGAATGGCAGACTTGACATGTTAAAAGTAGGGTGATGCTTGAAATCATTGTTCTTCCATTGTTAACCATGCTGACCTGCAAAGAAACGCGTGCAGCCATCATTGCGTTGCATAAAAATGGCTTCACAGGCAAGGATATTGTGGCTACTAAGATTGCACCTAAATCAACAATTTATAAGATCATCAAGAACTTCAAGGAAAGAGGTTCAATTCTTGTAAAGAAGGCTTCAGGGCATCCAAGAAAGTCCAGCAAGTGCCAGGATTGTCTCCTAAAGAGGATTCAGCTGCGGGATCGGAGTGCCACCAGTGCAGAGCTTGCTCAGGAATGGCAGCAGGCAGGTGTGAGCACATCTGCACAAACAGTGAGGCGAAGACTTTTGGAAGATGGCCTGGTGTCAAGAAGGGCAGCAAAGAAGCCACTTCTCTCCAAAAAAAACATCAGGGACAGATTGATCTTCTCCAGAAAGTATAGTGAATGGACTGCTGAGGACTGGGGCAAAGTCATATTCTCCGATGAAGCCCTTTCCGATTGTTTGGGTCATCTGGAAAAAGGAAGGGCCAACACTGCAAATACTGACTCTTTGCATAAATGTCATGTAATTGTCGATAAAAGCCTTTGAAACGTATGAAGTGCTTGTAATTATATTTCAGTACATCACAGAAACAACTGAAACAAAGATCTAAAAGCAGTTTAGCAGCAAACTTTTTGAAAACTAATATTTATGTAATTCTCAAAACTTTTGGCCACGACTGTATACCCATGCTGCCATGCTGAGGGGAGTGCAGGCCAGAACCATGGCAAACACTAAGTACCAACTAAGTCCCGTTTCCATGGGAGTTGCCCCTGGGACGTTTAGACGGCTGTCCGTGACATTATCCCTTACGGCCAGAGGCCTAGGCTACATACCTGTAGGGCCTCGACCCAGGGTAAAGCTCAAGGCTTGGAATCAAGAAGGATTCCTTTAAAGGGATATGGCTAAGAACTTAGCATTTGTACCAGGTCTTGCCTGTCACACAGGGGCTACCGCTAGCTTACGCATAAGCTTGCTGAAAGAGCTGTCTCAACAGTTCTCTAGTAGCAACACCCTGTTTAGATAGGTATCCGGGGATACATAGGTGGAGTGGTGCCCAAGATGAACGGGGCTTTTACCAACTCAAGAAAGGGCACGAAGCAACCGCGCGAAGCCCTCACCATATAGGAATTTAGAAAGAACGCAAAATACTAGCGTGCGAACTTACCACAGTGTGGATTTCAGAAAGTGTGCAAAGACTACACGTGCACACTTACCATAGCATGGATTTCAAATGCTGTTCTAAGGAGGGGCTCTCGTGGCACTCCGATAGAGCAGCTTCTAGATGGTAATGTTGTATCTCAAAGAAACAATACTGGATCGCTCTGGGGAAAAAACAGAGAACTCCGTCTCATACGAGAGGAAAACTCCGAGCTCAGAGTAGCGTGCTCATAGGCGACTTTTATTGGAAAGGGGAGCGCTGCTAATAACCACGAGAAACACCCAGATATCCCCTCAACATTGAGGGAGCTCTGGATCGGAAAATCGGCCTTAAAAACCTCGGTTGAGAGACTGGAAGGTACGAGTTGTGCCTTCTTAGAGATCACACCTACAGCCTCTAAGCTCCATGCGGGGGCGCACCCTCCGCTTGTGAGAGGAGATCTCTCCTGACGGGAACCTCCCATGGAGTACTGTCAAAAAAGAGAAATCAGGCCCAGGAATCGTACCTGGCCAGAACGGGGCTACTAACAGCAGCCGATCACCGTCCCGGCGCCTCTCTCCAGAACTCCCGGGAGCAGAGCAATCGGGGGAAAAAACTCCCCCGATTTCTCTCTGGGGGTATTAAAGGCGGTTCCCTTTCAAGGGAACTTCGAACTGTGCTTCTAGGGGTCGCTATGGGGAACACCTCGTCGTGACCCGTGTCTGAAGCATACAATGAAAAAATGCGTATTCCATGCACAGTCTGTTCCCTTCCTAGGGTATATCGTCTGGTCCGAGAGAATACGTATGGACCCTGACAAAGTTAAGGCAGTGATAGATTGGCCATCTCCAGATTCCCGTAAGGCCCTACAGCGATTTCTGGGGTTTGCCAATTTCTTTTTTCTAACCTCAAAAGCCGCTTCATTTCGGCTCCCATCCTTGTGGCCCCTGATCCCACACGGCAGTTCGTGGTGGAGGTCGACGCGTCAGAGGTGGGGGTAGGAGCAGTGTTGTCCCAACGTGCTGTCTCGGACGATAAGGTACATCCTTGCGCGTTTTTTTCCCATCGATTATCTCCTGCTGAACGCAATTATGACATTGGTAACAGAGAGTTGTTGGCAGTCAACAGTGACGTCCGCAATTTTGTTTTGGCTTGCTCAGTTTGCGCCAGTGGGAAGTCATCTAACCGACCTCCTGATGGGCTCCTTCAACCGCTGTCTGTACCTTCGAGAACCTGGTCCCACATCGCACTAGATTTTGTTACCGCCCTCCCGCCCTCTAATGGCATGATGGTCGTTTTGACCATAGTGGACCGGTTCTCGAAAGCGGCACATTTCATTCCCTTGCCCAAATTACCGACAGCCAAGGAAACAGCGGTCGCTGTCCTAGATCACGTCTTTCGGCTTCATGGCCTCCCGGTAGATGTGATTTCTGACAGGGGATCTCAATTTATATCTATATAGTTTTGTAAATTGCTAGGAGCGTCAGTTAGCTTGTCTTCGGGTTATCATCCCCAAAGTAACGGACAGTCTGAGCGAGCCAACCAAGATTAAGAGAGGACGTTGCGATGTTTGGTCTCCAAGAATCCTTCTTCCTGGAGTCAACAACTCTCTATGGTGGAGTACGCTCACAATTCGTTACCAGTGTCAGCTACGGGCCTTTCTCCGTTCCAGTGCAGTTTAGGTTACCAGCCACCAGTTTTTCCCAGTCTGGAATCTGAATTCGCGGTCCCCTCCGCTCACGCGTTTGTCCAGAGGTGCCACCGCACCTGAACCAAAGCCCGCGAGACTATGCTCCGGATGAGGGAGCGCACTAAGGCCAAGGCCGATCGCCACCGGTCAAAGCCTCCCGTTTACGTCGTGGGTCAAAAGGTGTGGCTTTCTACCAGTAACATTCCTCTGCGTTCCATATCTAATAAATTAGCTCCCAAATTTATTGGCCTGTTTACTATCAGAAAGATCATTAGTCCGGTGACAGTCTGCCTCAAACTACCTCCAGCGTACAGGAGGATACACCCCGCCTTTCATGTGTCCAAAATTAAACCCGTGTTTTATGCACGTATTAATCCGCCTACTCCGGTTCCCCTGCCGCCGCGTCTCGTAGATTGGGAACCGACTTATTCGGTTAATCGTATTCTGGACTCGAGACGGAGGGGACGAGGATTCCAGTACCTGGTGGACTGGGAAGGTTACGGTCCGGAGGAGAGGAGTTGGGTACCTGCTAGGGACATATTGGATCACTCCCTTATTGATGATTACAATCAGCAGGTAGGCCCTTCTGGGAACTCCAAGAGGAGTTCTTATAGGGTGGGGGTACTGTCACGGTTGGTAAACCGTGATCTCTGGGTTTTGCACTTTGTGGTGAAGTCTGTGTGTTTCGTGTCTGCACTGATTAATTTGTGGCCGTCTCTGTTAATTGTCATCAGCAGCAGGTGTCACTCATTACACACTCCCTATATATTGGCTTGTCTCACGTCTTGTGTTAGTGAGAATGTTGTTTCATGTCTGATCTCTGTCTCTTGCTTCTGTGTTGTTTGCATTGGATGTCCGTGTCTTCTGGACAAACTGTGCGAGTTAAACTGTTTAACTCGCACTTGTTTCCAGCTCCTCCTTCACCCAGTCGTCACATGTAATCGTTAAAAATTTCATAAGTAACTGTAATTTAATTACTCATTTTTTCGTAGTAACTGTAACTAATTACAGTTACAGTAATTTTGTAATTAAATTACGTAAAGCCGTTACATGTAACTAGTTACTCCCCAACACTGCATACACAACACACAGAGAGATGCTCACATATACGCTCACATATACTGAATGAGGAATTCTTTGGCTGACCTCAACATCTCATGATCCTGTGATGAATGGATTTTTTTCAGCAGTCACCATCCCCATCTATTTAGCACATACACTGCCAAACACACTCAAACACAAACTTTCATGTAAAAACGCATTTTTCCCCCATTGTACTGGCTGAGGTGCCTCTAAAGATTACTTTTTTTTAAATCATAAACACTTCAAAAAAAAATCACAAATAGTACAAAAGAAGAAAAGTTTATTATTATTATTATTATTATTATTTTAGGAAGTTACACATTTTTCTGCCTGTTTCTGTAGAGTACTTCTTCCCTGAATGGAATTTCTCTATTAGTGCTATCAAGCTCTAGATTGGTGCTTTATTGAGTGTTTTATGGGAGCTGTGGACAGAGCAAGCAGGCTTCAACCTTTCAGCGTCTAATCACACAATACACTCGGGAAATGCTGGTTAGGGGGAGGGGGTGTCACTCTCCCCATTGAAGAAAAAAAAAGAAAAAGCAAGAGAGGAAACTAAAGGAAAGAAGCAAGGAAGAAGACAGTACACCTATGTCAGCTAGCACTGGTTACTGTCTATGCATGTACTGTATATACTGTATGTGTATATGTGCAGAGGTCACAAACTGTTCAGCAGATGGAGGCTATTTAGGCTAAGTTAACATCCAAAAACAAACAGTCTCCCACTCACTCCAACAAACACATTCACTACATCTACAGTAAGTAGTGGGTCAGTAGAACATCTGCACCTCTTGGAAAAAGTGTAAATATGGTTCAGAGCGGTGAAGCCTTTGAGAGAATCAGAAATACATTAAATATGTCAAATTACAATTTATACCATGTTCTGTGCACTGTAAAAAAAATTATAAATAATGATAATAATAAAGTGTAAACTGGCAAATGTGACATTAACAAGCAATATCTGCCTGATTTAACCCACTTTTAGATTAATTTAGCTATATTAAATAACAATTTTGTCTTGAATAAAACCAGTTACCTTTTTTTTTTTTTTTCTGCTCCACTCAAATACTTTGCAAATTACTCTAAAGTCTGAATTTAACACCTTTTAGGAAAATGGTTATGCTGAAGTCATATTCAATCCAACGCTTGGCACTGTTTCTGAGCTGAGGCACTGACAGGAAGTAAACCCTACCCCCCACCCCAAATTTTCTATGCCGTGCCATTAACTCATCAGCAAATATCTTTGTTGTGGCCTACGTACACACTAATAATATTTGAATGCAGTTGTGAACTGAGCTGAACTGAGCTCTGAGATGGTAAATCTATTGCCACTGTGTGTGGCCTGACACAGTCTGGATATGACTCAGCCACTCTCTCCAAGGGAACTGCTTATGGAACACTTTGGCTAACTATTAAAAATGTGGACTCTGAGTGCAGCCAAAATCATATTCTGACCGATTACAGCTCCCATTCAATGTCAGACACAGCTGGGAGACACAGATTCCACTAGATCCTGGCATAACAGATATGGGCCGTGGTTACGCTGAGTTAGCCTTAATTATTCACATAGTTTTACCCCACTTAAATGGCTGCCCACTGCTCCGGGTGTGTGTTCACAGTGTGTGTGTGTGTGTGTGTGTTCACTGCTCTGTGTGTGTGCACTTCGGATGGGTTAAATGCAGAGCACGAATTCTGAGTATGGGTCACCATACTTGGCTGAATGTCACGTCACTTTTATGTGGGTGTGGTTGTGGGTCTTCAAGACAGGGAGAAGTTGGGTTTGCTATGGGTCACAAATGAGGTGTGCAATATGTGTGTTTGGAAGACAGAACTAACGAGAGTTAAAAAAAGAGAGCATGTGTGGCCCAACAGAGAAGAGAGAGAGGGAGAGCAAAAGAGGGGCTAAGGGGAAATGGGAAAGAGCTGTTAAGGAGAAAATGAGCCCACAGCAGCAAAACAGTGAACGGGCAGTGGCAGCTGGCGTACTGTGCTAATTCAGCACTTTAACAAATCAATGCCACTTGACAAGTACTTTCCCAACACATCACATTCAGAAAGCCTCTCTGTGTGCATGTCTGGATGTACACAAACAAATCTTTCTTCCATATAAGAGTTACAGTGTTTTAGTGGGTGATCATTCTGTCATAATTTACTCACCCACATGTCTTTCCAAACCTGTGTGCTGAAATTTTCTGAGGAGAAATCTTAAAGAATGTACCACATATTATATATATAATATTATATATTTTTTTTTTTTTGCATTTGTTAAATGTCAGAATTGAGCGAGGGAGTACTTTTATGTATTTTTTTTATCACTTTCATCAAAGTCAGAAGTATACATACACTAAGTTTAATGTGTCTTTAAACAAAAAGAAAACTCCAGATGATACCATTCTGAGCTTAAGAACCTTCTGATAAGGTTAATTGATTCCATTTGAGTTAATTGGTGGCACACCTGTGGATGCATATAAAGCCACACCTTAAACACAGAGCCTCTTTCAATTAGGGAAAGAAACCGAGCATTTAGAAGGTTGAAAAGAACTCATAACTTTCAAAATATGATTGAGTATAAACAAGCTCAGGCAGTAGTGAGAAGGATTGTAAGGCAAAGGAAAAGAGCATACTGGAGAAATTATTGTAGCACAATTGGAAGTAATATTAATATAAATGATGTATGGGGAATGATCAAGAAAATGGAAGGTAATAGAAGTGAGTGGAATTATCCAATCCTTTCAGATGGAGAGCAGTTGGCTATATCAAATCTAGAGAAAGCTGAAATGATGGTGAATACTCTGAGTAAGGTACATAGTTCCAGTAATCTATCAGAAGAAGAAAGAAAAGGTAAGGAAGAAACGAGGAGTTTAAATGCTGAGGATATTCAAAAGAAAGAAAAATTAGAGGATAAATATAATGTTCCATTTACAATGATAGAGTTAAGAAATGCATTGGATAAGTGTAAGAATTCAGCTCCTGGTAAAGATGAGATTTGCTATAACAAGACATTTAAGCGATAAGGGAATACTGAAGGTTTTAAATGTATTTAATAAAGTTTGGGAGGAAGGAAAGATTCCTTCAGGATGGAAGGAGGCAGTTATTGTTCCTATAAGAAAACAGGGAAAAGATGCTAGTAATCCAGCTAATTATAGGCCAATAGCTTTAACTTCTCACCTAGGTAAATTAATGGAAAGATTGGTGAATGGAAGACTAATGCACTTTATTGAAGAAAGGGGGTTGATGGCTGGGTGTCAGAGCGGCTTCAGAAAGGGGAGAAGTATTATTGACGCAATTATATGTCTTGAGGATGAAATAAGAAAAGCCAGGAATTGGGAAGTCATTATTTGCAGATGATGGTAGCTTATGGAAAAGGGGGAAAAAATTGAAATATACTTTGAAGAAGGTACAGGAAGCTCTAACTCTAGTGGAAGATTGGGGAAGGAAATGGGGTTTTAGATTCTCTATTGAGAAGACTAAGTTTATGTTTTTTACTAGGAAGAAAATAGATGAAAGTATAAAACTGGAGCTGTATGATAGGAATTTGGAAAGGGTTAACCGTTTTAAATTTCTTGATGTGGTGTTTGACTCAAGACTTGACTCAAGTTTGATACCACAAAGACACGGGTATTTTTATAACCGTGACTTTTTTTACGCAGTTCGGCCTTTCGTCCACACGAAAACGCAGTTTCAGGGCACCGAAACCGAACATTTTTGAAAACTACGGCCAGGGTGAGTATTTTCAGAAACGGCGATTGCAGTGTGGACAGTATAACCGGGGTTTTTGCCTTGCAACGTCAGAGTGTGCGCCGTTATCCGCTGTGTTTGACGTCAGATTGTGCGCTGCTGACTGCTTCTGATTGGCCAAGGAGACTTTACAATTTGGGTTATATCGCCGCCTGCTGGTGTGGCATGCTCTTGACAGCGCTTGATAGCATGTTTTGGAGTTTTCATGTGGACGGGATTTTTTTTTTACACGCAGGAGGAAAAACTCCGGTTATAAAAATGCCCGTGTCCGTGTGGACTTGGCCTTACATGGAGGGATCATGTATCAAGTATAGTAGGCAAATGTATAAGGGTAATGAATTTAATGAGGGATCATGTATCAAGTATAGTAGGCAAATGTATAAGGGTAATGAATTTAATGAGATGTCTCGCTGGAACAGAATGGGGAGCAGATGTAGCTTCTTTGAAGCAAATTTATATATATTTAATTAGAGCAAGAATTGAGTATGGGTGTTTGGTTTATGGATCTGCAGCCAAGTCAGTTTTAGCTAGATTAGATGTTATTCAAACGAAGGCATTGAGAATAGGTACAGGGGCTGTGCGATCTTCTCCATTGTGTTCTTTGCAGGTAGAAACAGGAGAAATGCCACTCTGTTTGCGAAGATAGCAGCTTCAGGCTAACTATTGGGTCAATTTAATGGGGCAAAGGTGTGATCACCTAGTTAAAATAAAAATTCAGACAAGCTGGGAAAGAGAGGTGGCAAGTCTTTCAAGTTTTGGATGGACAGGGGAGGCATTGGCACAGGAAATGTCTATTCATGACAATAACTTTTGTCAAGGAGTTCTGTGGCCATCAGTTCCTTTATGGCAATTGGAGGTACCAGACACTGATTTAGAGATACTTGGGATTAAGTCAGATAATCCTGAGGCAAATTTAGTGTATGAATTCCAGTGTCATATAAGAGAAGGATATCAGGAACATATAATAATTTTTACTGATGGATCAAAGGATCAAGAAATGGGTACTACAGGAGCAGCTTTTGTAGTTCAGAGGTGGAATGTCCAAGCTTCTAAGAGAACATCAAATTTCTTAAGTGTGTTCACAGTAGAATTATATGCAATCCTGATGGCGGTACAATGGACTGAGCAGATTAGGAACCATAAAGTGTTAATATGTAGTGACTCAGTGTCAGCTATAAATAGTATAGGGAAAGGATTTTCAAAGAGTCGGCAAGATCTTGTGTATGATATTCTTCTGGCAATTAGAGACGTGAAAAGTAGAGGGGTAGAGATATCATTTGTGTGGGTTCCAGCCCATGTAGGTATTGCATTAAATGAAAAGGTTGATAAATTGGCCAAGGAAGCAGCTCAAAAGGAGACTATAGATGTAAACATAAATCTATCTAAGGCAGAGGGTAAAAGTATAGTATGGCAGGAAACAATGTTAAAATGGCAACAGTTTTGGGAGCAGGAAATCAAAGGGAGACACTTATTTTCATTTTCGAATAGAGTAACTGACTTGGTTAATATTTATAATAAAGGGGGGATTAGTCGTAAGGAACAAGTTATTATTTCTAGAATGAGGATTAGGCACACATTTTTGAATAGCACTTTATTTATTTTAGGAAAACGTCACAGTGGCTTGTGTTCGTGTTTGGAATCTGAGACCGTGGAACATGTGGTGCTTTTGGGTAGAAAATATGACCAACAAAGACAAGAGCTATACAGAGAATTGCGAGAAATTGGTTTGGAAGAAATATCTCTGAAAAGAATTTTAGAAGTAGGGGTAAGCAAGAAAGACTCTGGACTGTATAAAAGGATATAGTGGAATGATATAATAGATCCATAGATGGCAGCAATGCAACTTATTGGATGCCGGCTGCCGTAAAATCCCATAGAAGAAGAAGAAGAGCCTCTTTCTTTGACATCATGGGAAAATCAAGAGAAATCAACCAAGACATCAGGAAAATAATTGTGGACCTCCACAAGTGTGGCTCATCCTTAGGTGCAATTTCCAGATGCCTGAAGGTCCCACGTTCATCTGTTCAGACAATAATACGCAAGTATAAAAAACATGGGAATGTACAACCATCATACCGCTCAGGAAGGAGACGGATTCTGAGTCCCAGAGAGGAACGTTTTTTTGGTGCGAACTTTGAGAATCAACCCCAGGACAACAGCAAAAGACCTTGTAAAGATGATAGCTGAAACTGGTAAGACCGTGTCATTATCCACAGTAAAATGAGTCCTGTACCACCATGAGCTAAAAGGTTACTCTGGGAGGAGAAAACCATTACTTCAAAACAACCATAAAAAAAGCCAGACTACAGTTTGCAACTGCACATGGGGACAAAAATCTTAATTTCTGGAGAAATGTCCTGTGGTCTGACGCAACAAAAATTGAACTGTTCGGCCATAATGATAAACGGTATATTTGGAGGAAAAAGGGCGAAGCTTTGAAGCCTCAGAACACCATCCCAACCGTGAAGTATGGGGGTGGTAGTATAATGTTGTTGGGATGCTTTGCTGCAGAAGGGACTGGTGCACTTCACAAAATAGATGGCATCATGAGAAAAGAAAATTTTGTGGATCTATTGAAGCAACATCAGAAGACATCAGCCATGAAGTTAAAGCTTGGGCGCAAATGGGTCTTCCAAATGGACAATGACCCCAAGCATACCTCCAAATATGTTACAAAGTGGCTTAAGGACAACAAAGTCAAGGTATTGAAATGGCCATCACAAAGCCCTGACCTCAATTCCATAGAAAATTTGTTGGCGGCACTGAAAGGCAAGTGCGAGCAAAAAGGCCTACAAACCTGACCCAGTTGCACCAGTTCTGTCAAGAGGAGTGGGCAAACTATTGTAGAAAGCTTGTGGAAGGATACCCAAAACGTTTGGCCCAAGTGAAACTGTTTCGGGGCAATTCTACCAAATACTAAGGAAGTGTATGTATACTTCTGACTTTGATGAAAGTGATAAAAAATACATACAAATTATCCCTCGCTCTATTCTAACATTTATCAAATGCAAAAAAAAATGTTAATATTTATTGATCAAAAACAGAATAAGTTTACTCTAATTTAATGTATGACAGTAAAGAAATAAAAGTTTTTGTGTTTTTTTTCTGAAGTGTATGTAAATATCTGGTTTCAAGTGTGTGTGTGTGTGTGTATATATATATGTATATATATATATATATATATATATAATATATATATATACATACACCATGGCATCAAGAAAACAAATATTGATATAAAAGTTTTTGACCCAGGAACAGACAGTCTTAATTTACATACTTATTGGTATGATTGTGACAATATTGCCAAAGCATTAAAAAGTAATGACATTTAAAAGAATTACAATGCGGAAATTAGAAATTACAATATTAAAATAGTAATTATAAATTATATTATAATTAATTATAAAATAGTTATTTAAATAGCATACATAATTAATAAAATTAGGAAAGACATACAATATTTTTGGTTCATAAACATGCTTATTTTAACATATGTACATGGACATTCATTGGTTATATGTTGATCAAAGAACTTTGTGTAGAAGGTTGTGTACTGCAGGTGAAAAATGAATTTGGCTGAATTTGATCGGTAATTGTCTTAACACCTGCATTTTGATCAATTTCTGAACTGGGAAAGAAAAACTGTGGCAAGAGGTTTGAGAGAACCTCATTTCTTTACAATTAGTACAGTGAATATGAAATTTAGATGTTTTCCTCCTGCTGCAGCGCTCAAATATTTAAAATGAACATTTTAGTTCTGTGTATTCAAGCTAACGTTATGGTTAACTTGGTTGCCAGAGCATTTGGCATCAGTGAAAATTTAAATCAGGTGATCCACGTCAGTGCAACATTTTTTTTTTTTTTTTTTTTTTATCTGAACATGTATGCTTATTATTTTCAGCAAATATTGATTTAAATATTCTGGCCTGTTCTTCATATTAACATTTTGTATCGCTTATTAAATACAATGCATGAGCCATTAAGACAACAAGTTCTAATATTTTTCTTGTGTTCCTTTCTGGAACTTGACAGCCGTGAACCGTGATCACTATAGACTATGTATGGAGAAGACCTGCATTCAGTTTTTCAACATTTCTCCTTTTGGCTTCTACGACATGAGAGTGAGTAATGACATAATGATTTTGCCCTTGGCCCCAGAATGTCAATTTATGTGAGACAACTTTAGGAAATCCTTACAGAGAGATAAGAGAAAGAGAAAGCGAAAGGAGAAGTTAGCCTTTTTTCTCCTTCTTTCTAGACTACAGCTCTTTTGACTGAAATTGGGGAAGCACAGTGTCACAGTGAAGAGGACACAAGTTTGTGATTATCGGTCTATCAGGTGGTTTTGTCCCTTATTCCCTTATTCAGACTTCAGATGAAATAAAAGACACCTACTGAGGCATCTACATTTTTATGGACTAAGCATAAATACAGTAGCTGTTCTTTGTATTCCTTTTTTGTTGTTGTTATTGTTATTTATTTAGTTGTTTGATTGCTTCTATCATTTGTGTGTCCCATCTGGATTCACACTCTCAAGTCTCAAATTTCACTATTCTACGTTAGATTTTTTTTTTGTTAATGTGAATGGGAGACCACCCCCTTGAGAGTGTGTATGTTCCTCCACTCCTGTCAGTAGCTGTAGGCAGTAATAACATACATAAGACACACAATTTCAAAACGATAACACGTTCCCTCTTGTCTGTGTGATGTGGATCAGAAAACATAGCTCATGCTGGTTCCTTCTAGTAACAGATGTCGCCAGAGGTCTTTTTCAGGTCTAAGTCTCAAAAAAGTAAATGCATTTAGGAATATTTAAGATTACTTACAACAGAACAGCAACACATTTTATGGATGACATTTCGTGAACCTAGGAGAGAGAAGGTAATTCTGAATTTGCTATGACAATATGGCGCTTCTGAATCAGCTACTGTTAGTATGTTTTCTTATTAGTTCAAGTATTTGCTGTTGAATGTTCAAATGTGGAGTTTTGCGCATTTCGTGTGTGTGCGCACATGCATGTGTGTGTAAAAGAGAGAGAGAGAGAGAGTGAACAGGGTCACACAGTGGAGTCAGCTGTCTTAACCATCGATTATGGAAAGGGGCATTACATTTCGCAGAACCTGATTTTACCAAGTGAGACATGTTCCTGGGACAACATCTTTGTTGTCCCTGGAACAACATTGTGATTAACCAATCAGATTTGAAGAACCAGTTTATAGATTTTGTGAAGTTAAAATCTTACGCTTAAAATCTCTGTTTGGTGCTTGTACATCAGTGTCATTCATCTATCATTTCCTCTGATTTTAGGGATTACTCATGGTTAAGGTTAGGTTTAGGTGTAGGGATATGGTCAAGAATTCATTTTTGGAGTAAAATGTTGTTCCAGGGTCAACAAAATATGTTAACCTAGGAACACGTCTAACTCAGCAAAATCAGGACGTGCGTTACATTTCCAAAGAGTGTTTGCGGTGTTCAGCCAATCACAATGCACTTGATCAACTGGCCAATCAGATCAGACTTTGTAGAAAACGACAGGTTTGAGAGAGAGTGGGGATAGAGGACATACAATAATGTACAGTATTTGAAAAAATAATGTGTTTTTTGAACATTTAAAGCATGTCAACATATTCTGTTACACCAAATACACAAAATAATGATCTTTAAAATAGCATAACATACAAGAGGTTTTAAAAATGCATCCATTCACCATCTCTTCAATTTCACTGGCCAATAAGAGTAGGTTGAGGTAATGGAACAATAGCTTTAATAAGAGATGCATTCTCACATGTGTCTCCTCTAGAGTTTTAATTGTCAAAGCATTTAAATTTGAATATACATTTTGTTGCTCTATTCACTTACTAAATACAGACAATGCCGTAGTTTCCATCTGTTTTATTCTGCTAAACTAATTTCAATTAAGTCTCATTAGCTATGCATAATAGATTATGTATGTACAGTATGTTCGTATGCACATATGTGTACCCACACATTTTTGGATAAATCAAATTAAATAAAACATAAATGAAAACACACTCTTTGTGTCACATAATTACTTTACTTCTCAAGTCATTTGTCTAGACAATGGAACAAATCAGCAAAGTTGTATCCCAGACAGATAGAAAGAGAGTCCATCCTCAACCCTCCCTACTGCCCATAAGGTGATTACACTCGTCTTTTCTCCAAAGTAAACCCATTCTTATCGCTGCAGTACAGTTAATCCTGCCTCTCTGTCCTTCAGGGCTGTCAGAGAGGTGGGGAGGGGATATGCTGGAAGGAGAAAATATTTGCCACATGTCTATGACACATAAAACCAGAGGTCCTTCAGGCAATCAACTTTTACCTCAGATGTATTTGCTCATCTGAAGACCCCTACCAGCTCGACTGCTGGGGGGAGGGGGGTCACAGGAGAGACAACCTAAATTAACACTTGACATTCAATACGGTCAGGGCCTTAATTGGCCAGAGCCTTCCTGAAATTGGCCAGAAAGCAATTTTCTATTCCCCAAACTATCTTAGGAGTGTCGTGCATGAAATGAGGTTGAGGGGGAGCATATTTGCGTCTGTGTGCACGTGCATTCATGGCACTAAAGAAACAGCGTGTTCAGTGGTCTGATGGTCCCTTCTTCACTCTAATGAGTGGAGATCAAATATTGGTACGCGATATGAGTTGAACTGAGACAGGAGCTCCCAACCCCTCTGACAAACACAAACACACACACACACACACACACACACAGTTTCCCCTCCTTGCTTTTTTATTCTTTTTGCGTTATGACAAGTGTCTGGTGACCACAAAATGCCAGAAGCAACCTCTGGGCACTTTATTTTATGTACTCACTCTTCTCTGAACAACACACACACCCGCACGGACACAGACAGACATGCATAGCATCTTTTCAGCCCTCACTTCACAGAGGATACCGTTACCGGTGATGCTATTAACGCTTTCAACCTGAAAGGAATTACACTTCCTTTAGATGGTCAGACAGCATTTTAAACTTTTAAACGCATCCTTTATCTGTAATCCCCTCTATGCCATGGGTATTACCAATTGACTTTAAGACCAGATAATGTACTTCTCCCACATATGCTCCTGGAAATAGAGTTTCACTTCACATGATTATAATCCCTACTCCTTGAATCATGTAATTGTTGTTGAATGGGTGCAAATCAATAATGCTGAAATAACAGAAGGCTTGCCTACTGTTAACTGGCCATGTGCATCTCACGCAATGTGAGACAAATTTATCTGCACGGGTCGATGCAATGCGAAGCGCAGCCCACTACCTGAAGCAAATAGCGATTCGCATTTTAGACTGTCTCATATATTTAAATATTCTTTTGGATATCACTGGTCACTCTTAAAAAAAAAAATATATATATATATATATGTTACAACAAAACATTCTGTTAATGTACTCAATTGTGGCATGTTCTAAATAAAAAATAAATAAGAAATGGTGAGGTGTCAATAAGTTGAACGTTAAAAATGTACAAACAGCCCCAATCCTCTTTTGCGCTGGAAACGGGACAATTATCAGAGTGTCTCCACTCTGCTACAGTCAGCAGCTCCTTATAAGGACAGGGAACTCTGACCTCCTTGGTTGCTTAGATACACTGGCCACTTCATTTGGAGTCTATCACAAGAGCAAATGAGTATGTTTAAGCTTTAATTGACACCATTGATTGGAGACAAGGAAGAGTATTACCGCTCAATATATGACAATAAACCCACCCTAAATCTGCAGTCCATCTGTGAACCGTGTTGGGACCTTTTGTGCATTATATCGAATTTTATAATTTAACATGCACACTTTTACATGCAAAATTGTCTATTTATTTTCTAATTATTTTTTTTTTTTTTTATATATATATAAAAAAATATTTTATTTTATTTTATTTTATTTTTGCTGCCAGTGAATACATTTTTAAATAAAAATGTAAAAATAAAAAGAATAAAATATTATGGCAGACATGAGTTAAGTACATGGAAAATGTATCCATTCAAATAGTTTCTACACTGAAAAAAAATGGTGACATCTAAATTATTTTCAGTCAAAATATAAAAAAAATTAAAATTAAAAATATAATTTAATCACTGAACCAATCTGTATGGATGAATTTATAACAAAAAAAATAGCAAATAGCCTTTAGAAATAGCAGGTAAAAATAACCCTTAAACTGCAGGTTACCACTTTTTACAGTGCAACATATGGTATGCATGTGGAGTAAAATGATCCAGAGATATGCCTAATGAATGTCCACGCTGTGTATTTCAATCTGGGCTGTATCAGTATAAAGGAAAGCAAGAAAAGCATTTTCCCTCAAGCCTAGAGCTACAACACACACAAAAGATTTTGATATAAAATACACCTCTGGTTGATTGCCATAATGGTTGATGACAGCACAATCCAGCATACACATTCACACACACACACACACACTCTCAAGAGGGGAGTGTGATTTTCCTGTCTGTGTGTTCCTAATGGTAGAAATTGCCCTCTTAGCTGTTTAAGATAGCATGCCTCTGAATGTGCCAGTGGCATTGGCAACAATCAACCCCCCCCCCCCCCCCCCCCAAAAAAATAAATAAATAAATAAATTCATAAGCTAAGAGAGAGAGATGTCATGCTATCATTTCATGGCCCATGTTCCCGTTAAATTATCATCAAGATGCATGGTTTTCCCAAATATTATATTCTTACTTATTGTTCATTGTCCTCAAACAAACAAATAGTTTCATTTAGTTGTGTAACATTAATTGTTTATGTGTGGTATGTGTCTTTGGAAGTTGCAGAATTACTGAATAACTGCAGTGCATACTATTTTTAATTATTTATATTTTTAGTTAGAAGCTTAAAAGAAGGTAAAATGTGTTGTTGTTCATAATATACATGTAATTAGTAAAACCTCGATTTTGGATGTCCCATAACCTTTTAAATCTTACACATACCAGATAAATTATGTTTCTTAAAATTTGCCTGAACAATATCTGAGGATATTCTAGTTGCAGAAAGAAAAGAAAAAATGTGAACCATATGGTTTTACCTGGATATCTGCATACATTTGCCAAAATGTCTTTGAACACACTGTGTTAACAATTTATTTTCTGCAGACAAGAAATGAACATTTCTGACATGATCAATCACCGAGGGTTGCAGACATTTGATTAGCTTTACATCACCAGATTCTCACTTGTTAAATATGTTAAAAGTGTTAGTAAAATCATGCAAGAGCTTGAAGAGCATCATTTTTCAGGATCTCAGGTGGTGTAAAGTTGAAATTTGAAAATGACTGCAGCAGGCTTTGGGGTCTGATTGTCTGATCTGAATGACCTTAACGGAAGGGCAGGTGTTTTCTGGATTGGATGTGGCATAACTCCATACCAGTGAGGGTCTCAGAGGACTTGATAACTGACTCCAGTGACTCTAATTAATGCTTGTTAAAACAACTTTAAATCATAATGAAACTTCTTACCGGCATTCCGGCACTAAAGCTCTCAGGCACAAACAGCAATGGCGGCAGTAGTATGGTAAGTGGGAAACCTGAAAATCTTCTCTGTTTATCAGATGCTTTTGTATTCAATACTGATAAATACAGGATGTGAAGGTCAAGATTGAGTTAAACCTCTGTATCTGGTTTATCTCATTTATATAAATTATATAATTTCCTCTTTTTTCAGTGTAGTCAGTATATATATAAAAAAAACGCTGTTGTACAGTCTACAAATGAAAACAAAAACAATATATAAATGAATAAATGAAAAAAAAAAAGAAAAAGAAAAAAAACTTTCACTGTCATCATATAATTCCAACACATTGTTTCTTTGATTTAAAACATCTCGTCTCTGCCTCTGTGTTCACAACACAGCCATCTTCCTGCTCCTAACTAGGTTATGATACCTCTGCTCACTCTTGAATAATTTAGGAACTGAGACCTTAACATTTATGAACATTTATTCTTAAGTGTAGCAAGAAAATTCAAATTTCATCATTCTTCCCAAACTTAAGACTAAAATGTTACTTTAAGCAGCACTGTAAATACCACCACAGGTATTTGTAAGTTCTGTTGAATACATTTAAATATACATTAAATATATTTTTAAAATACATTTAAATATATTCACAACTAGAAGTTCTGTGTATTTTTTTTTTTTTGCCTTTTTGTAGAGTAGAGTCTCTCTCTCTCTCTCTCTCTCTATCTCTCTCTCACACACACACACACATACACACCCACATACACACACACACACACACACTCTCTCTCTCTCTCTCTCTCTCTCTCTCTCTCTCTCAGTTCTCTAAGGTCTGAAGGGCAGCTTCTGGATTCTGATTGTGTCAGGCACTCAGGAACTTAACAAGAAGCAGAATGATGGTAATGTCCCTTCATTACCGTTACACCAGGGGTTGGTGACATCCTGACTCTAAGACTATTGAAACAGCAGTTTCCCTTTTAACCAGTACATCCCTTCTGTTAAAAAATAAATAAATAATAATTAAATTAAATGAAAATAAAAATAAATAAATAACATTTAAGCTTTGCCTAGCTTGAAAAGGACCAAAAATACAGTGGAAAAAATGCTAGCGCATAAATTAACTTAATTTGTTTATTATAATACACTGAATCAACCTAAATACATTAATATATACCAACAAAACAGGTTTTAATGGGTAAAATCAGGTAGAAACAGCTCTTTAAGGTAACAATTGCATGTTTGCACTACAGAGTAATAGTGCATTAAAAACCAGCTGAAACTACATTGTAAATTAAGAAAATATAAAATATAATATATCAGTTTCATTGCAATCAATCCTTTGAGTGGCTAAATAATTGTTTTACATTCATTACATCACAAATATGAATTTGGCTTTAATGGAGGGAATCGGTGCAAAATGTTGTCATTATTTAAAAAAAAAACTTTTTTTTTCTAAATTTTTCAATAGCTTCAAATGGCTTCTATTTGTGTTTAACAATGTAATCTGCATTTACTCATGGGAAAACACAGCTACACTGTACCAACACATATTTCAACATTCATCTGTTAAGAGCAGAGTGGATGGTCTGACATGTCTATATGGCAAGATTGTGTCCATGTGTCGCCACAGAGAGCCCAACGTCATCTCTTCTCTTCTATGCTACGATGGAGACAGTATTGCTCCATTTTCTGACACTCCATAAATCTATTTCAGAACGAACATGTGAGTGGCCGTGTCACCCCCGAGGAAAGACAGAGAGCAGAGAAGAGGCACTGCACGAGCATGTGAGTGATGTGCCCAGTGTCAGCTATTGATCATACCCCTAGGAACACACAGATCTCAAACACCTACTCATATCTACTCACCACTCCAGAGAATAAAGGAAAGATAGCAACCAAATCTTTAGTGAAGCTGAATGAAAATCTTAACTGGAATTGTGTGCTTTTTCAGTGTGGGACTGGGGGTTGAGGGAGGGGGCAGGTTGTCCCCATTGTGAAGTGGTGATGATTCTGCCTACAAACTGGCTGCAAGCCAGTATCACAGAAGAGTGAATTTCTCTACCCACCAGGGACCATTTCCCCTTCCCCAAAAACAACTTGCTTATGTCCCACACTTTCACTCACTCCCTCTCTTCGCTTTGAAATACTGAAGATTAACACAATTTTAAAAAAAGAAAGATATAGAAAACAAAACAAAAATTGCGAAGAATGTTCAAAACACAATAACAAAGTATAGTGATATTCCTCAAGAGCATTTTAGCTTAATATTCTAACATTGATTTGTAAACAGTGAAATTGAGGGAATTGAATCATGAATATTAAAACTAATTTAACACTGAAGCAGTTATAAACAACATGTTTATTAAAAGCCATAACTGTAGCATATTGAATAATACACTAATTATGTATTCACTTAAACGGAATGAGAAATACTGAATAGGTTGTTTTGTTTGTTTGTTTGTTTGTTTTTCAGGTCAGAAACAATAATAACTCCAACAAACCGCCTCATCAGTAGAATATAGGCAGAGGTGTAGGCAGCAAGGTAGTTGTCTTATGTATTGCTTACTGTATGTATGGACATAATAAACACACGTTCACAGACACTCAAAAAGTACAGAACTCTTGTATCCAGTCGGCAAACATATCTTGCCGTTTTCTCTCTCATCTTCTCATCACCTCTACATGCACCTTTTCGTAACTCTTGAGTTCCACAATAAAACATGCCAGCAAGCACTCTCGCTTTACCACAAAAACAAAAAAATATGTTTACAACTATTTCTCTGATCCTCTCCTGGCCCTCTCTGCTTCCTCCACATTCCAGTTTCTCCTTGAAAACATTAAGAGGCTGTCTGTCAGGGAAAGCGATAGGAATTAGGAAAGAAAGCATCCCTTAGCCAGGTGAGATTACGCCCCTCAACTAAGTCCATTACTTAACAGGGTCAGTAGTTAACGGCAGGAGCCAGATCCGTTCAGCACAAAGACCTCTGAACCAGCAGCCTCTCTTCTGTACAATGGCACAATAATTTCCAGAGCTGTCCACAAACTAACATTTTAATTTAATTTTCCCTTTAGTTGCTGTTAATAAAACACTGTATTTTTTTTATTTATTTTACAACAGGTTTGCTCATTTTAGCTGCAGATCTAATTTGCCTCAGTTTTGACAATTACCCTGTGACAGGCACCTTCCTGCCACCAAAGGTTGAGACAGTCACACTTCCTGTGGCTGCTCCATCTTAGTCAGCACTAGCTGCCCTGATGGTATTGGCACTGTCCTGGGTTCTGCTCTATCTGCCGAGAAAAGGTGGTGGGTGTCTCCCTAACCACATATCCTCTTTCACTCTTCTCTCCTCTCCTCCACTCCACCCTTCTCTTTCTCTCAACCAAGGCCATCCAAGAGTCGTTTCATATCGCACCCACACACACATGCAGCACAGAGGGGAAAAAAAACACACACACTTCACTATAATCACATGTAGGCTACACAAACTCCCATTAAATTTAATAAATGTCGTTTTCTTTGGAAAAAGTCTAAAAGGAACCATATTCGTTTCATTTGGGAATATGTACATCGGGAAAATAAGATATATACAGTAGGCTACTACCTATATAAAAAAAGGAGCACCCATAAACCGCGTATAGCTAGCCTAATTATATTTAATTATATATATATATATATATATATATATATATATATATATATATATATATATATATATATATATATATATATATATATATATAATATTATTATTATTATTATTATTATTATTATTTGTTTAAACCGCGTTTAGCTTTCAGATCTCAAAATATAAGGGAACATTGTACATGTTTAATGAATTAAATTAAAGCAGCTGTATACTCGAATAAATCGAGCATAATTCGGCAGCTCTTTTATGGCTGTTTTAGCTTTAATATTAACAATTACTTTCAGTTTAAGTCTATGTCTAACAGCCATGTCGCATCCGCTACCCGAAGATTTTTATTTTTTGCACCTCTTATTATTTGCACCCTCATTTCATAAGACAAGACCTTAATATATCAAAATTCATAATTTAAGGGTAAAGAAACGAAACAATTAAAGTGTTTTACGTTTTGATGTGGCGATTAAATTAATTTGCTGCTAAATAGGCTAAGACTGGCGTTTTCAGCAAATCGTTTTACAGAAAATATTTAATTTTCTGTTCCATTCGTTTTAAAATTATAATCATTATAAATAATAATAGTAATAATAATAATACTTATAAATAGGCCTATAAATATAACAACAACGTATTTGACATTGCCGTTGTATTAGCCTATTCAATCTTTCATCGAAAATGTATCTTAAGTTTTTATACAAAATCTATACATCTACAATGTTAAACTATTTTACATTTATATATATATATATATATATATATATATATATATAAATTGCCATTCATGGGATGGGCAACAGGGAGAAATAACAAGTTGTGCAAGCATAAGAGGATGCTTAGAGAAGGACTCTTAGAGAGAGTGGTGGACTTCGACTGACCCAGCGTCTCAGAGGTTTTACGGGAGATCTGATCAGATTCAGCAACAGAAAAGCGTTTACAATGTGAACTGATCACAGCCTTGTTTCAAATTAATCATATCAAGTGAAGTACCTTTAAGTGCCCGTTCATACTGCAACCGATTAGTCGAGATTGAGTAATTAGAACCCATTAATAACCAAACCCACATTAATAACTAGGCTGCTGCATAAAATATATCCCAGCACAGGCATCCAGAATATTTGCTACTGTGGTTTTGATATTAATATCGACCTTAGGCTACACGTGTTTCAGTAGTGTCAGTGTCATTTGAGGAAATGCGCAGGTACTTTAATTTTTTATTATATATATATATATATATATATATATATATATATATATATATATATATATATAGAAGAAGAAGAAGAAGAAAAAGGAGAAGGCGAAGAAGAAGAAATCGGAATCGGAAATTAATTGAAGATGAAGGGATCTTGATCTTTTCGATAACAGTACCCTAGCCTACAGATAGGCTAAAGCTCAGTAGCATACAGATAAGCCTGATATTAGCTTAAGACGCATACATTTAGTTTAAAGTACACAGTTTTGCAGCCGCTCTTTTAAAAAATACATTAGAATACAAAATACATAAAAAATAAGTAAATACGCATTAGCAAAAACACTTATTTAGGGGAAACAGCTGAAAGTGATTCACTGATTCTTAAAGAAGGAACATTGAAAAGAAAAAAAAACGGCATTTTTTTTCAATTGATTATGAACAAGAGTTCTTCTTTTTTTTATATTTCTCTATAAGTCTTTGACCTACTCAAAAATGTTTGCATGAATATAATTTACTGTATGATATTTAAGCAGCACAACAGCATTTGAAGAGCTGACACTATTGTTCTAACAACATAAATGATAGCAGTCACACTACGCTGAAATCAATGTTCAATACATACGAGACTCTATTAATACAATTATTATATTCAATTACTATTGAGTGATTTACATTCGAATTCAAAATAACAACATTTGACTCATGACACTCATATTTTATATCAAGGATAAACGGTATAAACACTTAATCACACCCTGCTTTTAATAAATGTTCAAAGATGCGTCACAATCTAAGAATGCAGAAGAAATTATTTAGATAATTGTACTTGTTTACTAAACGCTTAGGGTCTATACAGAGTGTCCGTTAACTTGTCATAAGTGTAAGAACCCTTTAAAGCTCATAGTGTTTTCGTGTAGGATTTAAGCGAAGGACTATCCACCTGGGCCGGAGCTCCAATGCGCTGCAGATCGCAGAGCGCGACTGATCAGTACCATTCAAATCTTTATTCTCGCTCAGATTCTGCGTTTCTAAGTCAACTACGACCGCGCAGAGTAATGCGTTTCAATAAAAAATAACACATAATTATTAAGTGAAATATAAACTTAACGAACATTTTTTTTATTTTTTATTATTATTATTTTTTTGTGTCAAATAGAATCAAAATGTTTTTTCATATCCGTTTTATGATGTTCTGTATTAAATCGATACGCCTATTGGTGTCTCAGATAAAGAGAGCTGATCCAGTACAAAAAATAAAAAATAAAATAAATAAATAAAATGTTTGTGCGAAATCTGTAAAGAAATGTGGATGGACCCCCTCTGTTAGCCAAAGGGAGTACAGGGGCATGCGCCCGTATCAGGGTGTGCTGGGCACAGAGAAACCAGCCCTGGTGATTAATGTTCTGCTCACCATCTCTCCCTCCACAGACCCCGACCCCCCTCCCATAAACATTATGTCCTGATAAAAGCATTCAACACAGGAACTTTACACAACACACAATGTTGTCGAGCTGTAGATTTAACACAGCTACATAATCTGTTGAATTTTTAGAGGATGATGATGTTAAGGAATCCAGCAACAAGCAGATGAAGTCAATTAGACGTATGCCACAGCCTGATCTACCAAGGGTCACCAAAACAAAATGAAAACCTCCCACACTGACCCAATGCATATCCACTAATGCAATTTATAAAAGCAATTTTTTTCTTCAACGCTCAAAAACTTTACAAAGAAGGATGAAATTTGTCACAACGGGCATCAGCCTCTTAACTACTGAAAGAAGTCAGGTAAAACGTAGCTTACACAAGTAGCAAATGTTACACTAACCATTTTTTTCACACATTCTTACATACGCTAAACAAATTAAATAAAATTAAATAAAATAAAAAATGAAAATCATTCTTACGCACAAACATACAATTGTTTTAAAACACACGAATAATAGCTACACAGAGAGACAGCATGCCACTGACCTGCTGGGACATTCTGAAGAGGAGGTTGCTGTCAGTGCTCTGCTGTGTCCATGTCCCCATGAAGCCCGGCTCGGCGCTGGCTGGTTTGGTGCTGAACTGCATGGAGCTTTCTCCTTCTGCTCCTCCACCCCCTGGACCGCTGCTGCTTTTCCTACTGCTGGCTCTGGCCGTGGACTCGCGTGCCCTCTCTCGATCTTGTTCTTTCCGCACCACACCGCCTCTCACATCCAACTCTGTCTCCTCAGACTGCCGGCAGAGAAGAGGGGGAAGGGGGGTGGACAGGGGAGCCGGAGAGAAAAGTAAGTGAAGGTGGAGGTTCAAAGGGTGACTGCTATGTTCATTTTTTTATTTCTTCTGTCCTATTTTCTTTCTTTCTTTCTTTCTTTCTTTCTTTCTTCCCCCTTTTTTTTCTCTCTCTTTGCTATCTTCTCTTGAGAGAGGGGGGAAAGTGGAGGGTCTTGCCTGCCAAGTAGCAGGATGAGTGTGTTGAGTTAATTCAGGAGCAGGGCTGCACAATGCATATTTCCTCTGGGGCATGTGGTGGTAGAGGGCAGGATGAGCGGAGTGTTGGAGGTAAGGAGGGAGGAAGACAGGGATGGGGGTGTGAATTAAAATGAAATGTAGGAGGGAGAGAAAAAAAAGGTTTGGCAGAAAATGAAGGAGGAGATTGTGAAGGAGTAGCTTTTTGTCCTTAACAACCCCCCCCCCCACCCCCAAACACACACTTTTTTTTCGCAAAATGTCAGTCAGGCTGTGTATGGGCTGTCCTCCAAACATACATGGACATATGCAAAAAGTACATTCAAAACATAAATCAATTGCCAGACAAACATTGTCACCTGCCCTTGGAACCTATTGCACACCTTAACACACTAAACAACACTACGCTCCTCGCATGACTATGCTCCATACCTTCTGATCTGAACCAATTATAATTTCACTGTAACAGTTCTTTAAAAAAGTTTGATTTAAACAAAGCAACAAAAATGAAAAATTTTCTAAAATCACAAGACAAATCATCCCTCCCTTCTCCCCAAAAGGTGCCCTCTCTCACCAGCTTGTCCAGCATGGTTTTTCTTCCAGCTGTGTGGACACCAGGTGTTGGACTGTGTCAGTTCCAAAGCAGCCCCTCCTCTCCCTCTCTTTCTCCTTCCCTCTTTTTCTCTGTGGTGCTTTCTTTCTTTGGGCCCCTTCTTGTCCTCAGAGATGCCTGTCCTCTGTCTTCAGACTAACTCCAGCTAGCGCTGTGTCAGTGTGCATGTGCATGCAACCATGAGTACATGTGTGTTGTTGTAAGGTAGAGCATGTGTGTGTCAGGCCGCAGCGCGTCTGAGTTAACTGCTCCTCTCTTCTTGCTGGCACTCAATGACACGGCTCTCTCTCTCCTCCACTGATCTGCTTTCCCACTGAGAGGGAGAGAGAGGGAGAGAGAGCAGGAGGGGAAAGGGTTGTCCCTGTCTTATTACCAGCTCTCCATGCCTGATGCTTCTCCACTCCAGACCTCAGTGGGATTGAGCCACTCTCTAATACATGCACTCTCTCTCACACACACACACACATGCAGAACTGGCCCATCCACACAACTATTCCAAGTAATGCATTTGTCAATACAATTGGACAAGCTCCAACTTCTATAATAACCTCAATGCTAAACGAAAAGTGTTTCAATTGTGCTGTTTTATTTTTCTCTTACTCTTGACAGGTAGTGAACATGCAAACAGTTTTTAAACATTTCCTTCAAAAAAAGTGAAGTATTATACAAAAATACTTAATGTCTTTCAGACCGTGTGGAATTAAATCTGAATGTGTCATGTGTACAGGTATTTTAAGGTGGGCACATAACCATTTGATTTTATTACGAACTCTGATTCCTTTGTCTATTTTTTTTTTCTCCTATTATTAAACAGCTTTAGCTAATGGTTCTATGTAATCAGTCCCCCCCCCCCCAGCTTCCCCTGCGTACACACACACACACACACTGTCTTGTGGAGTAGTGCGGCAGAGCACATAATCATACATACTCTCTCCCACTCACAAACACATGCGCGGGGAAACCTCGAGTGGATGCTTTCAGATTTTAATTAAGAAAAAAATGAGGAATAGGCTCCATTTTTGCCAAATTGGTCCCTGCAGCAGACAGTCTCACAAAGGTGGGGAAGAGAAAGAAAGCCCTAACATATGCACTTACAATAAGTGGCAGCATCTATCCCTCATTCTACATGCCAAAACATTTTATATGAGAAATGTGTTGTGTAATGAAGCTATTTTTTGTTATTATTGTGTTTTTCCACTCATACATTTTTCCTCCAGCACTTCATCTCATGTCAGCTGATAAAATTATAGTCTTTGACAATGTGAGTGTGTCTGAGGAAGATGTCACCGTGATCCCCATTCTATGAGACAGAAAGAAATGGAATTAACTTTTTTCCTTTTCGCTACATTAAATGGCTTCTCGTATGTAGAAAGCTACTGGAAATTTTGTGGCAATTTGAAAGAGACAGCTGTTACTGTCTGTTAAAAGCCTTTGTACAGCACTAATGACAGCTCTGGCTAACCTTTACCTCAGTAATCTGCACAGCATTTTGTCTGATCACATCTAGTGTCTTCTTCTTCCTTTTTTTTCTTCTTTTAGACTGAATGAAAAAAAAGGCACAAGAAATGGTGGCAGCCGCAATGAGAACTTAATATGCCGTTTGGTTTCATTTTCTCACCTCTCTGTGTCTCTCTCTCTTTCTCTCTCCTTTAAGTGTAGAATACCTTCCACAGTAACCAAAGACGAGAAGACCGCAAATCTTTATAAGCAAATGGACACTAATGAGAGAGATCTTAAGAGCCCATTGTCACACATGTGTCCCCTCAATTTCATCTGTCCTCTCAGACTATTTCTTGTTCAGTTCTAAAATGCCATCAATTTTTGTTTCTGAAAATAACGCAAGCAATAATGTATAACAACCGTGACTTAAAAAAAATAAAACATAAAAAATAAAAAATGTTAGATTATACCAGTTATATCATCATTAACTCTTAATTCCAATGAAACCATTTCTTTATTTAGTCTCTATGGTCACATCTCCCATCTCAGTTTCTCTCCCCCTCTCCAGTTCTCTGTTGAACATACTGGTCTCTTGATTTTTCAAGTGCTACAGAGTGTTTCAAGTCAAGACAGCAGCTCAGCTTCTGACTTCTCCATTAATAGTTGTTATTTGTGAGACATTTGAGAGGACTCTGCCAATATCCCTTTCCTTTTTTGTTTGCCATCTCCATTCTTTTCTTTCAGTTTGTCCAGTCCTCATTGTCTCTCTTAGGAGTGAGGGTGAGCTCAAATCCTGTCAGTGGCAGCAGCAGCAGTCAAGGAAAGCAGAGAGCCACAGTAATGGACTCTTTTATTAAAAATATTATTCTGCAAGACTTCAAATTCCCCCAGACCAGGGCCATGTCGCAGCTGATATAATTAACTAGATGCTCAGCTACGGATCAATTACCAGACAAGCAAGTGATAGCCAAATCAATGAAAGATCATCAGCCACATTATCTGTGTTGCAACTCATTAGAGTAAAAGAGAAGAGAGCATGCTGGGAGTCCTGGGGCTGTGGCACTGCGGCAGCATGGAGGACATTGACTTTTTCTTAGTGACCCATGTCTTTTTTAGTGTTGGGACTATAACATTTTTGCAGATGTCATAAAAGCTTTTTTCCTCGAGGTACGTATGTTTTTTAAGAAACTAAGAAGCGGTGGAAAGTGGATGTAATGTTTGTTTGCAAATGACTTGACATTGATAATAAACTTTACCTCCGCTGAGGGGGGGGGGGGGGTCATTATCTGACCAGTGAATGGCAAAGTGAACACTAATAAATAAATAAAAAATAGTATTTTGTTCCTGTAGAGGATGTAGTAGCAACATCAAGATCATGGGTTTGATACCCTGGGAATGCAAGTAGCTTAAAAAAAAAACATTGTCAGAAGTATGTATTATAAGTGTAATGATTTTTATTGTACTATATTTTATTTACTGTTTTGTATCATTATTTAAAATAATTATTTTATTTTATGATTTTATTTTAATTCAATATATTTTATTTCTTTCTGAAATTCTCTGTTTTTAGGTGTGAAATGTCAAAAAATATATAAATATAATTTCATTCAAATTTATATAGTCCTATTACAGTTTTGTTTTTCGATTGCTAAATGACAGTGAGCACAACTGGAGTTACATGTGCAAAACTCTAACTACAGTCTGCACAGCAGCAGTTCATGTGGACCAAAGTCTAGTTCGTTTTTCATTGCTTGAACACAGTTTTCCAAACTCTACACACTTATCCCATGACTTTAAACACAACCTGCACAACACTGTGGATTTACAGCACTTTTTTCAAATGCTAACACACTGCAGTCAAAACTGTGAACCACACATTCAAAACAGAATAGTTTTCAAACACTGCTGATTACAATATCAGGATTAGCCCCTCAATTATTTGTTCGAATTACAGTATGACTTTTAGTTTGCACCTTTTTTTTCTCATTACTGTAAATCCATAATTTACCACAGACTATTGAAGCAAACTGCTAATTTTCATTTACCTTTTTTTCAATACATTTAACAAGTTTCCTGAACTCTTAACACACCAACACACCTAAAACACACAATTGGCAAAACGGTTAATTTCATGCTCAAAATCACACATTGTAAACTAAACCCCAAAACTAATTTTCAAAATACAATAATAAACTAACACAATACACTATGTCTAACAAAACACTGCAAACATGTTTCAAAATCAAATAATTATTCAAAACACTAACACATGATCTCTTCCAACAGGAATATTTAGTCAATCATAACACAATGACAAAAAAAAAAACCACTAACATCAGCTAAAATTACAGAAATGGCATTATTTTATGTGTCAGGTCTGCTTTTATACATTAGACAGTATATTCTATTGATCATAGATTGTGTTTTGCACTGTAGTGTCTTTTGTTGGGTTTAGTAAATGCATGCATTTTGTTTCTTTTGCTGCAGAAATTTCAATACACAAAATGAATGACCATCTCAGAGTAGCTTTATAAAATGTACCGTTTACTGTATGTAAAAAAAAATACAAACACAGAATTGCTGCAGTAAAGACTTTATTTGCAACAGGACTTTAGAAAAGGAGCGAAAACAAAAATACAAGAAAAAAGTTCAATATAGCTGTCATTTACAGTTTTTCTCAGTCACTTTTGGTGCATTTCTCAAATCAGAAATGAAATTCTCAAAACTGCTTGTACAACCTCCACATCATCTAGTAATTTATACACATCATAAAAACAGTTTATCATTCTTTTGAACAAGTTGCGATTGCTTTTATACATTCATGCAATTGATTATGCACATTTATCTGCGGTTTCCTACATTATCAGTTGCTAATGTCATGTTGCTCAAAATGTATTATATAGTTTTCTGTGCAATAGTCTTACCCCTCAAAACATCTAGTCTCTAGTTCATCGTATAAGTCATTAAATGAAAAATGGTTAATCTAGTTGTCATAAACTGAAGAGAATGTAGATCAACCAATGATAAACCATTTCTCTGAAATAGCTCAAAGGTTCATCTCATGAATCTTCAGTTGGAAAGCTTATACTGTATAGACAGAGGACAACACAAGAGTTACAAATTCTGACAATGGACTTATTTTTTATTTTCATCTTTGCGGCCATATTTGTTTTTCCTTTTCTATACCACAATGACATTGTAAAAGTTTTTTTTTGGGGGGGGGGGGGGGGGGGGGTCAGAACATTAGTAAGAGTATAACTGGGAATTCAATCCAGTCTCTTTCAATCCATATCCCACATAAAGTAATGTGTAAATGTGTACTTTTGGACATATGGATATATAAGCATATGGCATACTGTTTACAGTTTTTCTCAGTCGCTTTGGTACATTTCTCGAATCATCCTTGAGATTTGCAAAACAGTAAGTGCATTTCTCAAAACAACTCGTACAAATAGCAAAACACCATGGATTACCTGCAAAAGCCAATCTCTTGCTCAAAATCCTTAGTTCATCTATCAAAAATTAATATCTGTGTCAATGAACATGTCAGTGACATCAGAATGACAAGTCCTTGTGTCATAGTTTATGACATATCTCTTCCTCAAGCTCAAAACACGCCCCTTTTCTTCCTGAGCTTCACAAAGAAGTGGCGAAGGCTTGGGACGCTCCATTCTCTGCGAGAATCCGCTGATCTGTTTCGTCAGCATTCTCCACACTGGACGGTGCTAAGAACAGAGGCTACCTGTCACTTCCGCCGGTGGAACAGGCTATAGCAGCGCACCTTTGCCCGCCCTCTGCTGGACGGCGGCGTTGCCATCCAAAGCCTGCCGCATGACGTCATCGCTGCTCGCACGGATATTCTCTGCTGCTGGGCAGGCTGCGTCCGCGTTACACACCATGGCGACGCTACAGATTTTCCAGGGCGAACTTCTCCGCAAGCTGGATGAGATGGGACCTGAAGCGATCTGTCTCGCGGATCTGAGGAGTGCTTCGGATCTCTCCCTCCGCGCTACTAAGTCCGCTGCACAGGCCATGGGACGGGTTATGGCTTCCGCTACGGTGGCTGAGAGGCATTTGTGGCTGACGCTTTCTGACATCAAGGAGTCTGAGCGCGCTGCGTTTCTTGACGCTCCGCTAACTCCTGCCGGCCTCTTTGGATCTTCCGTCAACGAGTTTGTGGAGAGATTCGCCGAGGACCAGAAAGCTTCACAGGCGTTCAAGCACTTCTTGCCGAAGCGCTCCAGTTCTGCAGCTAGCCGCTCTAGACCGGCCCCACAGAGCTCTCAGTCACGCCCACCGCCTCCTGCTGCGCCATCACGACAGCGTCAGCAACGCAGCTCGGGACCCCGTTCTCGCTCTTCGAGCCGTCGCCCCGCGCCGCGGGAGCCGAGGCAGAGGATTGCGGTGAAGCCAGAAGCCCCGAAAGCATCCTAGCACTGCTGGGAAAGCGCCGGTGTTCGAGTTCCGCTGCGGCCGAGCTCTCACCCAAGCGCGCCGCTGTTGCAGTTCCAAGAGTTGCGACTGCCTCAGTGTCTTCTGCAATGCGCAAGCCTGCACGAGTGCCCGCTTGCCTGCACACAAAAGCTGTTATCACGGCTACCCAGATGTTTCACAAAAACAGTGTTTTTTCTGGTGTTCCGGCCACGGCTGATGGTGCTATAAATGTTGTGACGATGCCCACTCCTCAGTGCCCATCTCCACATGTAAGCACAGCCCTACACACAGGGCCTGCACTCATAATGTCGACTCAAGTCGGTCGCGCACACTACATAGTAAACGTGCCCACCCCTCAGTGCCCACAATTACTATGTCACACGCGTCATGTGGTTTCTGTAAAAACGAAACCCGTGCACGCTCGTCCGGCCACGGCCGATGGTGCTTCAAATGCAGTGACGATGCCCACTACCCAGTGCCCATCCCCGCATGTAAGCACAGCCCTGCACACAGGGCTGGCGCACATAAGATCGACACAGATCGGTCGAGCGCGCCGCATAGTAAACGTGCCCACTTCCCAGTGCCCACATACACTATGTCACTTACGGCGCGGGGCTTCTGTAAAAACGAGGCCCGTGCACGTACATTCTGCACAGGCAGACGGCGAGTTGGAAGTGGTAAAAGTGCACACATGCAGCCCACGGTTACTCGCAGATATATTGAGTCCCACGGGACCCGCTCAGCCTCCCTCCAGTCGGTTAAGCGCCGGAACGGGGTCGAGGATGAGCGATCTGCCCGCTGTGATCAGCGCGCTCCCCGCCTCAGATGCGCAGCACACTCGAGCGCCGCCGTTGCCCAGTCAACAGAGCACGTGTCACATCCAGCCCTTAGCCATTCATGCAGATGCATGGTCAGCGCTTCCAGGGGTTTCGGATTGGGTGCTAGGCATTATAAAGAGAGGCTACTCGCTACAGTTTTCTCGACGCCCACCGCGCTTCTCAGCGCGCGTCGAAACTACGGTCAAAACAGAAGTAGCACACATACTTCGGGCCGAAATATCAAAACTGTTGAGCAAAGGGGCTGTAGAGCCTGTGTCTCAAGCTCAAAGCGAGGGGGGGCTGTACAGCAGATACTTTCTGGTGCCCAAGAGAGACGGGGGTCTCAGGCCCATACTGGATCTAAGACAGCTGAACAAGGCATTGATGAAACGCAGTTTCAAAATGCTCACGACCAGGAAGCTCCTCGCGCAGATTCGCGGAGGGGACTGGTTCATGTCAATAGATCTGAAGGACGCGTATTTTCAAATACAGATAGCGTCAAACCACAGGCGGTTTTTGAGATTCGCCTTCGAGGGCCAGGCATACCAGTTTGCAGTCCTGCCATTCGGCTTGTCCGTAGCTCCTCGTACGTTTACGAGGTGCATGGATGCAGCGCTCGCTCCTCTCAGACTCAGAGGCATACGAGTGCTGAATTATTTGGACGACTGGCTGGTTCTGGCCCAATCACGAGCGGAGCTCGTGGACCACAGGGCCGTTTTACTCGATCACCTCGAGAAGCTCGGCCTCAGTGTCAATTGGGCGAAGAGTTCGCTGAACCCCAGTCAGACGATCCTGTTTCTGGGTATAGTTCTGAACTCGTGTTCCATGACGGCGCGACTGTCACCACAGCGCACGATGGGCATTCAGCGTGCAGCGAGTTCTTTCTGCTGCGGCGTGACTGTGTCGCTCAAACACTGTCAAAAGATGCTGGGTCTCATGGCCTCAGCATCTCCGGTTCTGCGGCTGGGCCTGCTCCGCATGCGCCCCCTGCAGTTCTGGCTGAAGGCTCGGGTGCCGCGCAGAGCGTGGGCGTCTGGCCGGCTGCATTTCAAGGTCGATCAGAGCTGTGTTGCGGCTCTAGCACCTTGGAAAGCGAACGGCTGGTACCGATCAGGTGTAAGCCTGGGGACTTCCCCGAGTGTGAAAATGGTGTCGACAGACGCCTCCACTTCGGGATGGGGAGCGCTGCTCGAAGGCAGACCGTCCTTTGGCCTATGGTCAGAACGGGAAAAGCTCCATCATATCAACTGCCTGGAAATGCTGGCAGTGGAGAACGCGCTGATGCGCTTTTGTCCCCATATCAAGGATCACCACGTCGTAGTCCGTTCGGACAACATGTCCGTGGTGTCCTACATAAATCGCCAGGGCGGTCTCGGGTCCCGAAACCTGTACAGGCTGACGGAACGCCTCCTGATTTGGGCTCAACGCAACGTGCGCTCGCTGAGAGCAGTGCATGTGCCTGGACTGCAGAATCTGGGTCCAGACAGGCTGTCCAGAGGCAATGTCCCTACGGGCGAATGGTCTCTACACCCGCAAACAGTTCGGCTGTTGTGGGAGAGATTTGGCATGGCGGAGGTGGACCTCTTCGCGTCCCACGAAAACGCTCACTGCCCCGCGTTCTTTTCCAAGAACGAAAGCGCGCTGTCACGGAAATGGCCGTGCTGCCCGCTTTATGCGTTCCCTCCCGTCTCCCTCCTTCCGCAGGTGATAGAACGGGTGAGAGAAACGAGATGTTCAATACTGCTTGTGGCACCTCTTTGGAAGAACCAACCATGGTTCCCAGATTTGATGCAATTAGCAGATGTCGCCCCATGGCCGGTACCGTTGAGGAGAGATCTCCTCTCGCAGGCCAGGGGCTCGATTTGGCACCCTCAACCGGAGTTGTGGTCCCTCCATGTATGGGCACTCAACGGTTACCCGCTGATCTCGCAGTGGGAGTGCTAAATGCCATCACTCAGGCTAGAGCTCCGTCGACACGACGTCTGTATGCCTCGAAGTGGTCGGTGTTCTCCAGCTGGTGCACAGCTCGAGGTTATTCACCCCTTAGTTGTGAGGTGACGGAGGTCCTCTCCTTCTTACAGGAGCTGTTGGATAAGGGCAGAGCCCCATCCACGCTCAAAGTTTATGTGGCGGCCATCGCGGCGTTTTCTGAAACGGCGTCCGGTCAGTCAATAGGAAGGAACGATTTAGTCATCCGGTTCCTCAGAGGAGCTAGGAGGCTGAATCCTCCCAGACCTCCGTCAGTCCCTATGTGGGACCTCGCGGCGGTTTTGGAGGCCTTGAAGGGTCCCCCTTTTGAGCCTATCCAATCGGTTAGCCTTCAGCATCTGTCGTTCAAGACAGTATTCTTGTTGGCTCTCGCTTCTGTGAAGCGTGTGGGTGATTTGCACGCGCTCTCGGTGAGCCAGTCGTGCTTGGAGTTTGGGCCCAATGACTCAAGGGTCATACTCAAACCTAGGCACGGTTATGTGCCGAAATCCCTCAACACACCGTTTCGGGCTCAGGTTATTGCCCTGTCTGCCCTGCCGGTGTCAGGGGAGGATGGAGACTCGAGTCTTCTTTGCCCTGTCAGGGTTTTAAGAGCTTATGTGTCTCGCTCTGCTGCCTTTCGGCAGACGGAGCAGCTATTTGTCTCGTTCGGTGGACGTTCCAAAGGAATGGCTGTTTCGAGACAGACTCTATCCAGATGGATAGTTGATGCCATAGTGTTAGCTTACGCTTCCAGGGGCCTTCAGTACCTGTTGGGCGTCAGAGCACACTCCACAAGAGGCGTCGCCTCGTCGTGGGCGTGGTCTACTGGGATCTCCTTGCAGGATATATGTATGGCGGCGGGTTGGGCCTCGCCGTCTACATTTATCAGGTTCTATAACCTGGAGGTTCCCGCCTTGCAAGCAAGGCTGCTGTCGGTATAGAAGAATCAGGGCCCTGAGGGGAATTCTGAATTCATGAGCGCTATGCGCTGCCGACTGTTATATGGGCAGTATTGCGTAAGACCCGCATTGCCACATTGGTTAGGCCTTGCCTCGGCTGTGTGATGTCATATTGCCGCATCTACGGATGCTGCTAGATATGGGACGGAGGGCTTTCCCGGACTCTCTGTGAGTCCCTCAGGTGACTGTGCACTGTAAATCCTGGGCGTTGCTTCAGGTTTATTGGTGTGTGATCCCTGCGCGCACGGCGTTTTACATCGGGTTCCCGTAGCGTCTTAGCTAAGACGCAGTACGAGAGAGCTCTCGTAAGAGAACATACTCGGTTACTAAACGTAACCTCGGTTTTCTCTAGAAGAGCGAACGAGTACTGCGTTCTCTGCCGTGCGTACGATTCACTCTGGTTCGCTTCGGCGATGAAATAAATCAGGTGAGTCAGCCTTTTCGAGCTCCTTTTATAGGTTGGGCCACACCCGTTTCGGCGATGTTCGGGGGATGTTGCATCAGCCTGCGCTCGATAGGCTGTGCAGTTGCCGCAGAACAAGCCAATGAGCGAGCGAGCCGTCTCGCCTATGGCTGTGTACTGCTGCAAATGCGCTTTACAAAAATACAAAATTAAGGATAACTTTTTGCTTCAGTATTTCGTGAAAAGAGACTTTTCCCATAGCGTCTTAGCTAAGACGCAGTACTCGTTCGCTCTTCTAGAGAGAACCGAGGTTACGTTTAGTAACCGAGTACGTTTTACAATGGAAGAGGCTGGTCGAAGAGTACAGCCTAATGTAAACAGGTCCACAGTGTCATCAATTGTGCAAACCTTTCGTAGGGAAAACAGGTAAATATGTTTTTTTTGTTGTTTTACAGTATGTAAAGTATTTTTACAGTATAAACAACAATACTGTAAAGGTAAATGCAAGTCTATTTGTTTATTCTATAGAACTGCACAGCAACCTCGCGCTGGTGGCAGAGCAGCAGTATTTAACCAACTGCAAGAACAAGAAATTTGCAACATGGTCATAGCCAACAATTCCATCAGGCTAAGAGAGATCCAAAGTGCAATCATAAATGACAATAATGTCTTTGCAAATATAAATTCTGTCAGCATTTCCACCATAGACAGACTTTTAAAAAGACATCAGATGACTATGAAACAGCTCTATAAGGTGCCATTTGAGAGGAACAGTGAAAGAGTCAAGGCGTTGTGGTACCAGTATGTCCAGGTAAACCATTGGTGTGCACTTAGTGAGTTTTCCTGTTTTTCTAAGATGCCTGTATTACTTTACTGTAAGTTTCAGAAACCCATAAGAAAATACATTTACTGTTAAATTTTTTTCTGTGTTTCTTCATAGAGAATCATGGAGTTAGAAGTACATGAAACGACCCACATTCTTGTTTTGGTGGACGAGGCTGGGTTTAATCTGTCCAAAGGCCGGAGACGTGGTCACAATCTCATTGGACACCGAGCCACAATTGACACACCAGGCCAACGTGGGGCCAATATTACAATGTGTGCTGCCATTTCAGAGAACGGTGTGAGCACACATATTCCACACATTGGGCCCTATAATACCCAACTTCTCCTGGCCTTCCTAAATGCACTTTACAGAGACCTGATTCCAGAACAAGAAAGAGGTTTAGTTAGACCACATTTGCCTAATTATGTTATTGTCTGGGATAATGTCAGCTTCCACCGAACCAACAGTGTTAGGGACTGGTTTGCTGCACATGAAAGGATAACAGTGGAATTCCTTCCACCATACTCTCCATTCATAAATCCAATAGAAGTAGCAGTTTTTTTCAGCATGGAGGTGGAAAGTGTATGATCATAGACCACAAAATCAGATCTCTTTGATGGATGCCATGAATGCTGCATGTGAGGACATCACAGCTGACCATTGCAGGGGATGGGTGCGGCATTCAAGGAGATTTTTTTCCACGGTGTGTGGCAATGGAAAACATCAGATGTGATGTTGATGAAAATCTTTGGCCTGACCAACGTGAGCGACAAGATGTCCACCAAGAATAATTTGTTTTTGTTTTTTTTTCCCATGAATGTTATTTGTTGTTTGTGTATTTGTGGTAATACACAAATATGAAATGTAAAGTGAAATATTGTTACTCTTGTCAGTTACTTTACATGTACAGTAAATGCACTTGTATTGTGTATATACACATGAAGTACAAAAATAAACACTGTAAAAATACAAATGTTCATAGACTTTTTTTTTTCTACATACTATTGACTTTTCTCAACAAATATGAGATTTTTGTTTAAACCCTTAATTTTCATGGTTGACTGTTGTGGTGAAAAAACAACTAAACATTTTGACCAGTGTGGGTCACACAATGACAAAAATACTTTAGATTTTGGTGGACTTGGCCAAATTATTGACACAATAACTAGGTTTTGAAGCATGAAGTAAATGTTTTGGGTGAGTAACTACATTTTGCAGACATGCTATAAAGTTTTGAAGTTCCTGCAAACAGTTGTGACATTTGAACTCACAGTTTAGAGAATGTTAAGACTGTTTCGAAAAATGTGCCAAAGCAATTGAGAAAAACTGTAAAAACAACAACAACAACAACAAAAAAAAAAACACCTTTACAATGCCATTATGATATAGAAAAGGAAAAATAAATATGGGCACAAAGATGAACATAATTCATTTTTTTTAAATATGTAACTCTTGTGTTGTCCTCTGTCTATACAGTATAAGCCCTCCAACTGAAGATTCATGAGATGAACCTTTGAGCTATTTCAAAGAAATGGTTTATCATTGGTTTATCATCTACATTCCCTTCATTAGTAAATATTCACTTGCACAATTCATGCCAAATTGACAAAAAGTCTAATAATAATTTGTACAAATAAAAATAAAAAGTGTGCTTGGCAGTTTATGACAACTAGATTAACCATTTTGCATTTAATGACTTATACGATGAACTAAAGACTAGATGTTTTGAGGGGAAAGACTATTGCACAGAAAACTATATAATACATTTTGAGCGGCATGACATTAGCAACTGATAATGTAGGAAACCGCAGATAAATGTGCATAATCAATTGCATGAATGTACAAAAGCAATCGCAACTTGTTCAAAAGAATGAGAAACTTGTTATATGATGTGTATAAATGACTAGATGATGTGGAGGTTGTACAAGTAGTTTTGAGAATTTCATTTCTGATTTGAGAAATGCACCAAAGTGACTAAGAAAAACTGTAATACAGTAACTGTCATCCAAAATGTTGCCATAGTTTACATCAGAACATCCCTTCTGAGTACACTGTTATATTGACAACATGATTAAGCAATTTGACTGTCTTATCCGTAAACTATGACACAAGGACTTGTCATTCTGATGGCACTGATATGTTCATTGACACAGATATTTATTTTTGAGAGATAAACTAGGGATTTTGAGCAGGAGACTGGCTTTTGCAGGTAATCCATGGTGTTTTGCTATTTGTACGAGTTGTTTTGTTTTTTACCAAAGCGACTGAGAAAAGCTGTATTTATAATTTATGTAATTATGTGAAAATACTAAATTTACAGAACAGAAAAAGCCACAGTAGAATAAAAAGTAAATAAATTAATGTGATCTAATCTGCCCAAACTTCTACATTTGTAAGTTAGTCTCTGAACATGATGTTATCTGTTCTGACATACAGTGTGAAAGCATTTGTAAATTTGACTGTAAAATTACATTGTTTTGGTTTTGGTTGAGCTTGTGTGTAAAAGAAGTTCAAGCATTTTAAATTGGTGTTAACTGTATGCATTTTGTATTAAAGCAACAAGAAATGTGTTAATTGTATAGCCTACAAAGACGGATGTTGTGCTAACTGTGTTAAGAGTTTAGGAAACTTGTTAAAGGTACTGAAAAAAACTGTCATAGCGATTGTAAAAAACTGTAAATAATTATGTTCTAAAAACGTAAATAAATCATGTGAAAGAATGTCCCTCCTTTCTTTGAAGAAAATATGACTTTGTATGAAGTCACAGAAATTGTTCAAACTGTAAAGATGAAAAGTTAGTAATTTCTGTATTGGTGTTTGATGCTAGTGTTTTTCCTCTCAGTGTGTTCTGAATGACAGTGTGTGTTATCTCAGTGAGGGTTGTATGGAATTACATTTGCTTCAATAATAATGAACGAAACTTTATAAAACTGAACGTAACTTTTCCAGAAACAAAAATATGCCATTACAAAAGAAGAAAAAAAAATCATATTTGAAAAAGCATATTTGAAGAGCATGTTACATTTGTGTGACTGAGTTCATTTTTTTTTCATTTTCATTGTGTTTTTCTTCTTTTGTAATGGCATATTTTTGATAGTGTCTGAAAAAGCTACGTTCAGTTTTATAAAGTTTCATTCATTATTATTGAAACAAATGTAATTCCATAGGGTTGTGCGTAGTGTTTGGCTGCACTGAGCCTGTTCTGAGCCATGTGTTAAGAGTTGTGTTGCTTGGAATGAGTTTTGCAGGTGATGTGAACTGTTTAGCTCAGGTGACTGTTGGTAGTGCAGACTGTAGTTAGAGTTTTGCACATGTAGCTCCACTGTCGTTTAGCAATAAAAAAAAACTGTAAACATCTACTTGACAACTAGTACAATTAGACATCTGATAAGTTTTCTGATAAAATAAAAAGAAATAAAAAAATAACCTTAGAAATAAAAACATGAGAATAAAAACAAAATCAATCAATAAATCAATAAATAAATAAAGGGTAGGCAGATCAATATGGCAGTAGGAAGTCAGTATGCCTCTGAGCAGAGTGATTGTAATCTCTCCCCTCCACAATGATGCTCACCTAATGCTGAGATAAGGTTTTTTTTTATGCTTGGAAAAATCCTTGCTTCTTTGAGCCCTTCTAAAAATAAGGGTTCTCTTTTTGAAACAATTATCATAATGCCATTTTCTCATTTCATTTTTCATCCACAGTGGAAAAGTGCTAACTCATTTACAACTTACATCTCATTTAATATGGTGTGGTAAACCTGTTAAATAAACAATCCCCCCCCCCATTTTACACACATACTGTACACACAAGTGAATGAATGAGTGGGATATTGGTGTGCTCTTCATGTGACTTGAAGACAGCATGTCGATCAGATGGCAGCCAGACAGAACTGTCACTGTTCTATTCTGCTGGAAGATGCAAAGGGCCACAAGACATCATATGACACCATGCATAAACAACCTTTCACTTGTCTAGAGAACGAGAGAGAAAGTGAAGGTCCCCTGAACTGAAGAGCCACACATGATCCAAATGCCATTGATAGTGCAGTGTTTCAGTATTCCATTGTAACCAGCCAAAGCAAAGGACTAAGAGAGAATTAAAAACATACATTTTCTTGTTGTCCTTCTTAAAGTGGGGATTTAGTACCCTAACTTTTTTTGGTTCACTCATGGGGCATGTGTATGTTACACTTAGGAACAGATAAAAAAGCAATAAAACAAATCCTTCAACCTGGCTCACTTCTGCACATGGTTCATTTGGAATGCCGATTCTGCCATTCACCCCATCACACAGTTATCAGAATTACTGTTACCCTCTTTATCCCACAGAACCTCTGTGTTCAAGCAATGCTTGAACTCCATCAATGCTGAAAATTTAGGGTTGTGTGTGTGTGTGTGTGTGTGTTTTTATCTCTATGTCATGCCCCTTGACCTCTTCTCGACATAGCTTTTCTAGACTCAACAACTTTTAGACCATCATTCAGTTTTTAAACCTGTCTATAGCTTTCTACACACATAATTTATGAATATGTTCAAGAAATGACTGATGATCCCCAGAGTCACAGCCTAGATAACTGAGCTTATCCCAGGATTCAGAATAAAAATATTTTAATGTAGGCAGACTTGAAACAAATTACTTAATTAATATGTGGCCTTTTGAGTTTCAAAATAAAAGTTAAATATGGAAATAGTATTCTTGTATACTATTTTTACTATTTCTGTGATATAAAGATATGACAGACATTGTATGAAAAGTATGCTATTCTGAACTCAACGTACATCTTATTTGTTTCTTTTGTTGCACTTGACAATGATGTTAAGGAAATCTCTTGTGAATGTCCTCGACACTGACAGAATGGAGATAGCACTCAAATCTTCAGATTTTCCATTTAAACAACAGAGGTCAAATTTGCCCATTTACTGGTCATGGCACTCTTTTGGCTCAAGTATGTATACTTATCATAAGTATCCTGTGCAGCTCCAGAATGTCACCTAATCCGGAAAACACACACACACATACAAAACAAACAAACAAGCAAACAAAACAAAAAATACTATTATTTATTTTTTATTTCTAAAACATGTTGTAAAACATTTAAACTGTCACTGTGCAGTAGGGCTTGCATAGACTAGTCGAGTAGCCGAGTGATCGACTACTTCAACGACTAGTCGGCGATGTCGGAAACAATCGACTACTCGAGCATGCAAAAACCATAATGCGTACAAAGTGTTTGCAAGTACGACATGAATTTTAGGATTAGATATTGCGTGTAGCTGTTACTTTCTATGACCTTATATATGTTGCATGTAAAATTAAAATATGTAAATAAGAGTGTGCCTGAATCGGAATACCTTATTCCGAATGGCACGGATAATAGCTTCAAAAACGAAAAACAGACAAGGAATAATTCTGCCTGAATACTCGGCTGAAGCTGGCACAGTCCAGAGTTTGCTAGATAACAGCTGAGCCAGGGGATCAGCGCAATATTATACAGAGACCTCTAAAGTCATGAGTGTGAAGTGAATGAATGTAAACTTTATGAGTGAAAAGAGCGCAAATCAAACACAGCATTGCTGTTTTCTCTCCGTGCATCTCTCAGAAATCAGAGCTTGGCAAGAGTAATATCACCTATAATAATACATCATACAAGTTCTATTGTATATATTTAAAAGGCAATATTTAAACCTTAGGCTTAATGGATTAAGCAAAGCTCGCTCACCAATCAAACAGCCGCGTTGCGCATCAGTCTCTAAAAAAGAGATTAGCAGGCTAATAATCAACTTAGATATGGATAAATTTTCTATTTGGCCTACATGTTTGCATCTTTGTCTTTTGCTGGTTTGCGCGGCACACGCACATTTGTTTAGTGAAGTTCACTAAACATTAAGACTCGCTTAAAGAGTTAATGTAATGAAAATGTAAACATTGAATTGATTCAGTCATGTTCAAATGATCACTAAAAGTTTTTCATGACATCTCTCTGCTTACATGATAAATATTATTTTAGAAATTAATAATTATTTTAGTTTAACACTGCATACTTGTTCAGTGATAACTATGAAAAAATATATATATATATAGCCATAATGGTCTTATCAAGTACTGTACAACGTTGTATCCGAATGCAGATATGAAAAATGTTGTGATTGTTACAGACACAAATACAAATACAAATACTGGATGTTACATGAAAATTTAAATATGTAATGTCATAATTATAAAGTTTTTTACATATGTACACGTTTTTTACAATAAAATTTACATATGTAATTGTTGCATAAGGCTATGAATTAATAAGTGTTTATTGATAAAAAATGAATAAATAAATAAATATATAACAATTTAATGTCTTTTCATTTACAGTAGCATGAACCACAAGTAGTCGAGTAACTCGAGTATTTTTTTTTATTAAAAATCGACTAGTAGAAATCAGTAGTCGTGCAACCCCTGGCACAACATATATATATATATATATATATATATATATATATATATATATATATATATATATATATATATATATATATATATATATTAGAGCAGTCAATCGATTAAAAAAAATAACAAATTAATCACACCTTTTTCTGAAATTAATTGCGATTAATCCCACCTAACAATAAAGTTTTTAAATATACTTTTATATTGCAATAATTTCACAATCAATAAAGACATTTTTTTTTTTTTTACAATATTTGTTCAATGGCATCTTTTTTTATGACTGAAGGCCAGTATTACACACACACACACACACACACATATATACATATACTGTTAAAAAAATTACTGTGATTTTAACAGTAAAAAAACTGTGAAAATGCTACAGTACAAACCTGTTAAATGGTTAACCATAATTTCCTGTAAACTTTACAGAGAAAAACCGTAAACGTACATACGCAGAATTCTCTGCGTTGCATTTCATATTTGTTTGAATTTGATATTTTTTTCTTTGAAATAACTGTTTCTTCTTATTTTTTTCTTATCTTTTATGTTTACTAAGGTTGTATGTTACATATAATGTTGTTTCAATTAATGTTTATTGCATATTTCAGTTTAATGAGTCTCACCATGATGGTATTTAGTGTCTGTGTGAATGACACTCTGCACCTTCTATGTATCTTATTACAACCCGAATTCCAGAAAAGTTGGGACGTTTTTTAAATTTTAATAAAATGAAAATTAAAGGAATTTCAAATCACATGAGCCAATATTTTATTCACAATAAACGTCCCAACTTTTCCGGAATTCGGGTTGTATTTAAAAGCTGCTTGTGATGAGCTTTGTGATGGTTTTTTTTACCGTGTATTTTATGGAATATTTTTACAGAGTATATACATACATATATTGAAAAATACACACAAAATACCATGACAAGACATCCAAGAGCCTTCCACTCTTGGATTACTGGATCTCTTATTACCCATTATCGATTTTGCTTTTCCATTAATTGCTAATACTTTTTTATTTAGATATTTATGTGTTATTTAATTAATATACTTTGGTAAATAAACATCCACACTAACTCACAAACACTCCAGAATTTCCATTCATTAACTATAAATTCACAGCATAGTGTTAAAAACTTTAAAAGGAAGCAACCGGAGACAGAGAGAGATCGACACACAAATTGTGATGCTTTCTTATTCTGCATGTAAGATTCACTGGTGCATGTCCCTGGAGCTCCTGATTAGGTTTACTCACTCACACGCCTGTCATCAATTATTCCTCTTTGACACATGGACCAGTCCACTTCATGGTACACACAGGGGGTTTCCCACACCGAGAAAGGTGTAGCCCTCACAGATAAATGATCGGGGGGGGTTCAATACCAACCTAAATGACATGCTGTGACGCATGCCATACTGTCTATAGCACATCCAACATCATTGTCCCTACATGCTTTTGATAATGTTGCAATGTAATGACCTCATGAGGGATGATCTAGAAAGCTGTCTGCCATCTGATTCCAATGCCAGAGCTCCAAGAGGAAGCAAAAACATTTGTGTCCTATTAGTCAAGGGACATGTATTGATGGCGCAAGCTGTTGTAGAACATGAATGTTTACAATCAGGGAACAAGGGCTTGAATGCAGTACAATACTGATGAGCAGAAGTCTGCAATGAATCACATCTGAAAACGAGACAGAGGTGCTACATAGAAAGAAAGAAAGAAAGAAAGAAAGAAAGAAAGAAAGAAAGAAATGTGATTACTCAGTATTTTAATATTACCATAATACTACATAACCCCTCACACCCCAGCCATGTAAGTACTTAATGACAATGAGGTGAACCTTTTAATCCTTAAAATACAAAATAATTGATGCCAAAGCAACTCTTTATGTCTCTTGGCATTTGTAGTTTACAACTTTGCAATAGATTGTTTCCAATTTATTTATTTTTTTATTTTTCTCCATAAATTATCTCTCTCACACACACAATTTTGGCCCATTTGTACCTTCCCACCATTGTGTCATTATTCCTTCTTATTTTAGAGACAGGACTGTAGAGCTTTAGCAGAGACCACAGTCCCTTTCACCCAGAGACATGACTGATCATTTAGTCACTCTTTACTCTTCTCCTGCCTGCCACCCATTAAAACTGTTAGCCTCTTGAATGCACCCGCCACCCTGTTTTTTCATCCCGGAGTGCCGTAAGACCTTCTCGCTTTGCTTTGGCCTTTTAAAACACTGTGATGAGTGTGTTTGTGTGTAGAGTAGACGGTTGAGTGGCTCTCTGTCATGGCAGTAAATAAATAAATAAGCAGGTGTGTATAAATGTGTAAATAGGGCTGGCCACAGAGCTGACAACTAAGAGAGCCACCATGCTGCATCATGACAAGACGAGAGAGAACTGTATCTCTAGGGTCCTGTCCACTTCATGTATTTCACTCCTCTCTTTCTCGCTCTCTTTCTCAGGCGTGTAGTGACCAGGCTCGCTCTCACTTACAGAACCTCTAGATTTTGATTAGGCTCAGTCCAGGGCTGGTCACACCATGGCTTTTTGGTGTTAATTCAGATGGCGCCCCAGAAAGAGTGATGAGATATTTTACAACCACTTTCTGCCACTTAAAAAAAAACTGCACTCTTGCTCTTTTCATGTTTTCTGTTTTTCCTCCACGGATCATCATATTTCCTTTCAGATCGTCATGTATCCATTACATTTAATTTAACTGCATTTCATTTATTAAATATAAGTAGCTAATAATATAGCTTATGTTTTCAAGAAATTTCTATTTCAGTCTTTGTACTTTCTACAGAGTTTTACATTTGATGCAATGTGAGGCTTGCTGTTTCTTTGTAATTATTTGGAAAATTTATTAGAAAGTTGTTTCAAAGTAAATCCTACACCTTTTTTCAGTGTGTGTATGTAAATGTGTGCATTTTTGAAGAACTGGTTTTAATTCATGAATTGAACACACATGACCTGAATTTGTATTTAAAAATAGAATGACAGGAATAATAATTTAATGAACTGTAATTAAATAAAATAAATAAAAGAAATTATGTAATTCTGGAAAATAACAGTAAATGTTCTTAGTAAATAAGTAACAAGCAGGTGCAAAATTCCAAGTGTGTAGACTATCACTTATTATTATATTTAATATAATTTATACTACTCTGCTTCGTGTCCTGGCCTCATCACGACCTTGGGTGTGCATTATTTTTCTAATAATTCAATGGCCCGGAGTCAATTATTCCTTTTATTTATATATATATATATATATATATATATATATATATATATATAATGTATATATATATATATATACATATATGTATATATATATATATATATATACATATATGTATATGTATATATACATATATGTATATATATATATACATATATGTATATATATATACAACCCGAATTCCGGAAAAGTTGGGACTTTTTTTAAATTTTAATAAAATGAAAACTAAAGGAATTTCAAATCACATGAGCCAATATTTTATTCACAATAGAACATAGATAACGTAGCAAATGTTTAAACTGAGAAATTTTACACTTTTTATCTTAATTAGCTCATTTAAAATTTAATGCCTGCTACAGGTCTCAAAAAAGTTGGCACGGGGGCAACAAATGGCTAAAAAAGCAAGCAGTTTTGAAAAGATTCAGCTGGGAGAACATCTAGTGATTAATTAAGTTAATTGATATCAGGTCTGTAACATGATTAGCTATAAAAGCTTTGTCTTAGAGAAGCAGAGTCTCTCAGAAGTAAAGATGGGCAGAGGCTCTCCAATCTGTGAAAGACTGCGTAAAAAAGTTGTGGAAAACTTTAAAAACAATGTTCCTCAACGTCAAATTGCAAAGGCTTTGCAAATCTCATCATCTACAGTGCATAACATCATCAAAAGATTCAGAGAAACTGGAGAAATCTCTGTGCGTAAGGGACAAGGCCGGAGACCTTTATTGGATGCCCGTGGTCTTCGGGCTCTCAGACGACACTGCATCACTCATCGGCATGATTGTGTCAATGACATTACTAAATGGGCCCAGGAATACTTTCAGAAACCACTGTCGGTAAACACAATCCGCCGTGCCATCAGCAGATGCCAACTAAAGCTCTATCATGCAAAAAGGAAGCCATATGTGAACATGGGCCAGAAGAGCCGTCGTGTCCTGTGGGCCAAGGCTCATTTAAAATGGACTATTTCAAAGTGGAATAGTGTTTTATGGTCAGACGAGTCCAAATTTGACATTCTTGTTGGAAATCACGGACGCCGTGTCCTCCGGGCTAAAGAGGAGGGAGACCTTCCAGCATGTTATCAGCGTTCAGTTCAAAAGCCAGCATTTCTGATGGTATGGGGGTGCATAAGTGCATACGGTATGGGCAGCTTGCATGTTTTGGAAGGCTCTGTGAATGCTGAAAGGTATATAAAGGTTTTAGAGCAACATATGCTTCTCTCCAAACAACGTCTATTTCAGGGAAGGCCTTGTTTATTTCAGCAGGACAATGCAAACCCACATACTGCAGCTATAACAACAGCATGGCTTCGTCGTAGAAGAGTCCGGGTGCTAACCTGGCCTGCCTGCAGTCCAGATCTTTCACCTATAGAGAACATTTGGCGCATCATTAAACGAAAAATACGTCAAAGACGACCACGAACTCTTCAGCAGCTGGAAATCTATATAAGGCAAGTATGGGACCAAATTCCAACAGCAAAACTCCAGCAACTCATAGCCTCAATGCCCAGACGTCTTCAAACTGTTTTGAAAAGAAAAGGAGATGCTACACCATGGTAAACATGCCTCGTCCCAACTATTTTGAGACCTGTAGCAGAAATCAAAATTGAAATTAGCTCATTTTGTGCATAAAATTGTAAACTTTCTCAGTTTAAACATTTGCTATGTTTTCTATGTTCTATTGTGAATAAAATATTGGCTCATGTGATTTGAAAGTCTTTTAGTTTTCATTTTATTAAAATTTAAAAAACGTCCCAACTTTTCCGGAATTCGGGTTGTATATATACATATATGTATATATATATATATATATATATATATATATATACATATATATATATATACATGTATATGTATATATACATATACATGTATATATATATACACATGTATATATATATACACATGTATATATGTATATATATATATATACGTATATATATATATATATATACATATATATATATATACGTATATATATATATATATATACATATATATATACATATATACGTATATATACATATATATATACGTATATATATATATATATATATATATATATATACGTATATATATATATATATATATACATATATATATGAAATCTGTATGAAATATGTATGAAATCAAACAATCAACGCTGCAAAGTGAAAGTGAAAGTGACGTGACATTCAGCCAAGTATGGTGACCCATACTCAGAATTTGTGCTCTGCATTTAACCCATCCAAAGTGCACACACACAGAGCAGTGATAACACACACTGTGAACACACACCCAGAGCAGTGGGCAGCTATTTATGCTACGGCGCCCGGGGAGCAGTTGGGGGTTCAGGGCCTTGCTCAAAGGCACCTAAGTCGTGGTATTGAAGGTGGAGAGAGCACTGTACATGCACTCCCCCCACCTACAATTCCTGCCGGCCCGAGACTCGAACTCACAACCCTTCGATTGCAAGTCCAACTCTCTAACCATTAGGCCACGACTTTCCCTTAAACTGTGTTCCGAAGATAAATGGAGGTCTTACTGGTTTGGAACGACATGAGGGTGAGTTATTAATGACATAATTTTCATTTTTGGGTGAACCAACCCTTTAACAGGCTCTTCAAATATGCTTCATTGTTTGTTAATGTTTTTCAAAGATTTTTTTTCCGCTAATCGTGGATTCTGAATGCATTGCCACAGATTTCGCTTACGCTTTGCAGTTTTAATTACGTGACAGACCGATACGCTAAAACCAATGCAGTGTGAGCCGGAAAGAGAATTGATTAGTTCATCTCATGAGTCTTTCGGGTCGAGGTGTTCCTTAATCACGTGACAGACCCATACGCTAAAACCAATGCAGTCTGTGGAGCGTTTCCCAAAACGTTTTCTTTTATTGGAGTAAGGTCATAAACGGCAAACGTATACACCGGTCACAACAGGTAGTTTTTTGCCTCTTACTCCACTTTCTGTCGGCTTATTGAAGTGCACATGTGTGATACGTGACAGGAACCCATTGTTAGTGCAGATTTAAGTAAAATCTTAAATTAAGTAAATAAAAAAATCTAGACTGAGCAAACATCTTGCAGCAAAAAAGGGGGAAATATATGACAAAAGTAGACTTTTTCATGACTCAGTAAATTATAAAATTTGAGAGGATAATATATGAGCTCTAAGTTTCCCGACATGTTGCAAGCTTAATTTAACATCACAACTGACAAATGTATGGAATATTTGGTATCTGAAAAATTATTTGTTAATTTGTATCTCTTTCATATTTGTCTTATTTTGTGCTTCTTTTTCAAAATTTATAAATTATAATAATTATCTATATTATATATGAACAAATATAATTTGTATAAGTTGCTCCCTTTTCACTACTGTTAAAGGGATAGTTTAGTGGTAAATATACCACTTTTTAGAGAAAAATTGTATATTTGAGGATTTCCAGTCAGGATTTAGACCGTATAATAGTACTGAGACTGCTCTCCTTAGAAATGACCTGCTCTTATCATCTGATCATGGTTGTATCTCTCTGTTAGTTCTATTGGATCTTAGTGCTTCATTTGACACAATTGACCACAACATTCTTTTGCATAGACTTGAACACTTTGTTGGCATTAATGGAAGTGCATTAGCATGGTTTAAATCATACTTATATGATCGCCATAAGTTCGTAGCAGTGAATGAAGAGGTATCATATCGATCATATCGATGCAGTATGGAGTACCTCAAGGCTCAGTACTAGGGCCGCTACTCTTCACGCTTTATATGTTACCCTTGGGAGATATCATCAGGAACCATGGTGTTAGCTTTCACTGTTATGCTGATGATACTCGGCTCTATATATTTCTTCGCGGCCCGGTGAAACACACCAATTTGAAAAACTAATGGAATGCATAGTCGATATAAAAAACTGGATGGCGAGTAATTTCTTACTGCTAAATTCTGAAAAAACAGAGGTGTTAATTATAGGACCTAAAAACTCTGCATGTAATAACCTAGAACACTGTCTAAGACTTGATGGCTGCTCTGTCAATTCTTCATCATCAGTTAGGAACCTAGGTGTGCTATTTGATCGCAATCTTTCCTTAGAAAGCCATGATTCTAGCATTTGTAAAACTGCATTTTTCCATCTCAAAAATATATCTAAATTACGGCCTATGCTCTCAATGTCAAATGCAGAAATGTTAATCCATGCATTTATGACCTCAAGGTTGGATTATTGTAATGCTTTATTGGGTGGTTGTTCTGCATGCTTAGTAAACAAACTACAGCTAGTCCAAAATCCAGCAGCAAGGGTTCTTACTAGAACCAGGAAGTATGACCATAATTAGCCCGGTCCTGTCAACACAGCACTGGCTCCCTATCAAACATCATATAGATTTTAAAATATTGCTTATTACTTATAAACCCCTGAATGGTTTAGCACCTCAGTATTTGAATGAGCTCCTTTTACATTATAATCCTCTACGTCCACTATGTTCTCAAAACTCAGGCAATTTGATAATCCCTAGAATATCAAAATCAACTGCGGCCGGCAGATCTTTTTCCTATTTGGCGCCTAAACTCTGGAATAACCTACCTAACATTTTTCAGGAGGCAGACACACTCTTGCAGTTTAAATCTAGATTAAAGACCAATCTTTTTAACCTGGCTTACACATAGCATACTAATATGCTTTTAATATCCAAATCCGTCAAAGGATTTTTAGGCTGCATTAATTAGGTAAACCGGAACCGGGAACACTTCCCATAACACCTGATGTACTTGCTACATCATTAGAAGAATGGCATCTACGCTAATATTTGTCTGTTTCTCTCTTATCCCGAGGTCACCATAGCCACCAGTTCCAGTCTGTATCCAGATCAGAGGGTCACTGCAGTCACCCGGATCCAGTACGTATCCAGACCAGATGGTGGATCTGCACCTAGAAAGGACCTCTAAAGCCCTGAAAGACAGCGGAGACCAGGACAACTAGAGCCCCAGATACAGATCCCCTGAAAAGACCTTGTCTCAGATGACCACCGGGACAAGACCACAGGAAACAGATGATTCTTCTGCACAATCTGACTTTGCTGCAGCCTGGAATTAAACTGCTGGTTTCGTCTGGTCAGAGGAGAACTGGCCCCCCAACTGAGCCTGGTTTCTCCCAAGGTTTTTTCTCCATTCTGTCACCGATGGAGTTTCGGTTCCTTGCCGCTGTCACCTCTGGCTTGCTTAGTTGGGGTCACTTCATCTACAGCGATATCATTTACTTGATTGCAAATAAATGCACAGACACTATTTAAACTGAACAGAGATGACATCACTGAATTCAATGATGAACTGCCTTTAACTGTCATTTTGTATTATTGACACACTGTTTTCCTAATGAATGTTGTTCAGTTAGTTTGACGCAATGTATTTTGTTTAAAGCGCTATATAAATAAAGGTGACTTGACTTGACTCAAAAATTTAAAATGTCATAATTTATTCAAGTTTTTACCAATTCAATCCTTGATGCAAATTTCTCATAAGTTTAATTGATTTTGTCTATTTTTGTTTGAAAGCTACATATAAAATATCAAAATAAATGTTGGTAACTGCAGTTCGACTGAAATAATGACTAAAAGTTGACAAAAATGCATAGATTTTCCATCGACTAAAACTTGTCTAAAACTATGAAAGACTCAAATGACTAAAATGACAAAAAGATAAAGACTAAGACTAAATCAAAATTAACACTGCTTTCGATATGTATTTTTATGTACTCAGTACATTTTATTATTATTATTATTATTATTTATTTTTAGCATTTTTATTTTATCTCATACACATTAAATGTTAAACAGAATTTCTTTTGACATGCAATAACCAATAAGTTTTGTTTCCAGCCTTCAAGCACACACATTTCAGCCTCAGTTTCAGTTTTAATAAGCAATTTTTATTTATTTTTATTATTATTTAATTTTTTGCTCTTACTTAAACTTTATTTGTTATTTTTTACTTTTGATATATCTAATACCTGTCTATGTAGTATATTGACTGAATGCACAAAATAGCTGAGTGCAAGTGATTATAATTTGAATACAATTCATGTTTTGGTAGGGATGACTGTTTTTTTTTTTAATGAAATGTTACAAATCTCATCTAAAACATGTTTAAATGAGCACTGTATGTTAAATTAAATGTAAATCATGTTTGGTGATGTTCTTTCCAAGGAGCTGATAAGTTGTTTTGTAATGATATATTGAGTAACATGACTGTCAATAAATTATTTCTTTAAACTAAATAATTACATGATTTGCTCAATAATTCATCGAATTAGTTTCAAATAATTATGTATCAATAGTTGTGGAGAAAAAAAACACTGCCTCCCCCCAGAAAAACTATTAAAAGATTAATTATTTATACACTGTTGTAGGGTGTTGAAGAGACAACAACAAAAGTGAACACAAAGGTTAAATTTAACATTTTAGTATAAGTATTTTAACCTTATTGTGTAATTGTGTATAATTTATTGTGTAGTTATGTTGTTTTTTAAGCATTTCCTTTGAACATCCTGTACAATTACATGCAGAGGTTTTCTTTCTTTCTTTCTTTCTTTCTTTCTTTCTTTCCTAAAATTCTTAGTTTGTGTTGTTTTTTTAGAAAGTCTCTTATGCTCACCCCAAAATACAGTAAACACTATAAAATAGTGAAATGTGTCAATTTAAAATATCTATTTGAATGTTTACTTTACTTTATTCCTGTGGTCAAAGCTGAATTTTCAGTATCATTTCTCCAGTCTTCAGTGTCACATGATCCTTCAGAAATTATTTAAATATGCTGATTTGCAGATCAGGAAACATTTCTGATTATTTTAATGCTGATATTATTATTCTGTGCTGCTTCATATTTTTAAGTAAACAATTTTTATTTTATTTTTACTTCTCTTATGAACATGCACCCTGTCAGACATGACCTTGATTGCAAAATTAGATATATGATTTGAAATTAACATACTTAGTACTACTTAAATAGCCTATTTGTCATCTTAACTTGCTCTGTTTCATTACTCACCTTTGTACTGGAGAATAGAAGGGCTATATATGACGAGTCATATTTTCTTGTCTTTTCACCACACTGGACGCAACAAAGTGAACATTGCAAATCCAATTGTCTTTTCTATCAGAGCACTGGAGTGTGTCAGAAATATAACGGGACATCATTTTATAGTCATGGATTTGTTGTCTCGCGTCGCATTGCATCCACAGCAGAGAACATCACTGGGTTCTATTTGCTTTTAAAATGTTGTGCCGCTTGCGTCTGGAGTATACACATTATTTTGGTATTTCTGAATCTTAAGTATATCATCTGCTTTACCAGCACTGGCAGTATTTTCACAAACTTGTATTTTTCATGCTTAGAGCAGAGCCATGTATCGTTCATTTATAGTTCCCTGATGGAGGGAACAGAGACATTATGTTGTGACGACATATGTGGTCTAACTTGGGAGCCCGAATCCTCTCTGATTAAGAGAAAACACCAATGAAATTTGTCTAGTGGATTTTGCATACCTGAGCCACTCCCCGTGCATATGGGTATAAATAGGCAACAGATGCACCCACTCATCAGATTTTACTCTGAGGAGCCAAGAACTCATCCCTGGCAACCAGAGATGGTTCGAGGTTGTGGCATGGGGACATAACATCTCCGTTCCCTCCATAAGGGAATGAGGGTTATGTACGTAACCAAAACATTCCCTATTTGTCAGTCACTATGAGTTACGTTGTGATGGCATATGGGGTCTATGGAAAGCCCCACAACCTGAACCCACTTACAACCCTATGGCATTGCAAGTGTTGACAATCTGCAGCTTGTCAGGTTCTACGCAAAGGTTGTAACCATCCCAGCGCCCAAGTGCAAATTTGCTGACCTTGGCGCCCACAGGGACCACAGGTGAGTACATCGCAAGTAAGCCGCCATTCCTGTGACAGAAAATAATTTCTTAAGGGATTTTGACTTGTGTGAAAGGTGCTTCAGGCTTTTCCTGTTTATTGTTTACAGATTGGTAGTAACGATGGGGAAGGGAGCCTTCCAAGGAAGAGCGTTACAGAGGAAGGTATCATGTGGAGACACTGAAATGCCTGGGAGAGTACTACATATGGAATGGGACCCTGAGGCAGGTCCTACCTGAGAGTAGGGAGGAACCACTGCCAGCAGAGCCTGACAGAATGGTTTGTCAAAGGGAAGACATGGGTTCACCGAGAGGGAAACCTTACCATGGAAGCATACACATGGGGGGTGTTGGATGATGCTTGACCAGGATTCGCTGCCCAAGGAACTTGACTGGGAGAAAAAGGCACTCGCATCCCTGTGTAAGGGAGGTATGGCACAGCAAGCATAACACCGACCGGCCCTTCTCTCCAATTACCTATTACCCAACACATTGGAATAAACTGGCTCAATGCGGAGGCTATAGTACCTAGCAAAGGTGTTCGGTGTCACCCAGCATGCAGATCTAAAGATGTCTGAGGCACTGTGCACCAACACATAGGAGGAAGGGCCACTCCGGGAGGAGGGAGCCCTCATCCCTAGGGGCACGGCTCGCCTTGGAACTGGTACAAGGAACAAGGCAATGGCATTCACTATCCAGTGGGCCAACCTCTGCTTGGAGACATCCTTTCCTTTCTGCTGATCTCTGTAGCAGACAAACAGCTGCTCAGAGCTTGTAAAGCTGCTGGTTTGGTCCACATATATGTGAAGCGCTCTTACAGGACACAGCAATGCTAGGGCTTGGTCTGCCTCCTCCGGGGTCAGTGCTTGCAGCTCACCACCTGATCACAGAAAGGCATGGTGGGAACCTTGGGCCAGGACCGGGATATCAGGACAACGTGTGTTTAGGCCGGGCCAAACACAAGGCACTCTTCACTTACCAAAAATGTTTGGAGGTCTACGAGCCTCTTGATGGAAGTGAGCGCAGTCAGGAGCACTGTCTTAATGGACAGGAATTTAAGCTCAACGGAATCCAGCGGCTCAAAGGGATCTATCTGAAGGCCAGCCAGGATGGTAGAGAGATCCCAGGAGGGCACCAGGGGTGTCCTAGGAGAATTCAACCTTCTGGCACCCCACAGAAACTTGATAATGAGATTGTGCTTTCCCAGGGACCGGCTGTTAACTGCATCGTGGTGTGCTGTGACAACAGCCACATACACTTTTGAGGTGGAGGGTGACAGCCTACTCTCCAACCTTTCTTGCAGGAAAGAAAGCATGACTCTTATCGTGCTCCTTCGGGGGTCTTTTCAGTGAGAGAGAGTCTTCTCACACTCACTTCAGTGCATAGGCTTGCCTTGTAGAGGGAGCTGTAGCCTGAGTGATGGTGTCTACTACCGCTTGTCCTGGAGCAACACGTGGAGGTTTCACAAAACCAGGCGTGGGTGCCATTGTTTCCCTGTCCCCTTTGAATGGAGGTCCTTTCTCAGGGGGATGCATCAGGGAGGGGCTTTCACAAGGAACCTGAGTTCCGGGAACCATGTCTGGGTGGGCCAGTAAGGTACAACCAGAAAGACCTGTTCCTCCCTCCCTGACCTTGCACAGTGTCTGTGCGAGAAGGCTCACTGGGGGAAAAACATACTTGCGTAGAGCCCAAGGCCAGCTGTGTGCCAGTGCATCCATGCCGAGGGGGGCCTCAGTCAAGGAATAATACAGCTGGCAGTGGGAAGCAAACAGGTCTACCTGGGCTTCACCAAATTGACTCCAAATCAGCTGGACCATATGAGGATGGAGTCACCATTCTCCGGGGAATGTGAACTGTCATGAGAGCAAGTTGGCTGCAAAATTGAGCTCCCCTGGAATTTGGATGGCGTGCAGCAATTTGAGCCGTGTCTGGCTCCAGAGGAGGTGTCACAACTCGGTGGGCGAGTTGTAACATGCGACATGTTCATAGACCTTCCTGCCGGTTGATGTACAAAACAGTCACAGTGATAAGATAAGATAAGAATCACTTTATTCGCCAAATGCATCAACAGATACACAGGAATTTGATACGGCCATCAGTAACACACAAACTCAACACACAAACATATATGCGTATAGCTGCAAAAAACATGCCTAAAACAATCAAATCAAATAATAAAATAGTCCAAAAATAGTGCTAGATCAGCTATTCATAAGAGAAATGGCTCTTGGAAAAAAACTATTAAGATGGCGTGAGGTCCTTGTCTTCACTGCTCTGTACCTTCTTCCTGAAGGAAGCAGCCTTAAAATGTCACTTGCTGGATGGGACTGATCAGCAGCAATTTTAGCCGCCCTCTTCCTGACTCTGGCCTCATATAGGTCGTTAAGTGACAGCTGCCTCTGTCCAGTCAGCCTCTCTGCTGTGCGCACAATACGCTGTAGTCTGACCTTCGCCTGGGCTGATGCAGATGCAAACCAAACAGTAATGGATGCTGAAGGCTTTCCACAGTGTAAAATCTAGACCGAACAGAGCTGGAAACGTTTAGTTTATCTAACGGTCTCAAAAAAAACATTCCACTATGAGCTCTCTTAAGAATGGAGGAACTGTTTTCCTCCCATTTCAAGTCATTTGTGATAACAGTGCCTAAAAATTTAATTGACTCCACCCTCTTCACAACAGAGCTCTTGATAGTTAGAGGAGGAAGGGAGGCGGGTGTTCTGTGAAAATCTGTCACCATTTCCACAGTCTTTTGCTGATTAAGCTCCAAGTTGTTCTCATCACACCACGCAACCAATTTTAGACACTTCCTGCCTGTAAGCAGACTCGTCATTTCCCTTAATAAGGCCGACTAATGTAGTATCGTCTGCAAATTTACTCAGCTTGATGGAACCATTTTTGGAAGTGCAATCATTGGTATACAGTGAATAGAGAAATGGTGACAGCACGCACCCCTGAGGTGCTCCAATGTTAGTAGTCTGAGGATCAGACATGTGCTGGCCAAGCCGCACATACTGATGTCTGTCACTAAGAAATTCCATAATCCAGCGGCAGATAGAGGGTCCCACTCCCATCAGTGACAGCTTCTCCCACAGTCGCTCGGGTAGAATGGTGTTAAAGGCTGCACTGAAATCTACAAACAACATCCTTACATAGGAGCCAGGAGAGTCAAGATGGTCCAGAGCATAATGCAGTCCTAAATTGACCGCATCATCTACCGAGCGGTTTTCCCTGTAAGCAAACTGTAATTGATCAAGATAAGGAGCTGTGATAGGTTTAAGATGTGACAGAACCAACCGCTCCAGACATTTCATGACCACTGATGTAAGGGCCACCGGTCTGTAGTCGTTTAGGTCCACAGCTTTGATTTTCGGCACTGGAATAATGGTTGATGACTTAAAACAACTCGGAACCCTGCATAAAACAATTGATTGATTAAAAATGTCTGTAAAAACTGGAGCTAGCTGACTATCGCAGTACTTCAGGGTGGCAGGTGAAATCCCATCAGGGCCACTCGCTTTCCTTACATTTTGTCGGCTAAATAGCCGATACACATCCTTCTCCTCAATTTCAATATCAATATCAGAGGTGACTTGATCTTGAGGGCCAATGTTCTCCCCCTCTCTAAGTGTGACACCCCCGGGAGGGAAAGGATGAGGGCATGGAGATTTCTCAAATCATTGAATTCATTGGCCAATTTAACAGATGGAGTGACTTGTTGTTTTTTATTTTTATAGCCTGTCAAGTTCTTCAGCGACCTCCAAGCTGAAGAGGAGTCATTGATGCCAAATTGTTCCTCCATATTCACTTTGTAGGCACTTTTTGCTTTCCTAATGGCTTTATTTAACTTTTGTCTGGCCAGCCTGTATTCATCTCCATTTCCTTCTCTGTAGGCCTGTTCTTTGGTTTCCCTGAGCAGCCTGAGGGATTTTGTGAACCAGGGTTTGTTGTTGTTATATTTCACCAGAGTTTTGGTGGGAATACAAGCTTGCTCACAGAATGAAATATATGAACACACAGTGTCTGTATATGAGTCCATAGAGTCACAAGAAGCACGCATGGATTTCCAATCAGTGGTATCTAAACAGACCTGTAACATCCCAATTGCCTCTGTCGTCCATCTTTTAGAGGTATACTGTACCGCCCTTGCTAGTTTTAGTTTTTGATTGTAGATGGGGACCATCTGAATTAAACCATGATCTGAGTTCCCAAGAGGGGCACGGGGAAGTGAACGATATGCTGCTTTGTGAACAGAATAAAACTTATACAGTATATTTCCTCCCCGAGTCGGACAACTAACTAGCTGTTTGTATTTGGGCAGATCATGTTTCAAATGACATGCATTAAAGTCACCCATAACAAGTAGTACAGAGTCAGGGTGCTTATCCTCAATGTTTATAATCAGCTCCATTAGAACGTACTGCGCTTCCCGTGTGTTAACTTTAGGTGAAATATACACGCAACCAAATATAACAGAGGCAAACTCTCTAGGGGCATAAAATGGCCTGCAGTCTATAGCCAGGAACTCCAACAAGGGGCAACAATGTTTGTATAATACTGAAACGTCAGTGCACCAATTTAAATTAATATAACAGCAAAGACCTCCGCCTGATGTCTTCCCACTTCGTCCTTTGTCGCAGTCAGCTATGATTAAGTTAAATCCAGGTAATTCCACCGCTGAATCCGTAATGTCCATGTTCAGCCAGGTTTCGGTGAAGACAAAAACCGAATTCATATGGAAATCTCGGCTGGTCCTTAACAGTAGATTAAGTTCTTCAATTTTGTTACTGAGAAAGCGCACGTTAGACAGGCAGACAGCAGGGAGAGGAACCCGGTGTCCCCGCTTCCTCCACCTGTGGAGAGCCCCAGCTCTCCTCCCTCTCGCTCGTCACTTAACTCTTGTCGCTGACTTAATGATATCCTCCTCAAAAGTCAGGAATTCGGGGATCAAGCTGGCAGGCTTTGTTCCCCTAATGTTCATAAGCATGTCACAATTGTAGCTAAACCGCATATTTAGAAAAACAACATCGAACAACAGCAAAACAAACAAACACACAGCACTGAAATGCCGCGGCTGCCCTGCATAATGGGAGGCGCCACCTAGCACCTAATTAGAACATGTCTATGTCTATGCGGACCAACACGTGGTTTTCTTGCAGGAGTGGCCAGAACTGCCGCAAGGCTAGATGCACTGCCAGCAACTCTAGGCAGTGGAGGCCCTGTCCAGAGCCCAGAGGCTCCCTGCCCATTGCATATAGCCCCTCAGCCCATCCTGGAGGCATCTGTCATGACAACGACATGCCAGGACACTTGTTCTAAGGGCATTCTGGCCCATAGAAAGGCAAGGTCCATCCAGGGGCTCAAAGGGTGGTGACATGTCAGAGTGATGGCCACACAAAATGTACCACAGCACCATGCCCATTTCTGGACTCTGGATTGTAACCAGTGCTGAAGTGGTCTCATTTGAAGCAATCCTAAGTGGCCTGACTGTGGCTGCAGATGCCATATGCCACAAGAGCCTCTTAAAGTGTTTCAGTGGTACCACCATCCTGCCTCTGAAGGAATTCTGGGCACACTCATTGGTGAGACATGCCATCATACTCACTGAGTCTAACTCCACACCAAGAAAAGAGATTCTCTGCATGGGGGGAGAGCTTGCTCTTTATCCAGTTGACCCGAAGCCCCAACTGGCTGAGGTGCCGAGCACAAGGATCCTGTGATCGTACAACTGTTCTCACAACTCCCCATGAACGCAAACTAAAGGAATGACCACTGCAAACCATTTCTGGGGCTAGATGTATCTGATGATAGGCTTTTCTATTAGCATCTTGAATGGGAACTTGTGAAGGGTCCAAATCAAAACTCACTGAACCAGAATTGGTCAAAGGCCACCATCTTTCTTGGGCACGATGAAGTATGGGCTGTAAAACCCTGACACCATCTTGGCTTGGCTTTATTACAACCTTTGCCAGCAGAACAGAGGCATCTCGCACTGCCGCCGAAGTCTCGTGGACCCTGCTGAACCTGGGAGGTTGCCTGGCTGTAACCTGGCCAAGTCGGACTGTCCGAATGAACCAACAGGACGGGTTGGGCAGTGCAAGCCACGCCCCTAAGCTCTGTGCAAGTGACACCAAAGAAACAGTCGACATGACCGCAGTTGTGCAGCGGTGGGAAGTCGTACTGGATGGCCCAGAAGGCATCGCATTCTGGCTCATCAGAGCTAGACTCCCCGTGTCTTCATCCTTGGAAGATGACAGCCCATCCCCTGATGCCGAGACCACCATGAGACGGCTCAGATGAATCACTGGGAAAACAGACGGAACAGTCACTACGGGAGGAGTGAGAGACCCGCGGGGACGGACCATGTGGGGAGGATCTCACTGTGACCCTCAGATTACCCAAAGCATCAGCCGGCTGAAGACAATGATCGTGGCTGTCAGTAGAAGCCAGACAACAACCACACCTAAGAGGACACAGCCAGAGCAGCATCCTTAAAATGTGACCGTGATCATAAACTGTTTTTTTAGATGAAACCCCCAGGGAAATCGCTGAAATAACAGGGTTGAACGTGTTGTAACGCCACCCAGAACAGCCTCTTTTTCTAGCATACGAGAGAAATCACCTGGTGAATGCTGTGATTTTTTTATCCACTCGACTTTTATCCACTCGACTCGAGTTTATGCACCTGTTGCCTATTTATACCCATATGCACGGGGAGTGGTTCAGGTATGCAAAATCCACTAGCCTATTTCATCCGCATTTTCTCTTAATCAAAAAGGATTCAGGCTCCCAAGTAAGACCTCATATGTCGTCGTGACATAACTCGTAGTGACCGACAGGGATAAGGAACTAGTTCAATAGGGAACTAATGTAAATACTTAAGGCAGTAGAAAAACAATAGGCTAAACAGTCAAGGAAATTATTACATAAGAAACAGTTTAATGTTATATAAGAACGTTTTTTTTATAGCACATTAAAACCAATATTCAAAATGTATCTTGAAAGTCTTTGTTTCTCTCTTTTAAAATGATATGACATTATATGAATTGATTTTATTTTATTTCCATGCATTCAAATTTAAATTGTTAAACTCCTTCTAGAACTGCCTTCACCTCAGATCCTCAGCCAAGGTATTGCAAACCTGTGGTATTACAGCTGTATACCATGACATCCCCACAGCCTCCGTAGTTCAGGAACTCATCCATCCCCACACGACTCTAAGAATTGTGTGAATGCCTATGTCTATTCGTGTCTTATTAAGATATGTCTTATTCATACCTTTGCTGCATGTTTCGATTTATTAAAACTGCAATTATTGTGTGCAAGGCTATCCATTCTTTGCAGGCTAAAATCTAACTGACAGCAATTGATTAAAGATAGACATACTACAGAAATTCCAGCTCCATTTCTGCTCTCTCTTTCTCTCTTTTTCTCTTTTTCTCTCTTTTTCTCTTTTTCTCTCTTTCCCCCTCTCTCTCTCTCTCTTTCTATCTCTCTCCTTTGGGAAGACACTTCTCCTTTTTCCAGTTCTGGCCAATTTGGATGGGTCCCAGCCTAAGACAGATTACACAAAATAGCATATCAAACATAATCAATCTTCAACCCCTGGAAGCCATCACTCTCATTATGAATAATTACTGTTGTGTGGTGCCAGAGCCAAAATGTTGCCACCACTGTTTTTAGTCCAGACTGCCATTAACTTTGAGGATAGTATCAAGATGCATTTTTCAAAAAAGTTTAAAAACCATTTTTCACATGCTTTCCCTTCCTCACTTGCGTTTTGTTTGCTTTCTCTTTCTGTCTCACAGTTTGGACATGTAAAATAGGAGGAGAGAAGACAGTGCCTTCTTCCAGCTATTATCTTCTCTCTCTGCAGGTTTCCACCTCATTCGGACAGGAAGACTGCACAAGTCATCATTAACCCCAAGTGCTGTTATTTGTGCTTCATCCAACACATTTTCTGCCAACCAGAATGTGTGGCTATGCAGCCAAAGCCTTTTTTCCTCCAGACTGCACTGTCAAACACTCTAAAGGAAATGTGCAGAATTGTGTCTGCACAGCATAGTAAAAGAGAGGGGAATGGAGGGAAGAAAAGAGTTGTGTACACCAAAGAAAGGAGGAGGCAGAGAAATCTTTAGATGAGCGAGTAGCACACTGGAGTGGGTTGCTGTGGAAATGAGGCAGCAGTAGGAGGCTCCAGGAGCGGATGGCTGTCTTATCTGCTGGCAGCTGAGTGATGTGCACCTAAAGTCAGAGTAGTGGGAGCAGAGAGACTCCTAACACTACAGCATTCTACTAAAGATAGTGGAGATCGGAGCACCACATTAAATCACTTCAGATGGTGAGGGAGAATGCCTGCAGGTCTATGAGCAAACAAATCTCAACTCAGCCTCTTCTCAAAATATGCCACCTTTAATACATCTGTATCCTTAGTCTAGGTCTGTGAACTCATGAAATCTGTAACATTTTGGAAGGAGCATGCTTGTAGAACCCAATTTCAATTCTTACCTCCTTACTAATGTTCAAAATTCATCCATCTATTTAATTTCATTAACGATTCATTTGGTTAAAAAAAAAAAAAAAATTGAGAGATTTGAGTAATGACATTTAATGTGTCAGTGATGTGCTTGGTGGTGCTTAAAATTACATGGTTATGGGTTCAATATCTAGGGAATGTGTGGTGATAATAATTCTAATAGGCTACTACTAATAATAATCATTTTAAAAGTACCTTTAAATGCGTTGTTTATCACTTTGGTTAGAATCATCTGAAAAATTCAGAAATAATTTTCTAAAAAGAACCATCTCATTAATTATTCATTCTACAGTAAAATCAAGCTACAGGTCATGCTGTCAGTTTTCACCCAGTAGCTGTTACAGCGCAGGAAACTATTGAAATATTTCAGTATGGTATTCCTTCTGCATCAACAGAAGAATGTATATAGAGCATCACAGTCCCGCCCACAGCCCGAGAGAGCTTAGGTGCCGGAAGTAAATTTCCCATTCATTTCTCCCATTGACTTTCGGAAAAATCCATATCTAAAGAGTTTTTTTAATGCATGTCTGAGGATAACCAGCTACGGCTGAACTCATAAGCATACAACCTATCATTACAAGTGAAATAATTAAGAGAAAATCCAAAAAAAGTCAAAGGTTCACACTGTAAAAAAAGAAAAGTTGACTTAACTTAAAATTACAAGGCAATTTGCAGCACAGCTTTTTTGAGTTCACTCAACTTTTAAACGAAGTAGTTCAATTAACTCAATTCACTGAGTAAGGTCACATATCCCCCAACGTACGATCTTTTGTTCAGCTGATTGAGTTTTTATAGTTAAAAAAAAAACCTGAGAAAATTATGTAATTTCAACTTTTAATGTTATTTTCACTTGACTTAATAAAGTACGTTCAGTTGACTAAAAATGTGTTTTTAAACAGCATCACAAGGTTAAAAAAAACTATTACATGCTCGATATTTTGGTCCAGGTTTTATTTCAAACCAGCAGCAACACATTGGTAACTTTAGCCATGCTCATTTTTAAAAAAGTAAATAAATGAGTAGGTAGAAGAAGAAGAAAAAAAAAACCTTCAAAGTGCTATCTTATTCAACCAGTCCTAAATACTTTAAATGTTCCATGTTTAACATTTTAAATTGTTAACACAGAACAAATTACAAAACGAGCAATATAAGTGCAATTTAAAGAAGTATGTTAACTTTTTGGGGCTTTAGCTTATTCACCGTATCCACCACAGTTAGGGTGAGGCTCCTTTGTCTGTTCGGTGTTGGCGCGCTTCATTGCACATGTGCCAATTTCATGGTCGTTACAGTTCGCATGCTCCAACCTCCAACACAACTTGTATGCTTGTTAACTTGAATCTACAAATTTAATTTACAATTAATTCTAGGTTGGTCCAACGATTGTTGAACCAACATCTTTTCACTAGTTAAGCCAACATTTTTGCATTTAATTGTCCAGTTAACTAAAATATAATCATTAGTCTAACTTTTTGTGAGTTGGATTTTTTACAGTGCAAGACTGTGTACATATTTTCATTTCGAGCGAAGGAACTACTCATCCCATAAACCACCGCACCTCACTGAATTCGACTGAAGCCACACTTTTATATATTGTGTGCTTGTGTGAAAGCGGTTAACGATAACGTCAGCAATGGTGCAGTGCTTTTTACCTGACTGCAATCACCGCTCAGTCATCAACACATGTCGTTGCCATGAATTATTACAGAAATGTTCAGTAAATGCACAAAAAGGTATGCCTAGGCGAAATTTTGTTTTGACAGTGGCATCATAAAATGCTTGATATGACTCATACCATATAAAGGCTACAGTAGCCTAGCTAAAGTGGATGATAATGCTAACTAACGTTACCAACCTCCCTGCAAAACTCACCAAAACTTTGTAGGTCTTGTCCCTCATGCTGGCCCTTACAAAACCCACAAGCTGTCCCTCGGACACGCTACACTCAACTAACATTACATGGCCCTATCTGAAGTGGTTTTCACCCCTTTGAACATTTTTTTTTTCCTCCTTGAAAAAAGCCATCATGGCAGCCAAGGAGATCATGATTGCACTAATAAGTCAACCGTGCAAAACCGCAACACAGATTTTTATTTTATTTTATTTTTTTATTAATGATCTTCGGTCTTCACGGACCTTCGCAGGGTTTAACCAGACGGTTACACAAGTTCCACCAATTAGATGCATCACTGTGGGATTGTGGGATTGTTCAGGATTGTGGGTAATGAAGTACTTATCCAAGACATTGCGAATAAAAGGCATTTAACTCAAAACAAGGTTAGTGCCCCATGAACCTTTGGCGTTTATATGAGCATATACTATTGCTTAGTACAGCCGTAGCTGGTTTTAAGTCTACCATGTATGGTTACGTTTTTATGGCTTATACCCCAACTGTCAATGCAGAAATTGTATCGAATTTTTACTTCCGGCACCGGCTGTGGGCGGGACTGTGATGCTCTATATGCATGAAATAATAGACAGAAACATCTTTTGGCATCCAGTTCAGCTCCTAAATAAGCCATCTACACACTTTAGTCCTCATTGAAGGAATTCATAAATTCCAGTCAATATTTAGAATTCTGTACAAATGGTTAACTAATTATCTGGTATCACCCAGGCAATAGAAAACAAGATATTTCATGACTACATCCATTCTCAGCTCAGGGTTTTTTTTTTTACACCCAGACAACCATATAAAGTATTATTAATAATAATAATAGTAATAACAAAACAAATATTTAAGTGAAAAGATAACAAACCCTGTTTTGTCAGGTAGAAAGAATTATGTTGTGCATATGTGAGTTACAGTAGTGTTATCATCATTTCAAATTTAATTCAGCTTTATTTGGAATTGAAGATAACAGTATATAGTGTGAAATTTCCCTCAATCTTCCCTATATTCATTCAGCTCTCGAATCGAGTGTCATGTTAGAATAATTTTATTGCAGTATTTAAAAAAGTACTTATTCCACATCCTTAAAATACAAGAAAATATCTTGTCAAAATGCTATCTATTTAAATGTAAAAAACTTAAAAAAAAAAAAACTAAAAAAAAAAAACTAAATGCAGCTTATGACAAACAAGGTTGCAATTAAATTCGAGAGCTTAAAATAAACATTTATTTATTTCAAATCAATCAAAAAATAAATCACTGCATATCTGAACCTCGCTGCTTTGAAACATTGGAAAAGTATCAGTTACATGATTGTGATCAACGGTTCTACAAAAATTTGAATAAGATGCCAAACGTAAAACAAGCACTTCTAAATTCTTGTTTATGAAGAAGACAGAAAAAGCAGCAGGCTGAATTATTGTTTCTTGAAGTAATCAGATTGTATAGTCCTCTTACATTTTCAAATATAAATTAAATTAAATATCTATGAATATTAACAGGCTGCAGATTGGAAAAACAAACTTGGACCTAATGCCTATTACTTAAAGATATTTATATTAGCTAGGAGTTATCACAGTTATTCAGACAAAGGGCAGAAAATTATCAATAGAGCCATGGTGTATGGCAACATATAGACAATGTGATATAAAGTAACACTGGAGACCTAGACAGCTCATACACATGCACACACCTATAGAGAATTTGAAACTGATGTCACATCACATTGACTTCTGGGAAACTGCTTTCTTTATGCATCAAACTGAGATGATCGCGCTGCCACTCCGCTATATTGACGGCAGTAATTAGATTTTCTGTCATGATTGTGGAAAATTTCACCATTGTATGTCATTAATGCTGCCATGCATGCTGTAATGCTGAATTGCAAAAGTGACTCAGATCATCGTTCTGAGAGAAAACTGATTTTCCTGGTGTTGGGGCAGGATCATGACAGGCCCATGTTTTATGTGCAAGCACATGGCCATTTGTTTGGGCCATGTGCTTGCGTTGTCTTGTCACCTTACCCCGCCCCCTTGTCATCATCTCGTAATCATTTGATTGTTGCTTTCACCTGTGTCACCTGTTCCTGATTAGTTTGCTCCCCATTTAATCTCCTCATGTTCTCTGTCCTGTGTCGGTACATTGTCTAACCTTGAGCTGTCCGTGAGTAAGCCTGTTGAGAGTCTTGTCAAAATAGTAGTTTGTTCCTGTTTTTGTTGTAGTCTAGTTTGTCAAGTGTTAGTCTAGTTTAGTCATCCTTCGTCTGTCTAGCCCTTGTTTTGCCCCCTCGTGGGTTTTGTTTTTCCTGTTATTTGTTCAATAAACTGTGTTGCTGTGACAACTGTCTGCAATTGAGTTCATCCCTCCACCACCCACCCTGACAACTGGACAGTGCAGTATGTTTTTTTTTTTTTTTCACTGTGTAAATAAATTGGTCGCGGAGATGACGAGAATACAACGGATAGTAAATCTATGTAAGTTCAATTATAGAAACACATTGCTGCATGTTTTTGAAAGTTTTGATTTTGTTTGGTTTAATAATTAACATCACCCTTGCAAGCAGGGCCATAGCTGGGGTTTGCGGGGCCCCGATGCAGGTTGTACCAGTCGGCCCAGTTTGAAATTGGTTAATTTGTATGTTCGGTCTATTTATTTTTTTATTTGTACTATTAACATAATGTTAAAGGTTTATTATTATTATTATATATATATTTTTTTTTAGTTTGTAGGTGTCCAGGTATATAAAACAAATAATTAAATGTAAAATAGCACTGCATAGTCTTCACTGTAAAAAATAAATGTACAGTCAAACCAGAATTTATTCAGACACCTTCAACATTTCACACATTATCACAGTTTATTTGCTATAGTTTACAAAATGGTAATAAAATATGACAAGAACTCAGTTAAACTGTGTCAGAACAAATTAATCCCTATAATGTCAGATAATTTTGCCAGAAATGTATGTAATGGATTACAATAAACCAAAAATTCAGACAACCGTTAGTATGACAATATTTACACAACTTTTAATACTTTGTTGAACAATTACCAAGCTGTGCTTAATTTTGTTCAGTCTGTGGTGTAAAATGTTGCATTAGCAATTAAAGAAAAAAGCACATAAGCAAAACATGGTCAGATGACGGTATTTTTTAATAAATTTTACTGGTAGTCCACCACTATATAAAGAATTTTGGGGTATAATGTCACATTTTACTTTATTTTTCTATTCTCACTTACATAAATTATTACAGTGTCCTGCACCCACTAGCAAAAAAATATAAAAAAAATATATCTGTTGTCTGAATAATTTTTGGTTTGACTGTGGATTAATTCTTGTTAAAACTACAAAGTAATTCAGTCATAATCAGAGAGTGATTCTTTCTTTCATTTTCTTGGAATAACATGGACATTGACAGCAGCTAGTAAATCAAGCACAGTCACATTAAGAGATGATGAATCCCATATAATGACACCTATCCAGTTTTTTTTTTTTTTTTTTTAGAATACTCTCCAAGTCAGGTATTTTGACATAATTTTGTATGTATTTGTACAAGAGCAAGAAGAGGAAAATTTGGTTTTCAAACACTTTGAGACACATCTCTCTGTTTGCACCCGTTGCACACAGAACAAGTGTGCGGGTGCTGTATTGGGATCTTTCACATCTGTATGTTTAAACTGCGATTTGTATTTTTTCGTTCAGCAGCAGAAGGATGTGAAGGAGAGCTTGATTCGGTGTTGCTGTGAGTGAGACGCAGCTCTGTGTGCGCAATGAACACGGCGCGCGAGTACTCAGTTGAGTTTTTATGCGTCTTGTGTTTGAATTCTTTAAACTCTTTCGAATGTTTAAATTGGCAAGGCTTAAAAATATGTGCAAATGAAAAGCTTTCGTGACGCAGCCCGTCAACTGTCCTGAGCGTCTTTTTAGGCTGCCCTCAGCCAGTCTGTTGAGATCTCTGGGGGCCCCCCCTCAGCCGTGGGCCCCTATAATCATCATCTTTCACCTCACTAGCAACGGCCCTGTTTGCTCTCACTCGGCTTGTGAATTATCCAAACACTAACAGGGACATTAAAACATTTAACGCAAATAATGCTTAACATCGCTTGAGGTACCAATGTTGTGATAAAGATAAAACTGCAAGGCATACTACAGTATGTGCAGATATGCACATGAGCCCATATGTGATCGTAACATGTAAAGCATACTACTCTTATATAAAGAATTTTGAAATGATAGGGCCCTCTTGTGGCTGTTTTTTTCCTCGTCATGACATATTTTTGGACTGATGCGACTTATAGTCCGAAAAATACGGTATAAGACGCTTGCTCAAAAAGGACATAATGACATAAATTAAAAGCAAATAACATTTTGAATCCTAAACAAGTAACACTACAGTTCTGTAGTCTAATCTGAAGGGTGAACTCAAAAGACATAAATCATACAACAAGGTAATTTTTGAAGATTAGAATCCACTGTAAAAAAAAAACAAAACAAAAAACAACCAAAGTGATGTCGCCATCATAGAGACGACTCATTCTTCCCTAGTCACATTAAAGAATCACCGAATCGTTCAAGAACGACACATCACAAGACCCCAAACAAAAAGCTGGTAGGTAACCTTTATGCATGGTTTAGTATCTTTGTATGGTTTTCTCAGATCAATGTTTTTACCCCGTCAGGCTCTGCTCGCGTTGGTCGTGGTTGATTTCAATCGAATGTTCAGTCAACGTTTAATAAAACACAATAAAAGTAAAATACGCTGGGAGCTATCAAACAATAAACAGTCATGGTGATTTGCATATTTTGTATCAGTTTATTTTGTGACAGTGACCACATAGCAAGATTGCACCAAATGACAATATGCACAGATTGTTCCATAATAATAATTGTCTGGTGACACTTTACTTGTTAATGCATGAGAGTAAGTCAGTTAGATAGTTAAATTGTCAGGCCTAACTTAGTCATTTACACGTGAAATGACATGGATGCATTCTGTGCATTACATTTACAATTTGAAACTTTTTTTTTTTTTTTTTGAGATTGAGAATAACAGACACACATAAGTGTTTATTTTGAAGGCAGGGAAGGCAGGGCCAAGCCATGAAAAGAAGTAAAGATATAAGGATTTAAAAAAAAAAAAAAAAAAAAAAAGATTTATTCTCTAATTTAACTTAATGGATATATACAGGGATGACAAAAAACTAAATTAATCAAAAATGTGCTTTATTACTGCATTTGTTTACAAGTAACTTTATTCAAGTTAAAAAATAATAATAAAATCAATTGGATTTACGGAATATACTGTAGAATTTAGCTTTTTTTTTTTTTTTGGTCACTGGTGGCCACCCCATTTGGAGGCAGTGCCCCAGCATGGCCCCACCACTGAAAATGCTCTAGACATGCCCCTGTATATAGCTATAACTATAGTGAGAGAGAGAACTTGTACATACGTTTTTTTAGAGAAAAAAATTATTTCATTCAGAAATAAACAAACACAAAATGTTTACAAACATTAGGCTAGACTATAATAAACACTGTAGACATAGCTAGTCTATTTTTATAATCATTTGGCATTTAAATACATCGCGAATATAGAAACATTTGATTTTGTGTCGAATGAGAGACCCAACGTTGGTATCAGTTTCGTTTTAGCCTAAATTAATTCGTTTTGGTTTGTCATTAATATTTCTATCGTTCCTTATATTTGTAATTCTTGTTCTTTTCTAAATACTGTTAATTGAAATGATTTGTTGTGGAGTGAGGGGAACTAAGATAGCCTAGCGGAGCTTCTCAAATTTCCCATAAACTGCCGTTTTCATTTGCTATATTAACCTCAAAATAATTCTTAGAATGAAAGTTGGAGTCCGGATGCATATACAGCGTTACTTATTACACATTTACTATTATTCTATATTCTTTAAATTAAATAACATTTTAGCATCCAGATACGTCGGGAACATGGAAATATTTGGATTCGTGCAGAATGAGAGGTATATGCATCAGCTTAAATAAAAAAGATTATGGCGTTATTTTTGTGCCTCAATCCTGAGAGAGTAATTGTGCGTTTTGAGCACAGAGAACTACATTTTGCAAGCACATTACATTATATTTTGAACAGAAATGAACAATCGCAAAAAAAAAAAATTCCCTTGAGCAAAGAAAAAACGATTCCATGCTAAAATGTATTTGCTTGTTTGCTATTATCCATATTACAGGTCCTGTTTTTCGCGCTTTTGTGAAGCTTTGATTGTGTTTACAGTGTGCAATATAACATGTGTTCACGTTTCGTGTGTAAAAAAACACAGTATTTTTCACACAATTCACCTATCTGTTTACCGCTGTTTTCACTGTCATAAAAACGGGCTGATGACTTCCTTGTTCTATAAAGTCGCTCCTTTAGAAATACGTAACGAGTTCTGATTGTGCCAGCGGTTCCTGTTTTGTGATTCGACAGCAGCTGAGCGCGCGCTGCCCTCCTGGAAACGCGATTGGACTAGTTTTGAGAAGCAAGTGGGCAGGAGCATGTGCTGGAGATGTACTTATAATCACAGGAGCGTTTTTACTGATGAGATGCGCATGAAAATCGCATTCGTTTTTTGCACAGCCCTAACATCTAGTTAACAAAGCTAAACAGCGTTGCCCTTTGTGTAATAAGTTACAGAAACTGTTAAATGCACCAACTTAAATAATAAAATACACTTACCGGTTGTGGTCCATAAACAACGCTTCCCCAGACAAAGAGGGAACTGCTCCATCTTTCAAGAATAATCTTTGTGCGAATCCGGCATTAAACTGATTGAGATTGAGGAAGTTGTCCTCAGCAAGCTGTCCTCAGCAGAATGTGCTGCACATAGTTTTAGATGTGGATTATAATTTTCGGGAGTTAAACACAAATTGTAACCATTAATCTCTAAGTACAGTGTCCCTGGGAAGGCCAAACAAAGGTGATTGGACTCCGAGATGAAAATAACAGCGTTTCGACGACGTGGCGACAAACACACTCTTCAAACGCAACTCTTCCTTCTCCGTCGGAGCGCAACAAGACCACGCCCTCTTTTTGTGAATTCATGTGGGCGGAGGTTAGTCAAAAAACTGTTTTAGTGACGTCATTACTGCAGGAACTAGAGGGATGTAATCCAAACAGGTTGTTTTTTGTAGGCGAATTCTGTTAAATAAAATATCTCGCTTGGCATTGAACTTGGAGCTTTAGAATTTTACAGATATTATTTATACTATAACAACAACATTACACACTAACTAAAGTTTAAAACATGGGATCATGAAGAAGGGGACCTTTAACGTGAAGTAATAACCCCTCTCACGCAGTTTACTCAGGTGCTCTCTCACAAACTTATTCTCTGCGCTCCTGTCAAGTCTCTCTCTCTCTCTCTCTCTCTCAACCTCTTAATACTGTGCGCACTCAACTCTTGACACACGCTCACTCAACTTACAACAGCGTTACAAGTGTGCCACAAAATCAACCAATCGGAAAATTAAAGGTCAATTGTGATTGGCTGTAGGTCTCCAATCAAATCGCTAGTAGAACCAAAGCCCTATCATTTCCTATTTAGAATTCAATAATGGAAAAATGGCTCGTTTATTAGTTTTTCCGTTTAGTTTAACAAACGGAAAATGAGTTTTTGGCTCGATGTGATTTTGTCGTTTGGGGTTTTACAAATCGTTTTATGGCTTCAATATTTCATGAGCACTTGTGGGCGGTGCTGAAACCCTGCTTTCATCTGATTGGTCGAATCGCTCCGCCTTCAGCATGTCTTTTCATTCTTTCGGCAGAATAAGAGTCAGTACGAGTGTGACACTGTAATGTCTGAAACCACCACTCACTGTTAATTAGCATAATATTTGAAGCAGATATTGCTGGTCACATAATTCGTCCTGCTGCGACTTGCAAGTCACCCCTTTAAATTATTTCTAGGTCATAGTATTGTACGAATATTGTCCCACTGTAAATACAGTGCAAATAGTTATGTTTCCTTGGATAAAAGTGAACTGGAAATCAAAATCAATAATAGACTGAACAGTTCCATATTAATATGTCTGTAACATTTATTACTTTCGTCTTTTAAATCTAAAGGCACTAGGTATGTGTGTGTGACATAAATACATAATTGTGAAAATTAATATAGTTAAATTTATGAAATAAATTAGTAATATTAGTTTTATTACATACTAAATTTAATGATGTTTCTCTTCTTAGTATTCTTTGTTGGGCTTGAGAAAGCCAACATATATTTAAACATTATTATTATAAGAGTAATTGACACCGACTAGAACTTTAATGTTTCACCAAATTCAGCTCAGATCTTTAGACTCGTCTGACTCGCGTTGCTGTATAACTGGTCAGACTTAACTTCCCAAAAAATTCTAGTGACTTTTGTTACCTGAGCAATGAAGGCCTTAACACTTAATGTCCACTAGAGCGGGTGACAGGATTTCTGTTTACAATAGTTTAAGTGACAAATATATAAATGAATTTCAAGTGTACTGCCATGAATATGCCATATCTGTGTACAAGAATAAACTTCACCCTTCAAGCTGTACAACTACTTAAAACTTCCCAATCTGACTTTTTCAACCTACCTCCAAATTTATTTTAAGATATAGTTTATTCACACTTGTTTATGCATTTAATGTTTGTCCATCTGGAACCTTTATTTTTCATGAGCTGTATATTTTAAGATGTACTAGGTGTTGATAAATCACATGCAAAGAATATAAAGTATATATATATATATATATTTATTGTGGCGGGGTGGAAGGAATACGCAGGAGCAAACTTAAGTGTAAAGCCCCGGGGGGTGGATTTTATTATAAAGTGAAGGGTTGCGGGGGTGATGATGGCGATTTGGCGTGCAAAGGTGCTCTCACTCGAGTCCAGGTGCAGGTGAGTCGGTGGAGTGCTCGTGGCAAAAGTCTTCCGGTCACAGGCTGCTTTCTGGAAGGCAGAGAGAGGAGAGTCAGTGTGCTAGCTCGTGGAGAGGCTTCTCACGCTTTTCCTGTGTGCGTGCTGTTTATATGAGGCCCGGCTGATAAGGGGCAGGTGCGGGTGATCAGCCCGTGATGAGCCTCGAGCCGGTGCTCCTCGTGAATTACCAGGGCGACGCTGATGTGGAATCGGGATGCTCGTCACACCCCCCCCCCCCCCCCCTCTTCCCCCAAGCGTTGTCCTGGTCTGGTGGAGAAATATGTTGTTAGCAGGGGTGAATAAGGAGGTTTGTGTTGGGTCTGGGTAGACCATATCGCCTCGACCTTCTTCTCCTGTGGTCAGATGAGTCCCTGTCCAACTTAGAAACCCCAGGCACTTTGCCTCTGTCAAGCCCAGGTGGCACTTCCGGGGGTTGGCAGTGAGCCCAGCCCTATGTAGCTCCATCAGCACCCTACGCAGACGGTCCAGGTGGTCTTCCCAGCGCTCGGAGTGGATGACCACGTCATCCAGGTATGCCGCGCCGTAGGCCTGATGGCCGCATTAAGATGTCCATCATACGTTGGAATGTGACTGGGGCCCCGTGTAGGCCGAACAGGAGGGGTAGCTGTCGAACATCGAGAACTCATTCAGGTGGCGGAAGTCATTGCAGAAGCAGAGGGTGCCGTCGGGCTTGGGGACCATGACGATAGGGCTGGACCAAGGGCTGTTCGATAGCTCAATTACCCCTAACTTCAGTATTTGTTGAATTTCCTCTTCAATAGCCTGCCGACGAGCCTCTGGGACACGGTAGGGCCGTTGCCGGACGGTGACTCCGGCTAGGGTGTGGATCTCGTGTTGGATCACGTGGGTCCGCCCGGGGGCCGACGAGAACACATCTGGGAACTGACCGACAAGGTGTTGCAGCTCTGTCTTTTGGGTCGCCGACAGTTCCAGGTTGACATCCACTATGACCGGGTCCCTGGTGGCGAGGGCCGCTAGCTGGTCTCTTGTCCCGACCCACTTTGAGTAAGTTGATGTGGTAGATCTGGTCTGGTTTCCGCTGCCCCGGCTGGCGGACTCGGTAGAGCCCAACTTTTTCAGCGACTGTGTACGGACCCTGCCAGCTGGCCAGGAACTTGCAGGCGGAGTTGGGGATGAGGACCATTACCCGGTCTCCAGGCTGGAACTCGCTGGGCTTTTTGGGGTTCGTAACAAGATATACAGTACAGACCAAAAGTTTGGAAACATTACTATTTTTAAGTTGATGTGGTAGATCTGGTCTGGTTTCCGCTGCCCCAGCTGGCGGACTCGGTAGAGCCCAACTTTTTCAGCGACTGTGTACGGACCCTGCCAGCTGGCCAGGAACTTGCAGGCGGAGTTGGGGATGAGGACCATTACCCGGTCTCCAGGCTGGAACTCGCTGGGCTTTTTGGGGTTCGTAACAAGATATACAGTACAGACCAAAAGTTTGGAAACATTACTATTTTTAATGTTTTTGAAAAGTTTCTTCTGCTCATCAAGCCTGCATTTATTTGATCAAAAATACAGAATTTTTTTAAATATTGTTATATATTATTACAATTTAATATAATTGTTTTTAAATTTATTATACTTTAAATTATCATTTATTTCTGTAATGCAAAGCTGAATTTTTAGGATCATTATCACATGATCCTTTAGAAATCATTCTAATATGATGATTCATTATCAAAGTTGGAAACAGTTCTGCTGCTTAATATATTTTCAGAAAATGTGATAGCTTTTTTTTTTTACTTTTTATTCAAAGGATTCTAAAAAAGTATGTTTTTAAAATATAAATATTTTGTAATAACAATATACACTACTGGTCAGTAATTTGGGGCAGTATTTATTTTCTTCTTTTTAAATAAAATCACTGAAGGCTGGAGTAATGATGCTGAAAATTCAGCTTTGCATCACAGGAATGAATTATTTTAAGTATATTCAAATAGAAAACTATTATTTTAAGTTGTAATAATATTTCACAATGTTAATGTTTTTTCTGTATTTTTGATCAAATAAATGCAGGCTTGATGAGCAGAAGAGACTTCTTTCAAAAACATTAAAAATAGTAATGTTTCCAAACTTTTGGTCTGTACTGTATATATTAAAATCGTTATTGAATTCTAAATAGGAAATGAAATGATCAAAACGTACACGGACCAGACGGGCTTTGGTTCTACTAGCGATTTGGTTGGAGACCAACAGCCAATCACAATTGACCTTTAATTTTCCGATTGGTTGAATTTGTGACACACTTATACGCTGTTGTAAGTTGAGTGAGCGTGTGTCAAGAGTTGAGCGCGCACAGAATTAAGTGGTTGAGAGAGAGAGATAGAGAGAGAGAGAGGGACTTGACAGGAGCAGAGATAATAAGTTTGTGAGAGCGCACCTGAGTAAACTGCGTGAGAGGGGTTATTGCGGCACGTTAATATGGATAATAGCAAACAAGCAAATACATTTATTGAGCACGGAATCATTTTTTCTTTGCTCAAGCGAATTTTTTTTGCGATTTTGTTAATTTCTGTTCAAAATATAATGTAATGTGCTTGCAAAATATAGTTCTCTGTGCTCCAAAACGTACAATTACTCGCTCAGGATTGAGGCACAAAAATAACGCCATAGTTTTTGGATTGGCATTTTTATAGCATAAACTTAAAAGGATTTGTTTTAGATAGAAACTAATAACTATTTTTATAATGTTTTTAAACATTTTGCTTTAGACTACAGACATTTTAGCCTTCATTATTTCGGAAGTAATGGGGCTAATAAAATGCGACATGAGCCGCAACTTTTTTTTTTTACTCTCAAAACGCAATCTTATACAAGTGTTTTTTTTTGTTTTTGTTTTTTTTTAAATGCAGCAAACATTTTTAAATGTCTTAGAAATACTTTGTCTTTGAAGTTTTGATAGATTTTTTTTTTTTTTTTTTTTTAAGTATCTTACATTTGGCCAAAATCTAGAGAAGAATATTGTATTGGCTGTGACTAAGCGTTAGATCTCAATTTTTTCATTTTCTTTTTGAGTAAAGAAAACGGTATACTTTATTATTATTATTATTATTATTATTATTATTATTATTATATTATTATTATTATGAGGCAAATTATAGGCAATTAATATTGTTTTTAAAAAATAACATTATTAACTGGTATTTCTTCCACCCGAACCGGTTTCGGAACGGTAATAATATCAGAGGAACGCAGAACAGAAACGTTAGCATATCGATTCTGCTCGGAGTGAACCGATTTAAAAAAAATTTTTTCAGTTTTCGATATACATCATTCGATGTCTGTCTGCTGAATGTGATTCTCCTCCGTGGCTATGGAAAAATTTATATTCAGAATTTATAATTTATAACCGCAATTATACTTTGGATTGACATATGTCAGCTGGTTGTGGATAGTCTACAATATGATGGCTGAAGCACCAGCTAGCATCCAGTGGGCGTTTTAATGCTAATCAGATCAACATTGTAAACAAAATTCTATAGAACTTAAGGGAAAAAAATTTAATTATCATGCAATCCAATGAAGAATGTGAATATTTAACTTCAAGGCAAAAACAAAACAGAAGATAGGCAGGTATCCATATTCATTTAAGCACTTGTGGCAGAGGGTGATCCTCCCAGAATGGCGGCGATGCCCCAGCATGCAACTCGGTGTGACATAGATTCACATTCTCTATAGCATGTGTTTTACTCCATTCTTGGCAAGATGTGTTTCACCCTGAAGCTTGCTGCTTCACTATTAGCTGTTATGTGAAAGTCTACAGCTGCCTTAGATTTGTTCACATTCCACTCCAGCTAGGTATGATCAACCACGTCATCTATCTTAATGAATCAGAAATGGTTTTCAGCAGTATGTAGTGATGTATTATGTGTAAGAATTTAATGGTTTTAAATAAAATTATAAACACTTTGGTTCAAATTTTGTCAGTAAATGTTGGTACAATAGAATTATGTAAGTACAAATATGTCTGACTGACCCCTTTCTAAAACAATGACTTAAAAAGAGGGCATTAAAAGTGCATAAAAGATTTTAGCTCATACTCCTCTAAATCCACTGCAGTGGAGCTGCTTCCTTGAACAAGTTACTCAGTCAGCTTGTTGTTGAAGAAATCCCTAATAGTGAATAACTGTTAATAGTTTCAAATTTGTTTAAATGATCTTGGCTATATCAGACATGTCTACAACTGACATGAATACTGTAATCATTTATTATATTTGCTCCCTTTTTTGTCTTTATCCAAAAGAAAGAAAGAGAGAGAAAGAGAGAAAGAAAGAAAGAAAGAAAAGGAAAATCAGAGAAATCAAATGGGGAAATCAAATGGGAAAATGAGAAGAGCTACAGGGATGAAATCCGTATATGGGACCATTCCTTCCCAGCAGAAGTATATAAACAACAACAACAATAATAATAGTAGTAGTAATAATAATAATAATAATTTATTCTACCGAACAGTACGGTGGCCGAGACAGCTCAACACGCTGCAACTTAAGAAAACACATGCAAATTGAAAAAACATCAGCAAATGAAGAAAACATCTTCATCAGTTTGACAACACAAGTGTTGCAAATCATCACAACACATGTATATAACGAAACGTGCTGCAAATCATCATGAATAAAATATTGGCTCATGTGATTTGAAATTCCTTTAGTTTTCATTTTATTAAAATTTAAAAAACGTCCCAACTTTTCCGGAATTCGGGTTGTACTTAAGATGGCTAACTTTCTCAACTAAATATAATTTCAAGGTTAATGAAAATAAATTTGCAATGCTTCATTAATTGTTTCTTAATGTGTATGTGCTGTGAGGATTTGCAGCGTTTCTTAATTTATATGTGTTGTGAAGTATTTGCAGCATGTTTCGTTGTATGCATGTGTTGTGAAGTATTTGCAGCGTGTTTCGTTGTATGCATGTGTTGTGATGATTTGCAGCGCGTTTCGCTATATGCATGTGTTGTGATGATTTGCAACACTTGTGTTGTCAAACTGATGAAGATTTTTTCTTCACTTGCTGATGTTTTTTCAATTTGCATGTGTTTTCTTAAGTTGCAGCGTGTTGAGCTGTCTCGGCCACCGTAGAACAGCACCATTTAAGCACTATTTTTGTTGCATCTGTTTAATGTATTTATTCAATAATTCTCTACATAGGCTGAAATTAAATTTTACATTTTAATTTGGGGAAATGGTCTTTGTATTGCGAGCATGTATTAATGCAAGCTATAATGGTAAAGACTTGTAAAAAGCAATAATGCTACACAGCAACTGATTTCCAAGTTGGTTGTACCGTTGTGATTGTTTTCTGTTTAATAATCAATGCAGTGTTCACGTGGGTCAATGTGCACCGTTGATCCAAGGGGGTTTAGGGCTTCTCTAACGCTTACACACTTTCGCCTAGTGGTGTGGGGTTTAGGATCGAGGCATCAGTCTTTTAATTGCCTCGCTTCTCATGCGAGAAGAGTTCGGAGTCTGCTTTGCCTGGAGGGTAGCTGGCCATCTCTATCTCCCCAGCCACCTCAGCACGCACACGGGGATTAGCATTAGACTAATTAGCAGTGGTATTTTTATTGGCTTGAAATTTGCATTTTTAAATGCGTGATCAAAATTAAATATGCCACAGTATTTGTTCCTAATAAAAAAGAAAATAGAAAAAACGCACAGAGGAGCAGAAACACTAACCTTACCCTCTTAGTCTCATACGAAAGTAATTTAGCCTTACAGAGAACTGTGTGCATTCTTTGCTGGGACCACTTCTCTCAGTGGGTGTCTGTGGGCCCTCAGTGCCAGTAATTGCTTCCATACCTCCCTAGAGAGCTGTGCGCTGTGGCCCTACCCTGTGCTCCAACACGTGGGATGCTTTCATCACATCCCTACTCAGACTCCCACCAATACACACACACACACACACACACACACACACACACAGCACTACTCCACCTTCCACTCCAGCTCTCTGACTCAATTTCACTACACTTACACCCCTTTTGATCCTTCCAGCACAAGCTTCCCAATCGTCACTCTCCGCAAGACACTAGACACTATTCAACATGCCCTGAAGTCATATAAGCAGGAAGTTCTTCTCGGTCTGACATATTGCAAAACACAAAGCCCAAAGCTGTGAGAATGTGCAGCTGAAATGACCACCAATTGGATGGTGGTCTGGGACTATAATGTCAGAGCTAACTGCTACCTCAAAGACAGTTTTTATTGAAATGATGCTTACAATATACCTTTTTATGAGCCTCAGTTGTAATAAAACTGTTCTTGTAAAGTGTGTTAAATCAGCACTGCTTAGTGGTGCTGATGTAAGAATATGAATCTTTGAGAAACTTTGTGAACTATTGTAAAGCTTTGGCATGGTTTCTCAGTGTGCTAACTGATTGACATAGGTGGCATGTCATAACAAACAGCAAGCACACATGTAATAAAGTACACGCACAGTCATTTGAAATAAAGAGACCTTGGTTACACGCTAGAGTTTGTTAGCGTCTGTTTGTGGAAGAGGTGTGGTCTGCCAGAGCTAGAAAAATGGAGGGATGCTTTGCAGACAAAAAAAAATTATTACAGGAAAGAGAGAAAGTACAAACACTCTACCATTGACTGCTAGTGTTATAACAGCACTCCCTCAGTCAGTAAATGTGGAATAGCAATATAACTAGTGCTCGGTGGAAGAATACCTGCATTTTTACGAATCTCCAAAAACATGCCAATTTCCAGCTGAAATAAATACTATTGGCAATAAAACACAAACGTTTATTCTTTTTTTACGAAAATTATGACTACAATGGAAGATGATGAATTAATAAAGATGTATATCTGTGTGATTGCTCGCACAATGCATTTGTATTTTATGACCTCAAACATATTTACCATAGCGCATGATCTAAAATTGTAAATTTGTATTTACATTACATAACTACCTCTAAAGGTATGCCTTTTGGCATATTGAACTTGTTTGTTACAGGAGCTCAACTAGTACCTCATATTTTCTATGCAGAGCGCTTTATGTATTCGGCAGATGCTTTGGTACCACTTTATACTAGGCATCCTAACTATTATGTACTATCAAAAATAAGTACAATGTACTTATTGTGTTCATACAGTATTGCAAAACACTTTTGTTGATTATTGAGTTGGGTTATGGATAGGTATTGGGACATTTTTGGTGTTATGGGTAGGTTTAAGTTGTTAAGCTGTTAAGGTGTAAGGGATGGGTCAACAGTATACTGTAACTATAAATGTAATTGCAGAAATTAATAATAAAAAAGTACAATGTAATATAAATAAAGTATAATATACAGATGATTTTATCAACTTGCATGGCATTAATGGTTTTATCAGTATTTATGGTTTTAACACATTTACATTTTATCAGTTCTCACTTTCCCTGGGAGTCCAATCCATGACCCTGCCATTGTTAGCACCATGCTCAACCATTTGAGCTACAGGAAAGCAGTCTCATGGATCATGTTCAAAGAGTTAAAAGACTTGCAGAAGCAAGCTAAAATAGCACAGTTATTTGAGCAATTTTTTTAGTTATGTTTAGTGTAAGTGGTAATGGTATAATTTTTTAACCTTCTGGTACCCCTCATCGGTCATTTTATTTCCCAGCTGCTGCAATATGGACAACAATAAACATAAAACGTTGCCAGTCTCATGTTCATCTGTTTTGGATAAACCCGAACATGCTTTTAGCAACACTTACTGGACCTTTCAATTTAAATCTATCATCAAATGAAATAAGTGTTTTTGTTTACAAAAACTCTCCAAACCTCCATTGTCTGGACAAATAGATAGTCCTGCCCCTGCGTGAAAAAAAAAACATCTTAATTGCTACATAAATTGATTATAGTTGATTATTATATGATAATTGATTATATATTAATTGATAAAAGTTCATTATCAGTAGTTCACCCAATAGGCATCATATAATGAACAACAACTTTAACCTTATTTATTAAAACGCAGTGTCTATTTACACTAAGTGCAAAAAGCCTTCGTTGTTGGCAGATGCTATTTACACTGACTCAATGTGTAATTGGGCTAGTCAACACTATAAAAGATGATTGTTTAACATCTCTAGCAGCAAAGATGGTAAAGCGCATGTCATGGTCATTTCATGTTCGAATCCACCTTTCGGCAAAAAAAGATTTCCTCCCTTTTCAAATCTCCTATCACATTGGAAAAGCATTTATTTTCGATTCAAATTAAGGAAATAATAACTTTGAAAATAAAGTATCAGGTAAGGTTAGGATAGGCGTAGGAAGGGCTTATAATTTTCCAATAAGGTGACATCCATATAATTATATGAATTTAAAATTATAATTTATACAATATTTTTAATGTACTACAGTACTGAGATGCAGGTAATTGCCACTATTTGCAATGAAAAAATCCTGCTATTTTAACATAGTGTAAATAGAATCTATAGCTATTTGCACAGTGTAAATGGCATATCACTAAGAAAATACTGTTATTTGCACAGTGTAAATAGAATCCATTGCTGTTTGCACTTAGTGTAAGTTACATCTATTGCTATTTTCACTTAGTCTAAATATCATCTATTTACAGAGTGCAAAAATTATTATAAAAATGATAGTCAATTTATAAATATACTATTGTTAATTTTTAATATGTGTTCTTCCATAACACATTAACTAATGTAATTTATAAATATGTTAAATGTTAGAAATATATGCATTAGTATATGTAGAAATAAACATTAACCTAGATTAATGCTTTAAAAGCACAGTTTATTTAATAATACTGAATAACTCATGTTAACAAATAAAAGTGCTACAACTTAAATCTGAATGTAAAATAATTTCTCTTGAGATATGTCGCAATGATTTCATCAGCTTAACAATGGCCTAAGTATAGAGACCTTTTTATACTGTGGATCTGTGTTGATGCTTTAAGGAGGCTTTTATTGAATTCAAAAGGGGATTAAAATATCCTATGGAGAATGTGAAACACCAAAAAGACTTCATCCTGATGGGGTATGTATGGGTCAGGTCATGAAGAGGGGTTGAATATAAAGGTGTGGAGCCATGCCGTCTGTGACCGTTTGAGGACACCTTGCAAATCGGTCTCCGTTTAGAAGACAGGCATGCCGCTACTTTTATTGCGAGGTGACAAGGTGCTATTAGCTTCATGTGCGCCTCATCACACGCTGTCAGCAGCACTCCGTGAACGCACCCTACCACTTCAACACCACCACTGTGAGTCTCTGGGACAGTGACAGCAGGGCAAAAATTATTTGAAAAGAGGGAGAATGAAGCTTCTAGGAATGAAGTGAACTCTGGAAGGGATGCCGGAAGTATGGCCTTATGACGCAGCGTCTCATTCCCTTTGGGGAACCATTGTTACATATGTACATATGTACATATCCTGCATGGACACACCTGACAAGAAGACCTTGGAGGCCGCCATACTGCGGGTTGAGTGAGCCTTGACTCCCAATTGTGAGGAGAGATCAGAAGACTCATTGGCAATAGTAATTGCATTCACTTTCCACTGACTGAGGGTCTGTTTTGTGGCTGGAAGACCTCTCTTAGGGGGACCATAGTTTACAAGCAGTTGGTCCGCCTTTCTCCACATGGCAGTTTGTGGACGTATGTATCCAGTGCTCACACTGGACACACAAAGTTTAGTTTCTGCTGGTCTGGCTCCCTGAAGGGAGAAGGACTGAAGGCCTGCAGTACGATAGGTTGTGGGATAACTGAGGGAACCTTCGGGACATACCCTGCTCGAGGGTAGAGAAACACTTTGGCCATGCCGGGCGCAAAGTCTAAATAGGAAGGAGCCACTGAGAGGGCCTGAAGATCCCCAACTCTTTTTAGAGAAGTAATAGCTAATAGCAGACTTAATCATGAGATAGCGATCAGTGATTTCAATAGGCTCAAAAGGAGGCTTACAAAGAGCTTCTAGCACCACAGAACGTACCGGAGGCCTCAGTCTCAGCGCACCGCGGAGGAAACGTGTAACTAGGGGGTGTCTGCCCACTGATTGGTAACCGAGAGCGGCATGGTAGGCTGCAATGGCCGCCACGTAGACCTTCAGGGTGGAGTGAGTCAACTCTGCAGGGAACTCTGCAACAACCTCGGTTGAGAGACCAGAAGCTACGAGATGTGCCCCCTGAGGGGCCACACCCCTAACTTCCATAGCTCTGGGCGGGGATGAAATATCGTGCCCTCCACCTGTGAGAGGAGATCCCTCCTTAAGAGAATCTCCCATGAAGAGCTGTCAAGGAGCGAGATCCGATCTGAGAACCATACTCGGCCAGGCCAGAACGGGGCTACTAATAAGTCAAGTCAAGTCACCTTTATTTATATAGCGCTTTAAACAAAATACATTGCGTCAAAGCAACTGAACAACATTCATTAGGAAAACAGTGTGTCAATAATGCAAAATGATAGTTAAAGGCAGTTCATCATTGAATTCAGTTATGTCATCTCTGTTCAGTTTAAATAGTGTCTGTGCATTTATTTGCAATCAAGTCAACGATATCGCTGTAGATGAAGTGACCCCAACTAAGCAAGCCAGAGGTGACAGCGGCAAGGAACCGAAACCCCATCGGTGACAGAATGGAGAAAAAAACCTTGGGAGAAACCAGGCTCAGTTGGGGGGCCAGTTCTCCTCTGACCAGATGAAACCAGTAGTTCAATTCCAGGCTGCAGTAAAGTCAGATTGTGCAGAAGAATCATCTGTTTCCTGTGGTCTTGTCCTGGTGGTCCTCTGAGACACGGTCTTTACAGGGGATCTGTATCTGGGTCTCTAGTTGTCCTGGTCTCCGCTGTCTTTCAGGGCAGTAGAGGTCCTTTCTAGGTGCTGATCCACCATCTGGTCTGGATACAGACTGGATCTGGTGGCTAAGGTGACCTCGGAATAAGAGAGAAACAGACTAATATTAGCGTAGATGCCATTCTTCTAATGATGTAGCAAGTACATCGGGTGTTATGGGAAGTTTTCCCGGTTGCAGTTTACCTAATTAATGCAGCCTAAAAATCCTTTAACGGATTTGGATATTAAAAGCATATTAGTATGTTATGTGTAAGCCAGGTTAAAGAGATGGGTCTTTAATCTAGATTTAAACTGCAAGAGTGTGTCTGCCTCCCGAACATTGTTAGGTAGGTTATTCCAGAGTTTAGGCGCCAAATAGGAAAAGGATCTGCCGCCCGCAGTTGATTTTGATATTCTAGGTATTATCAAATTGCCTGAGTTTTGAGAACATAGCGGACGTAGAGGATTATAATGTAAAAGGAGCTCAATCAAATACTGAGGTGCTAAACCATTTTAAAATCTATACGATGTTTGATAGGGAGCCAGTGCAGTGTTGACAGGACAAGGCTAATATTGTCATACTTCCTGGTTCTAGTAAGAACTCTTGCTGCTGCTTTTTTGACTAGCTGTAGTTTGTTTACTAAGCGTCCAGAACAACCACCCAATAAAGCATTAAAATAATCTAACTTTGAGGTCATAAATGCATGGATTAAAATTTCTGCATTTGACATTGAGAGCATAGGCCATAATTTAGATATATTTTTGAGATGGAAAAATGCAGTTTTACAAATGCTAGAAACGTGGCTTTCTAAGGAAAGATTGCGATCAAATAGCACACCTAGGTTCCTAACAGATGACGAAGAATTGACAGAGCAACCACCAAGTCTTAGACAGTGTTCTAGGTTATTACATGCGTTTTTAGGTCCTATAATTAACACCTCTGTTTTTTCAGAATTTAGCAGTAAGAAATTACTCATCATCCAGTTTTTTATATCGACTATGCATTCCATTCGTTTTTCAAATTGGTGTGCATGTAAAAGTTCTCTCTCCACCTTCAATACCACGACTTAGGTGCCCTTGAGCAAGGCATCGAACCCCCAACTGCTCCCCGGGCGCCGCAGCATAAATGGCTGCCCACTGCTCCGGGTGTGTGCTCACAGTGTGTGTGTGTTCACTGCTCTGTGTGTGTGTGCACTTCGGATGGGTTAAATGCAGAGCAAAAATTCCGAGTATGGGTCACCATACTTGGCTGAATGTCACTTCAAAATTGTGTCAATTGTGTCCAAAAATTGTTTCACTGGGCCGCGAAGAAATATAGTGCTGAGTATCATCAGCATAACAGTGAAAGCTAACACCATGTTTCCTGATGATATCTCCCGAGGGTAACATATAAAGCGTGAAGAGTAGCGGCCCTAGTACTGGGCCTTGAGGTACTCCATTCTGCACTTGTGATCGATATGATACATCTTCATTCACTGCTACGAACTGATGGCGGTCATATAAGTACGATTTAAACCATGCTAATGCACTTCCATTAATGCCAACAAAGTGTTCAAGTCTATGCAAAAGAATGTTGTGGTCAATTGTGTCAAACGCAGCACTAAGATCCAATAAAACTAATAGAGAGATACAACCATGATCAGATGATAAGAGCAGATCATTTGTAACTCTAAGGAGAGCAGTCTCAGTACTATGATACGGTGTAAATCCTGACTGGAAATCCTCACATATACCATTTTTCTCTAAGAAGGAATATAATTGTGAAGATACGACCTTTTCTAGTATCTTGGACAGAAAAAAGAGATTCGAGATTGGTCTATAATTAACTAGTTCTTTGGGGTCAAGCTGTGGTTTTTTGATGAGAGGCTTAATAACAGCCAGTTTGAAGGTTTTGGGGACATATCCTAATGACAATGAGGAATTAATAATAGTCAGAAGAGGATCTATGACTTCTGGAAGCACCTCTTTTAGGAGCTTAGATGGTATAGGGTCTAACATACATGTCGTTAGTTTAGATGATTTAACAAGTTTATACAATTCTTGTATAGTGGAACTGTTCCTCAGGGGGTCTATAGTGCACTGTCTGATGCGATACTGTAGCTGACGGCTGAATGGTTGCAATTTTATCCCTTATAGTATCGATTTTAGAAGTAAAGTAGTTCATAAAGTCATTACTGCTGTGATGTTGGGAAATGTCAACACTTGTTGAGGCTTTATTTTTCATTAATTTAGCCACTGTATTGAATAAATACCTGGGGTTATGTTTGTTTTTTTCTAAAAGAGAAGAAAAGTAATCGGATCTAGCAGTTTTTAATGCTTTTCTGTAGGATAGGTTACTTTCCCGCCATGCAATACGAAATACCTCTAGTTTTGTTTTCCTCCAGCTGCGCTCCATTTTTTGGGCTGCTCTCTTTAGGGTGCGAGTATGCTCATTATACCATGGTGTCATACTGGTTTCCTTAACCTTCCTTAAGCGTAAAGGAGCAACTGTATTTAAAATGCTAGAAATGAGAGAGTCCGTAGTTTCTGTTACATCATCAAGTTGTTCTGAGGTTTTGGATATGCTAAGGAATTTGGATACATCAGGAAGATAACTTAAAAAGCAGTCTTTTGTGGTAGAAGTGATGGTTCTTCCATACTTGTAACAAGAAATAGAATTTAAAATTTTGGCTATATGAAGTTTGCACAAAACTGAATAATGATCTGAGATATCATCACTTGGCTGCATAATTTCAACACTATTTCAATTTCAACACAATTTCAACATCAATTCCATGTGACAGTATTAAATCTAGAGTATGATTTCGACAATGAGTAGGTCCTGAAACGTGTTGTCTAACCCCAACCGAGTTAAGAATGTCTATAAATGCTTTGTACAAACTAAGCCTCGGCCAAGTCTGCTCCATAGCGTCCAGTCCCAGAGGAGCTGGATGAACTAGGGAGAACCATATAGAGTTAGAATCATGCCATAACCTCACACACACACAAAACTTGTTTTACTCAACCCAACGATTCACAAACAAACTCAGTGTGGTTTGCAAATACAAAACATCACTCACAAACTAATGCATTTTGTTCTGCAAATAAAAAACGTAGCTATCAAACAAATACAGTACGTTTTACATATACAAAGAAACGTATTTCTTCAATGACAAAAATATCCTCCAAGTACAAACTTAAATCTTTCAAGTATAAAAATAAAATCCTTCAATTAAAAAAAAATCCTTCAAGTACAAAACAAAATCCTTCAAGTACAAAACAAAATTCTACAAGTACGTACAAATGTCACGTGACTTTTGGCACTATTTTTTCGCCTTGCTGATCCACACGCATGCTAGTAAACTGTCATGTAATTCGCACTCCACAACAGCAGGTGGCGCTGTTAGCGACTTGCTTGGCGCCGCCACCGACATGGAAACAGAAGAGAAGAAGAAACGCTAGCGTGAGGAATGTTTTGAATCGACCACGATGAGCGGCCAACAGGTGAGTTTGCAGTCATTTCTGGTGAAAAATCAGCCTGAAGGGGTTGTTGTTCGCTATAACAACCGCCTCGCTATACATGATCCCACTTATTACATTGCTACCTACAAAATAAATAATTTGACACAAAATATTGATTTAAAAATGAGTTTATTGATTTTAAAAACGATTGTATTGCTTCCGCTAAAGAAAATAGTCCGTTCCGCGTCCATAGCAACGGTCTGTTTTTCATGGCAAGGGTGTGTTTGGACCTCCAAATCAACCCTGGTCTTCTCCTGCTAGTGTCTAATAGAATATAGAGGCTTCATTCCATGTCAAATCAGTCAGAATCCAGGAAAGTGGTTGCAGCAACATCTCAAATGAAGAGTTTCCCATATTATGTTTGGGTCCCAAAACTAAGGCCTGTAAAAATATTCATATTTTTGTCAGTCCTTGAGATTGTCATTCTTATAGCATCAAAACACTATCAGAGAACCATGTTTGGGCATTAATATCTTAAAGTGTTATTCATAGCCTCACCAAACTTCTTAGTATAACTGAACCAAAGTTTGTACTGCATGCCTATTGAGATTCTGCATGGCCCTAGATTTGGGTAAATGGCTAAACCCCTGATACTTATGGGATTATAAACTCATTTTCTGCATCTGTATGATATCAATCATTACATTTTCTTTAAGCACAATCTTGTATTAATCATGTGTCAATATTTGAGGTCTCTATCACTAATGGTCATGAAGATATTAAGAATAAAGTAGGTTTTGGTCATTTTACTGGTCCAGTTCAGTTACACCAGTATTTTTGACCTCATACATTTTTCCTCTTTTCCCCTCTCTCTAGGAACTGCTTGCACAAACAATGTTAGAGAGAATCCACACACGGCTCCAGCATATTGTCAGTCAGCAACACTTGATCTGGATTACCTTGAATATGTGTGTTTTCAGGAGGCTGTTCTTTTTAGTGCTGCCTCTAACCAGGTTTTCATCCCAAAATGCATTTTAGATGCACTCACAGAGCTGCACAAGTTGGTTAAGAAAGAGAAAACCAGGTCCCCATAGTAAAAAAAAAAAAGAGAAAGATGTATTTTTTTTGGTTGTTCCAACCCCCCCAGAGGTTTTAAGATTGTATTCACACTACAATAAAAAATAATACAATCTACATGCGTTTGGTTTGAACATTCATTACGACATTAAGAGAGCTGAAAGTCTTAAAGTCCGCTGCTAGCACTGCTTGAGGAAAGCTATGCTTCCTGCTGCCGCTGGCAGTCCTAACACGGGGCATGTCTGCTGGTCTGATTTGATTAAACAGAGGAAAATCAAACATTAGACCACCTCACTGATTCAGAAATATTTATTTGTGTAACTGTAACATCTCTTACAAACCAGTTATTAGCAGGGGCACTGTTCTGTAAATAAGTGTTCTTTTTGTATTTGTGCTACAATTGCATTGAATCAGGTCCTTTGCGGAGTACGTTTTACTGTAAGCCTAGTAAGTGATGGACATACTGCACAGTAAGTAGGTAGATGTCTGAGCCATGTGATTGGGAGTGTCCCAGGGGATTTATGGCTGCCCTTAGTGCTTCCATTTGTTCATCACTCAGTACATCGCCCATCTCAGAAACAGTGACACCATGGTGTGGCTCATCAGGCAGGCCACTGTCCTCCCAGTCCAAATGTGGTAGGTACAATCCCTGAAAAGACATGTAAAGTGTTTATGTAGGGCAGTGGTTCTCAAACATTTTTACATCAAGGACCCAGACCACATTTGATAACATTTTGTAACAGACTCCAGAAATACACAATATTAATTCTGAGACTGAATAACATTACTTTTTTTTGTCAATGTATGTTCAAATTAATGTCAATGGGATGCATTTTTGGTGAAATTTATAAAGACATTTGTGGAAAAAGTCAATTTCTAGAAAAAGTCAGAATTAAAAAGTTGTGTGTGTGTATTTATATATACCCCCCCTTGAACCTCCCTCAAGGACCACTGCCAAACCCATTGCCAAGTTTATTCTTAAAACTGATTGAATATACTTTAATTCAAATAAAATCTTCGCACATACTTCATGCATATAGTTCTTTTTAGCAAGGGTTAAACAAGCAGGTTATGTCCTAATTTTCAGCTTTAAAAAAATGCAGCACCCATGTATAGTGACAGCCTGCTGCTGTGATATGGATGCAGAAAATGAGTTTATAATACCCTCAGTATCAGGGGTTTAGCCATTTACCCAAATCTAGGGCCTTGCAGAATCTCAATAGGCATGCAGTACAAACTTTGGTTCAGTTATACTAAGAACATGTTTGTCTTCCATCCTGGAAAGTTTGGTGAGGTTATGAATAACTCTTTAAGATATTAATGCCCAAACATGGTTCTCTGATAGTGTTTTTGATGCTATAAAAATGACAATCTCAAGGACTGACAAAAATATGAATATTTTTACAGGCCTTGGTTTTGGGACCCAAATATAATATAGAAAAACTCTTCATTTGAGATGTTGCTGATGAGTGATTTGACATGGAATGAAGCCTCTATATTCTATTAGACACTAGCAGGAGAAGACCAGGGTTGATTTGGAGGTCCAAACACACCCTTGCCATGAAAAACAGACCGTTGCTATGGACGCGGAACGGACTATTTTCTTTAGCGGAAGCAATACAATCGTTTTTAAAATCAATAAACTCATTTTTAAATCAATATTTTGTGCAATGTAATAAGTGGGATCATGTATAGCGAGGCGGTTGTTATAGCGAATAACAACCCCTTCAGGCTGATTTTTCACCAGCAATGACTGCAAACTCACCTGTTGGCCCCTCATCGTGTTCAAAACATCCCTCACGCTAGCGTTTCTTCTTCTCTTCTGTTTCCATGTCTGTGGCGGAGCCAAGCAAGTCGCTAACAGCGCCACCTGCTGTTGTTGAGTGCGAATTACATGACAGTTTACTAGCATGCGTGAGAATCTTAAGGCATACGCGTGTGGATCAGCAAGGCGAAAAATTAGTGCCAAAAGTCACGTGACATTTTTCCGTACTTGTAGAATTTTGTTTTGTACTTGAAGGATTTTTTTTAATTTAAGGATTTTTTTTTGTACTTGAAAGATTTTAGTTTGTACTTGGAGGATATTTTTGTCATTGAAGAAATACGTTTCTTTGTATATGTAAAACGTACTGTATTTGTTTGATAGCTACGTTTTTTATTTGCAGAACAAAATGCATTAGTTTGTGAGTGATGTTTTGTATTTGCAAACCACACTGAGTTTGTTTGTGAATCGTAGGGTGTGAGTAAAACACGTTTTGTGTGTGTGTGAGGTTTTGGCATGATTTTCACTCTATAGAACCAAAGGGGACAGTGCGATGTCATCTGAGTCACAAACATATCCACCTGAGCCTGACCAAATATAGTCCATATCTGCTTCACCACCTTGGGGTGAAGTCTCCATTCACCGGGCCTCGGCCCCTGCCTCAACAGGATATCTGCTCCCACAATAATAATATGCCCAGGAATATGTACTTGCTCTTATTGAAAGGAGTTTACCCTGGGACCACACAAGGATCTGGCGCGCCAGCTTGTACAGGGTTCGCGAACGCAGACCTCCTTGGTGGTTGATATAAGAGACCTCCGCTGTGTTGTTAGTGCGCACCAACACATGGTGACCTCTTAGGTCTGGGAGAAAATGATTCAATGCTCAAAATACTGCTAGCAAAATACTGCTAGCATACTGCTAGGGCCGAGATCGCCATCATCGTTTGTATGGTAGACGCAGAAACTGAATTCTCGCTCCCCTCGCGAGCCGGTTCTCTCACTCTTCCTTAGCTTTCTCTTTGCACGTCTTTTACAATCCAGAGCCGAGGACAACTGAACCACCGGTCGCCTTCAACATGCACTTAAATCCAAGGTATCCAATTCAATCGTGCAGATAACAAACAGTTATTTCAACCATATTCAGTATCAATAAAACTTCTGTCATGACAAACTCTGAGCCCTCAGCACTTCCGGCAATTCCTAGGGAGTCACTCTCCGTCACACGTGACGTCACAAGAATTCTCCTCCACAGCATCAAACCGCAGCACCCCCTAGCGGCATTCAAGACATAATTCCACCTTCATTCGCCCAATCTGATCTCTCTTCTATATGCTCACAGTTTGCTTATAAAACTCCACATACAAACATCATTCATCCCAACATCCTTTCCTATCCCCTTCCTTTCAGCTGATTACAGCAAGTACGGCTCACCGTCCAAAGACACGCAGGCTGGTTAAATTGAACATTCTAAATTGTTTCCCCTTGACTCGTATGTATTGCAGACTTGTGCATGGTTTGATTTTACGTATTAACTGATTTTCACCATGAAATATAGCCACATATGCTGGTATGGCTTAATAAGTAAATAAACAATCAGCAATACGGCTCAATGTTTTCTAATAATTCTCTATAGCTAATTCTAAATTCCAGATGCCCATTCACTGTCCCTCCCAGTGTACAGCTAACAAACAGCACCACCACAGCAGCGCCTCAGGTGAACGATCATACAGCTACAACAGCACCACCACAGCAACGCCTCAGGTGAACGATCACACAGCTAACAACAGCACCACCATGGCAGCGCCTCAGGTGAACGATCATGCAGCTACAACAGCACCACCACAGTGAATGATCACACAGCTAACACCACCACCACCCCGGCGGCACCTCAGGTGGATGATCACACAGTTAACAACAGCACCACCATGGCAGCACCTCAGGTGAACGATCATACAGCTACAACACCTCAGGTGGACGATCACACAGTTAACAACAGCACCACCATGGCAGCACCTCAGGTGAACGATCATACAGCTACAACAGCACCACCACAGCAGTGCCTCAGGTGAATGATCATACAGCTACAACAGCACCACCATGGCAGTGCCTCAGCGGAAGAGCCTGCAGCCAAAAGCACCATCACAGCAGCGCCTCAGGTGGATGAGCTTGCAGCCTACAACAGCACCATTATCTTATTCAGGCTAGATCAGTCAGTGCGAACGCGCAGTCCTAAGTGCATGTCAAAGACTGCTGACTGTTTCTATAGCAACTGGGAAGCAACAGTGACGTGCTGACTTACTGTTCGGCTCTTTCATTCAGAAGTTGGGGCTTCCTGCGATTTAAGCGACCTATTGAGCATTGCATGTTCTTTAGTGTTTGCTCACACAGACCAGCCGGTCTCCTTCAACCTCCAATTATATTTCCAAAACCTCTTTCGGTTCTCCCCCTCCCTCCCTGCATCTTCCAACACACCGCACTCAAAGACATCCTTTCTTCCTTCAGCCTATTTTACCCTCTCTTTACCTCTCAATCGCACTCTCTCCCTACCTTCCCCTACCTCCTCCCCCCTCCTATACCCTCTCATCCTCAACCCCCTCCTCCCCAATCAAAGACATCCTTTCATCCCAACATCCTTTCTTCCACCCTTCCTTCAGCCACTGTCAGGGCTGCCTCTCGTCTAACTGTAGGTGCATTCACACCGGCGCATTCTGTGACGGAGCCATGCAAGAAACTCCTGCTCTCATAACCCTATGACACCAGCAGACTGACTTGCAAAGCACCTCTGCACTCCTATCAAGAACCTGACATAGTCAACAGGCCACTAGCAGAAGAGGCTGAATTAAATCAACTTGTATTCTCTCCATGACACTCTCATTCCAACCATTAACCATGTCATCACAACCACAGAATACTCATTCACTTAGCAAGCCACGGAGCTGGCCAGGCCAAAGCTGATACCCCTAAATGCCAAGTCTTGCCTATCCATCATGAATCCGGTGAGGTTTCTGGGATGGTGCCGTTAATTCATCGTGAGCCTCATTTATTTGCAGAAGCAGCCCTAGGATGTTGATCTCTCTTCAGAAGCTACAAAGGATTCTTACTAACAACCACAGTCTCCTTACATTCTTCACCTCCTTGAAGACTTCAGATAGTTGCATCTTCATCTGCTCCTCCATAATGAGGATATCCACATTAATCTACATCTCTCATCTCAGCTGCATCCAACTGTATACTGATGCAACACCCTACATAGACTACAATCCACAGTCAAGAGCAGTCTCCACAGCATTATGAAACGTATCCCATAGTCATAACATAACATCCTTGGGGGTTTGAATAGTCTGAATCTACTCATCAGCTTAGACTATGCAGTAGACATTGAAACCATAAACAAGGGATGATTATGTTTGTACCCCCACCCTCAGTCTCCCTGAGCCATCAATTCAAGATGCCCTGATCAACCTGACCATCATCCCATTCCCTTGACCCCTTCATCCCATTCCCTCGACCACTTCATCCTCTTTTTACTCTTCCCCAGTTTCATAGCTTGTTTGTGGCGTGGTCCTAGCTAGTAAACTCAATACTGGTAAGCTTCGCCCCTGAAAGCAAACCTTAGGAACAACCTGTGATTGGGAAGGATGGAGATATGCAAGTAAACATCTTTTAGATTTATCATGACAAACCAGTCTTTGGACCTGATCTGAGACACGACCTGCTTGATAGTGAGCATCTTGAACTTCATTCGCATGACTGAGCGATTTAACTGACGCAGACCTAAAATCGGATGCAACCCCCATCCTTCTTTGGAACTATAAAGTATCGGCTGTAGAACCCAGACTCAATGGCCTCCTTCCTCAATAGGGGATTTACTTCTTGTTCCAATATCAGAGCCTGCTCAGGGCCCAATAGTATGGGAAAGACCCCATTGAAAGTTGGCGGCGGAGCACCGAATTGAATGCGATAACTTTTTTTCTACAGTCTGCAGGACTGAACGAGACACATTTGGCAGTAGCTTCCACACTGCTAAATAGTCTACTAAGGGAACCTGTTCTTTTTAAATCAGACAGAGACAACCACAGATGTCTTTTTGCTGTCACCAGAGCTGCCATGGACTTCCCAATCGCACGGGTGGTCTCCTTGGTGGCATGGAGGGCTAAATCAGCGGTCTTCCTCAGCTCAGAAATATTTTCCTCTATAACTTCCTTGCCTTCATCTAGCTCTTTTAGCAGAGAAGCCTGGTATGCCTGTAACACAGACATCGCATGCAGACATGCACCAGCCTGACCTGCTGCCGTGTACCCCTTGCCAACCAGCACTGAAGTAGTTCGCAGTGGCTTGGAAAGCAAGACTGGAGCTAGGGCTGTACGATATGGGGAAAATATCTAATTGCAATTTTTTTTGACAGATATTGCGATTTGATTTGCGATTTTTAAATTTGCAAAGTCAAGCTTCAGCTTAATATTGTCAATAATGTGCAGCACAGCATGATTACACAGTATAATTATCATTACCCTGCTGAAAAAAAAAAACAAATTCTTACAGTTTCCATGAAACCATTACAAAATTAGGAATCCAATAGGAATTACTTCTGATCTATCCAATACAAAATGTATATATATATATATATATATATATATATATATATATATATATATATATATATATATATATATATATATATATTTATATTTATTTATTTATTTATTTATTATTATTTTTTTTTTTTCAGCAGACAAGATTATAATGGTATGAAATGGTATAATTTTATAGAATTAACTTAATTACTGAATTTCACTGGAGATATAATTTTTTATATAAATAAAGAACCATTTCTTTAGTCAATCGATCATTAAAGTATTTCATGTTACACTGTATTTGGGATTTTAGGAACAAGTGGAAAATTTGCTGACTGTCTGTCTTTTCATAGCTTAAGTTAACGAACGTTTTTCTTTAGTTTTAATTTGCCTAGCTATTGACCTGACCCTGTAGACACCATAATCAGGGTTCCAAATTAACTTTTTTGATCACCAGCCAATGCCAATCAGAATTTCCACTACACTGTTAGACCTTACCAGGTTTTTTACAGTAAAATACTGGCAACACTGTTGCCAGCTAGTTGCTGTAATGAATCTTTAACAGTGACTAACTGGCAACAGTGTTGCTAGTATTTTACTGTAACTGAACCATTACGGTGACTAGTACTAGTGCCAGTTTTATACTGTAAATAAAGAATTACAGTTAATAACTATCAGGAGTGTTGGCATTTATTTACTGTATTGACACGAAACCACTTAGTATAATACTGCATATAAATTTACTGTATATAATATATTTGTGTAACACCAGAATGACTACAATAATCTTATTATTATTTATTTTTTTTAAAGAGAAAACATATAAAATATTCATACAAAATATATTTTAATAATTTGGGAAAAACAAATACATAACATGAAATATATCACAAAATTAAACAAATCAGAACATATACTATAAAAAAAAAAAAAAAAACAACAACAACCACATTATCTATAGAATTGGCTAAAAAACATCTTACAACATCAGTAAAAATTACAAACAAAATACAAGTATTCTTATTTCCTTAACAATATAATAACAAAAGTAAAATAAATAAACAACAACGCCAGTGTATTTTGGTAACTTAATTCATCAAGCATATTTTCAATACACAAGCAAATTAATGAAATCAATATTTACAATAAAATTATAACCAAATAGAAATAATGTTTTCTTCCTTCACATTACACACACACACACACACACAAATAAATAAATAAAAATTAACAAAGCCAGTGCATTTTAGTGAATTCTGGCAATTTATCTGTCATATTTCCAACATAACTGGCAAAATAATTACATCACATCACCATAAAATATATATATATATATATATATATATATATATATATATATATATACACCATCCAAAATATAATACTCAGTCACCATTGACCCACATGTTGTTCCAAACCTGTAATAATTCAACAAAAATTAAATTACCAGTTTATGTCTTTATAATGAAAGTCTTAAGAAATACTGCTTTTGCTTACTTAATTAGATGTTTTCTATTCAAATGCACACCCTAGGACCTGACAGTGGAGGTTCGCCTGTGGATGCCTATGTATAACGTTATCTTGTTTTTGTGACTGCCTGTGATTTCTGTGCATATGAGACCTAAACGAGGAGAATTTTCTTAAATGTACAAGGGCACTTCTGCATTCCACAGGCATATTGAAAATTTGCTCTATGTTGGTGGCTTTTTATATGTGCATAAAAAACTATAAGCTGGTGGAAAGTTTGCATCTGTACATTGTGGCAAATGTGGGCTTCGCGCCCTTCATGCCACTTCCCGCCGAAACGGGTGTGGCCCAACCCTATAAAAGGAGCTCGAAAAGGCTGACTCACCTGATTTTTCATCTCTTTAGCGAAGCTCACGCATCGTTGGATCACGAAGGAAGCAAGCGCCGTCTGATAAGCATCTCAGCGGGACGAGGCACATCTGAAGCTGCTGGCCTTCGCCGCCTTCCACTGCCGTTCCTGCTGCGCTCTCCGGCGCCTATATCCTTTATATCCTTGTGTGTGTTCGCCCTGCGACGCACACTCGTAAAAGAGCTGCGTCTTTTAAAGATGCCCTCGTGCTGGTCGTGCTGAGCCCCGCTCAGCGAAGGAGACCGTCACGTCATCTGTGTCTCCTGCCTGGGTGAGGATCAAGCAGCGCTCGCGCTCGCTGACGGCGGCTGCCCTCACTGCGCGCTACTGCCGATGGTGACTCTGAGGACTCGCCTGGCATTCTTCTCCGAGCCTGCATCCGCTGCGCCGCAGTGCCGTAAAACGCTCCCAGCGTTTACCGGAACCGCCTCCAGCTCAACCGAGCTCGCCAGTTCTCCCCGCTTCACCGGCCTCTCCTGCATCGCTTCCCGATGGTCAGCACCCGCTGTCTGCTGCCACGTCCTCCGAGGAAGTGGATCTCAGGGCCGCGTCGGAGGAAGAGGACACGTGCTCTCTGCTAGCTTCGGGCAGTGAGGGTTGGGCGAGCTCCGCGGATCTCGCGCCTTCTGCTCAGAGGCCCAGCAGACGGGCTGATATCGAGAAGGAGCTGATGCGAGTGCTCACGCTGGCCGCGGCGAGCCTCGGCCTCGAGTGGTCTGCACCAGCGCCCCCCTCTCGTTCCCGGCTGGATGGTAGCTTTCTCCCGGATGAGCGTATTTCTCCCAGCTCGAAGCACGCCCCGTTTCTTCCTGAGCTTCATGAAGAAGTGGCGAAAGCTTGGAACGCTCCGTTCTCGGCGAGAACTCGTTTGTCTGTTTCGCCAGCATTCTCCACACTGGACGATGCTAAAAACAGAGGCTACCAGTCACTTCCGCCGGTGGAACAGGCTATAGCAACGCACCTTTGCCCGCCCTCTGCTGGACGGCGGACGAAAGCGGCGTTGCCATCGAAACCCTGCCGCATGACGTCATCGCTGCTCGCACGGATCTTCTCTGTTGCTGGGCAGGCTGCGTCTGCGCTACACATCAGGCCATGGGACGGGTTATGGCTTCCGCTACGGTGGCTGAGAGACATTTGTGGCTAACGCTTTCGGACATGGCGGAGTCTGAGCGCGCTGCGTTCCTCGACGCCCCGCTGACTCCTGCTGGCCTCTTCGGATCGTCTGTCAACGAGTTTGTCGAGAGATTCGTCGAGGATCAGAAAGCGTCACAAGCGTTTAAGCACTTCTTGCCAAAGAGCTCCGGTTCTGCAGCGAGCCGTGCTAGACCGGCCCCACAAAGCTCTCAGTCGCGCCCACCGCCTCCAGCTGCTTCATGGCAACAGCATCAGCAACGCAGCTCGGGACCCCGTTCTCGCTCTTCCAGCCGTCGCCCCGGCATTCAGCGCACAGCGAGTTCTCTCCGCTGTGGCGCGACCGTTTCGCTCAGAGAATTTCAGAAGATGCTGGGTCTCATGGCCTCAGCATCTCCAGTTCTTCAGTTGGGCCTGCTCCGCATGCGCCCCCTGCAGTTCTGGCTGAGAGCGCGGGTATCTGGTCGGCTGCGTCTCAGGGTCAATCAGAGCTGCGTTACAGCCCTGAAACCCTGGACAGCGAACGACTGGTACCAATCAGGTGTAAGCCTGGGGACTTCCTCGAAAGTGAAGATGGTGTCGACGGACGCCTCCACTTCGGGATGGGGAGCGCTGCTCGAGGGCTGACCGTCCTTTGGCCTGTGGTCAGAACGGGAAAAGCTCCAACATATCAACTGTCTGGAAATGCTGGCAGTGGAGAACGCTTTGACGCGCTTTTGTCCCCGAATCAAGGGCCACCACGTCTTAGTCCGTTCGGACAACATGTCTGTGGTGTCCTACATAAATCGCCAGGGGTGGTCTCAGGTCCCGAAACCTGTACAGGTTGGCGGAACGCCTCCTGGTTTGGGCTCAGCGCAACTTGCACTCGCTGAGGGCAGTTCATGTGCCTGGGCTACAGAATCTGGGTCCAGACAGGCTGTCCAGAAAAAACATACCACGGGTGAATGGTCTCTACACCCGCAAACAGTCCGGCTGTTGTGGGAGAGATTTGGCAGGGCGGAGGTGGACCTCTTCGCGTCCCACGAAAACGCTCACTGCCCCGCGTTCTTTTCCAAGAACAAAAGCGCGCTGTCACGGAGATGGCTGTGCTGCCCGCTTTATGCTTTCCCCCCCGTCTCCCTCCTTCCGCAGGTGATAGAACGGGTGAGAGAAACGAGATGTTCAATACTGCTTGTAGCACCATTTTGGAAGAACCAACCATGGTTCCCAGATTTGATGCAGTTAGCAGACACCGCCCCGTGGCCAGTGCCGTTGAGGAGGGACCTCCTCTCGCAGGCCAGGGGCTCGATTTGGCACCCTCAACTGGAGTTGTGGTCCCTCAATGTGTGGGTGCTCAAAGGTTACCCGCTGATCTCTCAGTGGGAGTGCTAAATACCATCACTCAGGCTAGAGCTCCGTCGACACGACGGCTGTATGCCTCAAAGTGGTCGGTGTTCTCCAGCTGGTGCACAGCTCGGGGATGTTCACCCCTTAGTTGTGAGGTGACGGAGGTTCTCTCCTTCCTACAGGAGCTGTTGGATAAGGGCAGAGCCCCATCCACGCTCAAAGTTTATGTCGCGGCCATCGCAGCGTTTTCTGAGACAACGCGCGGTCAGTCAATAGGAAGGAACGATTTGGTCATCCGCTTCCTTAGAGGAGCTAGGAGGTTGAATCCGCCCAGACCTCCGTCAGTCCCTATATGGGACCTCGCGACGGTTTTGGAGGCCATGAAGGGTCCCCTATTTTGAGCCTATCCAAACGATTAGCCTCCAGCATCTGTCGTTCAAGACAGTGTTCTTGTTGGCTCTCGCTTCAGTGAAGCGTGTGGGTGACCTGCACGCGCTCTCTGTGAGCCAGTCGTGCTTGGAGTTTGGGCCTAATGACTCAAGGGTCATACTCAAACCTAGGCAGGGTTATGTGCCGAAATCCCTCAACACGCCGTTTCGGGCTCAGGTTATTGCCCTGTCTGTCTTGTCGGTGTCAGGAGAGGATGGAGACTCGAGTCTTCTTTGCTCTGTTAGGGTTTTAAGAGCTTATGTGTCTCGCTCCGCTGTCTTCAGACAGACTGAGCAGCTGTTTGTCTCGTTCAGTGGACGTTCCAAGGGAATGGCTGTTTCGAGACAGACTCTATCCAGATGGATAGTTGATGCCATAGCGTTAGCTTACGCTTCCAGGGGCCTTCAGTGCCCACTGGGCATCAGAGCACACTCCACAAGGGGCGTCGCCTCGTCGTGGGCATGGTCTACGGGGATCTCCTTGCAGGATATATGTATGGCGGCAGGTTGGGCCTCGCCGTCTACATTTATCAGGTTCTATAACCTGGAGGTTCCCGCCTTGCAAGCAAGGCTGCTGTCGGTGTAGTCGAATCAGGGCCCTGATTGGAACTCTGAGATCGCGAGCGCTGCCGACTGTTATATGGGCAATATTGCGTAAGACCCGCATTGCCACATTGTTCAGGCTTTGCCTCGACTGTGTGATGTCATATTGCCGCATCTACGGGTGCTGCTAGATATGGGATGGAGGGTCCCCCCCCCCCTCCTGTCCTGGACTCTCTGTGAGTCCCTCGGGTGACTGTGCACTGTAAATCCTGGGAGTTGCTTCCAGGTTTATTGGTGTGTGATCCCTGCACGCACGGCGCTTTACATGGGGTTCCCGTAGCGTCTTAGCTAAGTCGGTTCTCTCTAGAAGAGGGAACGAGTACTGCATTCTCTGCCGTGTGTACGATTCACTCTGGTTCACTTCGGTGATGAAATAAATCAGGTGAGTCAGCCTTTTCGAGTTCCTTTTATAGGGTTGGGCCACACCCGTTTCGGCGGGAAGTGGCATGAAGGGCGCGAAGCGCCCTTATTGGTCTGATGTTGCATCAGCCTGCGCTCGATAGGCTGTGCAGTTGCCGCAGAGCAGCCAATCAGCAAGCGAGCTGCCTCGCCTATGGCTGTGTGCTGCTGCAAATGCGGTTTACAATAATTCAAAATTAAGGATATTTTTTTGCTTCAGTATTTCGTGAAAAGAGACTTTTCCCGTAGCGTCTTAGCTAAGACGCAGTACTCGTTCCCTTTTCTAGAGAGAACCGAGGTTAGGTTAGTAACCGAGTACGCTTTCTGGAAACAAAGGAAGTCCAAGAACAAATAATAACGATTTAACTTCACATGAAGTATTCTAGGAACCTCACTTATATTTGAACAGTTTACTTACTCGTTGAGGAAGGTTCCATTTTAAGGCTAAAAACATGAAAACATTGCAACTGGTTGACTAAGGATGCACGCTGAAAAGTAAACAAATGACTTGACCACCAGGCTGCCTTAAAGGGGCAACACCTTCGCGTTTAGATAAGGCAGTCAGTGCGTGCGTATGTGTGTGTTAATGCATAAATCCTTGGTTTCTGCCTGAATATGTGTACACTTCACAATATAATGTGACGTAATGCACTCGAGTAGTGTCGGAGGACAGTAATTTACTGATTAATGTTACAGTTGGTACCTGTAATGGGTCAATAGAGTAATTTACTGTAATTTATTATTTGAGCTGCATGAATTCTTAAAGATGCACCTCATATTACAGTAAGATACTGTTCCCAGAAGATACAGCAAAACACTGGCTATTTTACAGATATTTACCCTAGAAAATACAGCAAGGGTTAACAGTGTAGCCATTTTTTTTTTCCGGTAAAAATAACAAATTATGAGTGCCACTGAATGCATTTGATCATTTTATTAACATTGTTGGCATGAAAAACACATATAAAGTACAATGCATACAACAAAATATACACTGACTCAAATTTAAAATTATTAGTTCCCACCACGAAATTGCTTGTTTTGTTATTTTCTTTCGCGTAACTTACATGCGGCAATCCTGACAAAGCATTACGACATTCTTGTTATCAAACACAAGCCATTCATGACCCATCAGCCATTTGGCATTAAATTTTCTTTTCTTTGTTTCTCTGTCGATATCCTCATCCCCTGCCTCGTTCCTCTTTTCGCCCCCAGAAATCTGTCCCAACCACCGCCGCATTTAGTTTAATCTTAATTTTTTTCTTAATTTAATAGCTAACTCCCTCCTCTTTCAGTCTATGCTCCCTGCTCTGGCTCCATTCGTTCTTCTTCCTTTTGTTTTCTGATGGACGCTCCATGTTTTCTGATTCGTTTCCATGTTTTTTCGCGCTGGTTTCACTGCAAACTGCGTGCAGCCAATGGGCATATGAAAAAGTCATCACATAGCATTACAGCACAGTGTTCATGGGAAATGTAGGAATTGCCAGGTTTGCCAGGGGGATAAATGACAGAGAACAGAGCCTCATGTCATGCATCACCAGCCAAACTGGCTAGTAAGTTTTAATTAACAGTGTTAATTTAGAACCCTGACCATAATACCCACTGCATCTCTCTCCTGCTTTCCATTTTTTAATTTTTTTATTTTGTATTTTTTTTTTTTTTATGGTGGGCGTTTACACAGCTGCCCAGAGAAGCGCTGATTGGGGAGAACGGAGGTGCGCTCACTCTATTGGTTAGTAAGACTGTCACTGAAGGCTTACAGTCATGCATATGCTGGAACAGAGTAATATCGCGTCCACATCGCAGGCTTTTGCGATTAGCAAATCGCAACGTCTCAAATCGCGATTTTGATTCGATTTCGATTAATCGCACAGCCCTAACTGGAGCCTTTAATGATGTTGCTGCAATCGATGTTTAAAGGTGCTATCGCGTGAGTTACCTCCTCCAACAACTCCTCCTCAAGAGGCAGATAGGTGGAGCGTTGCATCCGATTCCTCGGGGTGAAGTAGCGGTGAAGTGCACTTTCTATCCCAGAGAGCGAATGCTGGATCTGGCAGGTGAGGAAGAAGATAGGGACTCGTTCGTCTGCTTTCCCTCCACCAGATCCAACTGCAAACCCCACGATTGCAGCTGCTGCTCTGCCTCAGCGGAAGCGGGCCAGCACCTTGAGGAACGCTCGTGAAGGCTCCCTCCTCAAAGAGAGCCCTCCGAGAGTGAAGCGTACACAGGGGAAGCCACTCGCAATGCGAGAGCCGACTCTGCATGCTTTTATAGCTTCCTGGTTGCTACGTTACCTGCCTATGAAGTCATGCCCATTTATGGGACTGATTACACATGTTATTCAGAGATGGTCAGGCAGAATGGCATTCCCATAGCATTTTTTGACGCAGCTCGAGTTACTGAAGGGGAATTGAAATTGATCTGATTTGAAATAGCTAATGACACTAACTTTGGAGCTTTGACATTGTTACTGTGAACTGATTTGAGCTGAATAATGACACTATTGCCTTCTGTAGAGCTGCTTTTGGATTAATTTAATTTGTTTAATAATTGAACTTTGCAACACTGACAGTTACTAAACTGAAATGAAACAACATTGAGCTAAATTGAGCTGAATAAAGATACCATTGTCTTCTAAAGAGTACTTTACAGCTTAAATCTAATTTGCTTTATAACTGATGGACTTTATTTGGTAAAGCTTTATTTTAATGTTATTGTTACATTATGTGTATTTACTATTGTAATAACAGTAAATCATTTAACTAAATTGAGCTGAATAAAGATACTATTGTCTTCTGAAGAGTACTTTACAGCTTAAATCTAATTTGCTTTATTACTGATGGACTTTATTTGGTAAAGCTTTATTTTAATGTCATTGTTACATTATGTGTATTTACTATTGTAATAACAGTAAATCGTGCATAAATACAAATATGCTGTTAGTTATTTTACTCATACTTGTGAAATCACATTGTAATAAGGGTGACAAATACTGTATAAATAATTTTTATCATGATGCTCAAAACATCATGCATGTATAAATGCTCAGTATACACTCTAGAACAATGACAGCAGGCTAAGATATGTCAGTTTTATTTATGCACACTTGGGCTGGCTACCTATTTAATAATGCAACTCCACAAGCAGGACAAATAGAGTGAGATGAACAGGTGCAAAAGTTTTCAAAAACCATTCAACACCATCAACTGTTTATGCTACACTTAGAGAAACTACTCTTGTCAAAAATTATTAGAGCACGAGCACCGCAGTGCAAGGACACTCTTGGAATTGCTCCATTTCTTTTTTTTCTCCTTCCCCAAAATGAATTGCATTTTGGAGAGCCTAAACATGCTAGAAAACTGTTGAAACTTTTCACACGCATCAGACCTGGTGAATTTTTACATCCGATATGGGTTTCAGAATTGGGTGTGCCAAAATGGTTCTATAACGACACCTATAAAATTTCAACAATGTGCCCTTCCCATAACATTTCACATACGTTTATGAAATTTGGTGCATTCATGTAATGTGCCAATATCTTCAAAAAGTCTATTGAAGTGAAGGCCTAAATGCAACTTCCTAAATGAAAGTGAGCCATTTTGAATTTCCTCTACGAGTTTTGTGCAGTTTTTGTCTTTTTTCAGGCCTCATACTTTAACAAACTCCTCCTACAGTACAGTTTTAATCGGATCATCTTTGAATTTGGTGAGTGTAATCATAAGGCCTTTGCAATGCTAAATTGCGAAGATCTTGAGTTTTCAATGAAGAGCGTGTCCCTTGCAGCCTGACAAATTTTGATGTTTTGCCATGAAACAGGAAGTTGCTGTAACTTACGCAAACAATGTTCGATCTGCCCCAAGCAATAGAAAAGAAAAGAGAAGAGAAGAGAAGAGAAGAGAAGAGAAGAGAAGAGAAGAGAAGAGAAGAGAAGAAAAGAAAAATGTAAGCATGAAGGTCCATCCCTAATGGGGGACAAACTGATCATATGAAAACAAACAAATGAGATCATATAAATTAGCCACCAATTCACCAAAATGTAAAATACTTACAAATTGCCATGAGTGTATGTTGGCAAAATGACAATCTGACAAAAGCATGTTTTATAGTTTACTAAAAAAAGTATTGTATATTCAACAGTAAAGAGTTGTATCCAATAGTATAATGAGCTTCATCTCTGGCCACTAAAGCGAGCATTGACTTCCCCTTCTTCTGACCATTTTGCTGTTATTTCTTTAATAATGGAAGAAAACAAGCTGGTGAAATCCCCAACTGTGATGAAACATCAAGACCACACAGATTTTATGAACAATAGCTTTCCGTTGATGTGTTTCAAAAAGATTTGGCTTTTTCTTTTTTTATATATTATTTTATTTGGCAGACAAGGAAAAGGTAAATGAGTTGCAGTGCATTTAATTCACCCAAAGCAACCGACAGTCCACTAAATGCAGTCTCTCTACTGAGAGCTTGGGTCTTGATCAAGGGCACTATAGTTATTGGGTGCTTTCAGTGACTCTCACATGTGCATGAGCCACTGGCTACCACTGCTCCAGTTTGGTGTGGGCCATTTGTGATACTTCATATGTTTTCCTAACCAGAAATCAAAGCCAGTAATTAAGCAACGCCTTTTTATGTCAAACCATATTTCCTGGTTTAATCCTTAAAAATATGTTCTTCATCAAATGCTGAAATCCAAGGTGAATCCCACTAATTATTCAGTTTGACTGAGAACTTTAGACAAAGTCAAATTTCTAACAGCATTTTATAGTGTAAAAATCTCACACAGGATCAGTTATTAAAAGTTAATTTCATAGTGTGGTACTTTGACTGTGGATATGGGGAAAGGGAGAATGCAAAGATGTAAAACTTTTACAATACAAGAATGCCATTACAGATGAATTTCTTTTCATGATACTAATTTTCACTCTGTGTGTGTTTTTGTGAAAATACATATACACCATTGAATGTGCTGTAGTAAACAAAGGCAAGGGAAAGGCCTTCATCTGAACTGGCATACTGTGATCAAAGGAGAAGACTGTGTGTATAAACCAAGCACAGAAAAGGAGCGAGACAGAAAGAAAGAGGAGATGACTAAACCAAACAAAACCTGCGTTTTGAAGAGATGGGAGTTTCAGATTTCCAGGGATCTCTCGTTGGCTTGTGTGAGAGTGTGAGAAAATCTACAATGCACATATATAAAAAAACATTAACACTTTCACTTGCACGCATACACAAATAAGTAAACATAATCACACACAGCACGGGAGATTCCTCTCAGGAAACCTAGTGTCAATACTAATCCCGTACTCTGTAACTCTTCAAAATGAATTCTTGCAAATATGAACAATGACATGTAATCATGATAAAAAAAATTTTTTAAAGTTTAGTTTCACCGTTTAAAACTAGTGAAATACTAGTAATGTACTACTATCTACGCTGTTAGATATTTCTGTAATTTATACAGTTATTTACTGTATATCACCCAGTATACAGGAATACTGCATATTCCCTTTACAGTTAGTAACTGTAATACCCTTTGCATCATGGGGATTTTATGTCACCTTTCAAGTCACCTTTATTAAAATAGCGCTTTAAACAAAATACATTGCATCAAAGCAACTGAACAACATTCATTAGGAAAACAGTGTGTCAATAATGCAAAATGACAGTTAACCCTCTCAGGCTCAAATTAAGTTTTAGTAACTTAGTAACTTTAGTAACCTTTAGTAAAGTTTTTAGTACTCCAGATACATAAAAATATGTATCTGGAGTAATAAGGTTTTTAGTTTTTAACTGTTGCAAATCAGCAACGCCTGCCTTGAGAGGGTTAAAGGCAGTTCATCAATGAATTCAGTGATGTCATCTCTGTTCAGTTTAAATAGTGTCTGTGCATTTATTTGCAATCAAGTCAACGATATTGCGACGGCGGCAAGGAACCGAAACTCCATTGGTGACAGAATGAAGAAAAAAACCTTGAGAGAGGTTGGGGGGCCCCTTGGGGGGCCAATTCTCCTCTAACCAGATGAAACCAGCAGTTCAATTCCAGGCTGCAGCAAAGTCAGATTGTGCAGAAGAATCATCTGTTTCTTGTTGTCTTGTCCTGGTGGTCCTCTGAGACAAGGTCTTTACAGGGGATCTGTATCTGGGGCTCTAGTTGTCCTGGTCTCTGCTGTATTTCAGGGATGTAGAGGTCCTTTCTAGGTGCTGATCCATCATCTGGTCTGGATACGTACTGGATCCGGGTGACTGCAGTTACCCTCTGATCTGGATACAGACTGGATCTGGTAGCTACGGTGACCTCGGAATAAGAGAGAAACAGACTAATATTAGCATAGATGCCATACTTCTAATGATGTAGCAAGTACATCGGGTGTTATGGGAAGTTTTCCCGGTTCCGGTTTACCTAATTAATGCAGCCTAAAAATCCTTTAACAGATTTGGATATTAAAAGCATGTTAGTATGTTATGTGTAAGCCAGGTTAAAGAGATGGGTCTTTAATCTTGATTTAAACTACAAGAGTGTGTCTGCCTCCCGAACAATGTTAGGTAGGTTATTCCAGAGTTTAGGCGCCAAATAGGAAAAAGATCTGCCGCCCGCAGTTGATTTTGATATTCTAGGTATTATCAAATTGCCTGAGTTTTGGGAATGTAGCGGACGTAGAGGATTATAATGTAAAAGGAGCTCATTCAAATACTGAGGTGCTAAACCATTCAGGGCTTTATAAGTAATAAGCAATATTTTTTAAATCTATACGATGTTTGATAGGGAGCCAGTGCAGTGTTGACAGGACCGGGCTAATATGGTCATACTTCCTGGTTCTAGTAAGAACTCTATTTTCGACTAGCTGTAGTTTGTTTACTAAGCGTGCAGAACAACCACCCAATAAAGCATTACAATAATCTCACCTTGAGGTCATAAATGCATGGATTAACATTTCTGCATTTGACATAGGCCGTAACTTAGATATATTTTTGAGATGGAAAAATGCAATTTTACAAATGCTTCGACAAACTCTACTGGACATCCGATCAAATTTAAACTTCGGTTCAGAAACAACGCCACCTCTGAACTCCAGCTTCAGCGTCTACACGCTCCCTCTGTTGCCGGCTTGCGTCCTAAGACACCGTCGGAAAAGGAGGAAAGGCAAGCATGCTGGAATTCTATGCAGATCGCGGAAAAGAAGTTGTTTTCCTCCTCTCCCTACCATCTTGTTTAGCCGACATGCAGTCTCTGGATAACAAACTTGACAAACTTAATGCGAGAATCACATACCAATGGGACATTCGTAACTGCTGCGTTCTGGCTTTCTGTGAGACGTGGTTACACTCAGAAGTACCCGATACGGCCATTAAACCGCCTGGATTCTCCGTTTTTCGTCATGACAGATCGCTAAACTCCGGTAAGAGCAGAGGTGGAGGTGTGTGCTTTATGATTAACACTCGCTGGGGCACTGATGTTACAGTTTTATCTACACACTGCTCCCCTGAGATCGAACTGCTCTCCATTAAAGTGCGTCCCTTCTACCTCCCTGAAGAGGCCATCTCCACACTGCAGGACTGCTCTGAATCAACAGACTGGCAGATGTTTCAAGATGCAGCAGGAGACAACATACAGGAATACACAGACTCTGTGATAGGCTACATTAACAAATGCACAGAGGATGTTGTTCCATCCATTAACGTTTAATCATTTCCAAACCTGAAACCATGGGTCAACGGTGAGGTGCGGGCCAAATTAAGAGCACGGACTGCTGCCTTCAACTCTGGTGATTTAACTGCTTATAAGAAGTCCAGGTATGACCTTCAAAGACCAATAAAATCAGGCAAAAGAGACTTTAGGGACAGAGTGGAGTCAGAATATCATGGCTCTGACCCCCAATGCATGTGGAGCAGTCTACGCTACATCACAGACTACAAAGGAAGGAAAAGCAGTGGTGTGTATTTGTCTGCCTCTTTACCAGATGAGCTCAATACATTCTATGCTCGCTTTGAGGCAGACAATATATTTCCTGCTGTGAAAATACCTGCTGACACTGACACCTGCCCCTTGGTTCTAACCACACACGAAGTGAGTAAGGCCTTCAAGAGAGTCAACGGCTGCAAAGCTCCAGGTCCAGATGGCATGCACGGATGTGTCGTGAGGGCCTGTGCTGTCCAGTTAGCAGATGTCTTCACCAACATCTTCAACCTCTCCTTGAGACTTACAGTGATCCCCACATGCTTCAAGCTAACCACCATCATCCCTGTTCCCAAAAAAACAACTGTCTCCTGCCTGAATGACTACCACCCTCTAGCACTGACATCAGTCATCATGAAGTGCTTCGAACGGCTAGTCAAATCCCACATCTGCTCCTCTCTGCCTGACACCTTGGACCCATTACAATTTGTTTACCGTTCGAACAGATCCACTGATGACGCCATTGCAATGGCCATACACTCTGCACTAGAACACTTGGAGGGAAGAGACACCTATGTGCGGATGCTGTTTGTTGATTACAGCCTACCAAACTTATAGCCAAACTGAAAAATCTGGGTCTTAACAGTCACTTATGTAACTGGGTCCTGGACTTCCTGACCGGAAGACCCCAGGTGGTCAGAATTGGCAATCACACATGCTCCTCACTTATACTCAGCACTGGTGCCCCACAGGGATCTGTACTCAGTCCTCTCTTGTACTCCCTGTTCACTTATGACTGCTCTGCTAAGCATAGCTCCAACATCATCATCAAATTTGCTGACGATACTACTATCCTAGGACTCATCACTAATGGCGATGAGATCCCAGCTTTACAGGACATCTATCAGACTCGCTGCTTGAGAAAGGCTCGCAGCATCATCAAGGACCGCACTCATCCTGCTCATCACCTGTTTGCCACACTGCTATCTGGCAGACGTTTCTGATCCATCTGATCACGGACAACCAGACTGAAGAACAGCTTCTATCTTCAAGCCATCAGACTAATTAAACAATCAGCTGTCCTCCATCTAAAAAAAAAAAAAAAACGCCGGAATACATGCTGCTCTTATGTTTACTTACTGCGCTCCATTTTTTGGGCTGCTCTCTTTATGGTGCGAGTATGCTCATTGTACCATGGTGTCATACTGGTTTCCTTAACCTTCCTTAAGCGTAAAGGAGCAACTGTATTTAAAATGGTAGAAAAAAAAGAGTTCATAGTTTCTGTTACATCATCAAGTTGTTCTGAGGTTTTGGATATGCTAAGGAATTCGGATACATCAGGAAGATAACTTAAAAAGCATTATTTTGTGGTAGAAGTGATGGTTCTTCCATACTTGTAACAAGAAGTAGAATTTACAATTTTGGCTATATGAAGTTTGCTGAGATACCATCACTTGGCTGCATAATTTCAACACCATCAACATCAATTCCATGTGACAGTATTAAATCTAGAGTATGATTTCGACAATGAGTAGGTCCTGAAACATGTTGTCTAACCCCAATAGAGTTCAGAATGTCTATAAATGCTGATCCCAATGCATCTTTTTCATTATCAACATGGATATTAAAATCACCAACTATTAAAACTTTATCTGCAGCCAGAACTAACGCGGATATAAAATCACCAACATCATCATCAACTCTTTAATAAAGTCTGTATGGTGCCCTGGTGGCCTGTATACAGTAGCCAGTACAAACATAACAGGATTTATCATTAACATTTGTTTCTCTGGATAATGTTATATGAAGCACCATTATTTCAAACGAGTTATACTTGAAGCCTACCCTCTGAGAAATCCTGAAAACATTGTTATAAACTGAAGCAACACCTCCCCCTTTACCTTTTAGAAGCAGCTCATGTTTATAACAGTAATCTTGGGGGGTGGACTCATTTAAAATAATGTAATCATCAGGTTTTAGCCAGGTTTCTGTCAAACAAAGCACATCTAGATTATGATCAGTGATCATATTATTTACAAAAAGTGTTTTCGTAGAAAGGGATCTGATATTCAATAAGCCCAGCTTTATCATTTGTTTATCCATCTTGCATCTGTTTTTTATTTGTTGAAAATCAATTAAATTGTTAATCTTAACTTGGTTTGAACGTTTTTTGTATTTTCTAGTACGGGGAACAGACACAGTCTCAATAGTGTGATATCTAGGTGAAAGAGTCACTATGTGCTATGTTAACTGACCTCTGTGACGTAAGGCAGCTAGCAGACGGTCGATTTTGCCAGTCTGTCTGCTTCCTGACCTGGGCCCCAGTTAGTCAAGTATAAACTTGACTAACTGACTAAAAGACTATTTGCCATATTTCTAGAGAAAAGAGTGGTGCCACTCCAGGAGGGATGAAGACAATCTCTTTTCAACAGTTCAGGTTTGCCCCAAAAGCTCGACCAATTGTCTATGAAACCTATGTTATTCTGTGGGCACCACTTAGACATCCAGCCATTGAGTTATGACAATCTGCTATGCATCTCCTCTCCACTGTAAGCAGGGAGGGGCCCAGAGCATATTACAGTGTCTGACATCATGCTTGCAAGTTCACACACCTCTTTAATATTATTTTTAGTGATCTCCGACTGGCGAAGTGGAACATCATTAGCGCCGGCATGAATAACAATCTTACTGTATTTACATTTAGCATTAGCCAGCACTTTTAAATTTGCCAAGATGTCAGGCGCTCTGGCTCCCAGTAAACATTTGACTATGGGGGCTGGTGTCTATATATTCACGTTCAATAGTACAGTCAATCTTACAATACAATAGTACAATACAATAGCACAATAGAATCACCAATAACTAGAGCACATTCATCAGGTTTCTCAGTGGGTGCATCACTGAGTGGGGAGAACCTGTTTAATGTTTTGATCAGAATAGAAGTGCGGTGTTTTGACCCACGACTATGCTGCCTCACTGTCACCCAGTTGCCCTGCTGCAGGGGCTCTGCTGCAGGGGCTCTGTTGCCGGAACCGAACAATGTACAGGAATCCCTGAGTTAGACGCATCCAAAGCCGTATCTAGAGCCCTAACATTTTTACTGTCCTCAATTAAAGTTTGGATGCTAATTCTGAAATCTTCTCTTTCAGCCTAACTATTTCCCTGCATTTATCACATGTGAATCCCTCATCTGCGACAGAGATAGATAAACTGTACATGTGGCAAGAGGTGCAAATAACAATAGCAGGAGAAGCCATTACTCACCGTGCTTGATGAAATATTCTTACCACAGTTGTTTGATGAACTTGTGAAAAACTGGAGCAAGAGAGAGGAGAGGAGAAAAGAAAACAGCGATAGGTTCGAATGAAAATGCTAATGACAAGCTAACGAGTGCTAATGCTAAGTGAACGATCAAAATTAATCCGATAAGATTGATCGTTAATATCAGAAACATGGTGTGAATTAAGTTATATTTTATCACTTTAAGTAAAGTAGCCTATTGAGAAAATAAAATCATATTTTAGCTAGGTTAATTAGTTTTATGACTAGCTGCCTTAAGCCACCTTTCCACTGCAAACGACATTCGGACACGACTTTCACATTTTTCCCTCTAGTGGCATTCACGCAGAACTTTCAAACTGATTGTGCAGCAACCGTCATTACCTAATACAGGTGCATCTCAATAAATTAGAATGTCATGGAAAAGTTCAATTATTTCAGTAATTCAGCTCAAATTGTGAAACTTTTGTATTAAATAAATTCAATGCACACATACTGTCTTTGGTTCTTTTAATTGTGATGATTTTGGCTCACATTTAACAAAAACACACCAATTCTCAACAAATCTCAACAAATTAGAATACTTAATAAGACCAAAAAAAAACTCTATGGTGAATTGTGGGCCTTCTGGAAAGTATGTTCATTGACTGTACATGTACTCAATACTTCGTAGAGGCTCCTTTTTCTTTAATTACTGCTTCAATTCAGCGTGGCATGGAGGTGATCAGTTTGTGGCACTGCTGAAGTGGTATGGAAGCCCAGGTTTCTTTGACATTGGCCTTCAGCTCATCTGCATTTTTTGGTCTCTTGTTTCTCATTTTCCTCTTGACAATACCCCATAAATTCTCTATGGGGTTCAGGTCTGGCGAGTTTGCTGGCTAGTCAAGCACACCAAGACCATGGTCATTTAACCAACTTTTGGTGCTTTGGGAAGTGTGGGCAGGTGCCAAATCCTGCTGGAAAATGAAATCAGCATCTTCAAAAAGCTGGTCAGCAGAAGGAAGCATGAAGTGCTCCGAAATTTCTTGGTAAATGGGTGCAGTGACTTCGGTTTTCAAAAAACACAATGGAGCAACACCAGCAGATGACATTGCACTCCAAATCATCACAGACTGTGGAAACTTAACACTGGACTTCAAGCAACTTGGACTATGAGCTTCTCCACCCTTCCTCCAGACTCTAGGACCTTGCTTTCCAAATGAAATACCAAACTTGATCTCATCTGAAAAGAGGACTTTGGACCACTGGGCAACAGTCCAGTTCTTCTTCTCCTAAGCCCTGTTAAGATACCTCTGACATTGTCTGTGGTTCAGCAAATTCCTTGACATGTCTGTGTGTGGTGGCTCTTGATGACTTGACCCCAGCCTCAGTCCATTCCTTGTAAAGTTCACTCAGATTCTTAAAACAATTTTGCTTGACAATCCTCATAAGGCTGCGGTTCTCTTGGTTGGTTGTGCATCTTTTTCTTCCACACTTTTTCCCTCCATTCAACTTTCCGTTAAGATGCTTGGATACAGCACTCTGTGAACAGCCAGCTTCTTTGGCAATGAATGTTTGTGGTTTACCCTCATTGTGAAGGGTGTCAGTGATTGTCTTCTGGACAACTGTCAATCAGCAGTCTTCCCCATGATTGCGTAGTCCAGTGAACCAAACTGAGAGACCATTCTGAAGGTTTTTAAAGATTTGTTGAGATAGTGAATTGGTGGGTTTTTGTTAAATGTGAGCCAAAATCAAAACAGTTAAAAGAACCAAAGTCATTCTAATTTATCGAGATGTACCTGTAATTTTAATGCATTTAATTAATGTATGACTGCATCGTCACAAATCAAATGACCTCCCCAAAATAAAAACAGAAGGTTTTTATGGGGCTAATCATCGTAAATAATGATTTAATAATTATAAAATAATGATTTCTGCCATAATTGTTCTACTTCCGTTCTGTCTCTTGACGTTTGTCGGAGACAGTGAAAAAGGCAGCTTTACACCATTTCTACACCAGATGCAAGTGGTGTGGCACTATAGATCTCATTATAATCTTGATTAAATAGTCTTAATCTTAATAATCTCTTTTTATAATCTTAATTATAAAATTATAATGATGCTGTCTACACTGGATGCGATGTGGCGCGACATGACACGATACGACACGACAAATCCACAACAGAAAACTGCTGCTGCATTCTATTTATGACGTATTGAAACGCAAATTTCTAATGATTTTCAGTGGTCACTTGCAGTAGCTGTTGTGGCGTGGCCGGTGTAGACAGTGTCAGTTTTAGAATTAGTTTGTTATAGTTTTTAATGGAATTTAAGTTTTACTGCATTTTTATATTTTTGTTTTAAAGGCAGCTGCAATGAAGCATCAAGAAAGACATGAGCATGCCAACCACACTGATAATTCAGGTAAGAGAACAAGTAAGTTATAGTTTTGAGAGGATTGTGTATTCTGTATGGGGTTTTCCTTTTAAAAGTGTGTCATTTCTGCTTCTTGTTTTTCAGGGAACACATTTCTGTACATAAAGTGAATGGTGTGCAAAGGTGGTGGACACGTTTTGAAACAACACCTGGGTTTTACAGATGGCTATGTATTTATTGTTATATGTTTCTCTTGCCTAAAGATTCTTTGTGAGAATAAATCCAGAGATAACATCATACACTGCAAAATGTCCTAGGACAGGAGAAATGGTGAAGATTAATGTTTCTAGCATTAGTTTATTTTTAAATGTTATACATGCAATGTTTTTGTCAGTCGTCCGTGAGGGGCTGGTGCGCTGTTTTGTGTTTATTTTGTTATTAAAGCTTCATTTTGATTGTCCGCCGGTTCCCGCCTCCTTCTTCCGGATGAATATGAAGGTTTAATTCAATACAGTTTTAAATAAAGAATTTGATATTTTGTAATTATTGTGTCTGTTCTAACTGAATACCAGTAGTACATACAGTATGAAGGATAAAAATACAATAAATTCTATATAAAAAAATAATGTCAAATTAAATATATATTAAAATAAATGTACTACAGTAGTATACCTGATGAAATTGTTTTTTAAGCAATTTACTGTAAAACGATAGTTTGCTACTGTAAATCAAATACAGTTTACTACTGTAAATCTGAATTGTAATGTCTAACAGTGGACAGTATGTCAAATTTGTATATAGTTAAAAAAAACTCTAGCATGACTCTAAAAATGTCACAAGTACAAAGTAATATAATTTTCCTTACAACTTGAATACATGTGAGTGTACATATCTTTATTATAGAAATATATAATAATAATAATAATAAAAATAGATAAAGATATTTTCAAGATAAAAGATTTGGCTTTTGCCTTTTTTATACTATTTTATTTGGCATACACGGAAAAGGTGTTATATTATTTAGGTATTTATATTATCATTTTCTTAGTTTTATTTTCACATTTTCACATAAAATCATACACCAGTCAAGGTGATGTACATGCCATATGGGAGTTACTTTGACACAGCCACATCTGATGACAGACCGCTATTAATTGTAATGTAGAAACATACATTGTTTGCACATCTGCTTTGAAATAATGTTGTGAAGTGCTATGACAATAAACATGAATTGAATCTTACAAACTATACTAACTTTGCTTTAACTCAAATTATCTGATATTTCAAGACGTAAGATACAGAAGTGGTGTATTCAATTCATTGTACGCAATGTATGTGTATACCTAAAAGTGCCCCATTATGCCATTTTTAAGGTTGCTAATATTGTTTTATGAGTCTCCTAAAACAGGTTTACATGCATGCAACGTAAAAAAAAATTTGATTTAATTTTACCTAATTTCTAAATGATTTCTAAACGACATGTGTGAAGCAGTTCAAAGAATCAGTCTCTCTAAACCCCTCCTTTCCGTGAGCCTTCACTCCTGTGATTGGTCAGATGGTGCAGTCCTTTATGATTGGTCAAGAGCCGTAGAGGAATTAGCTCCAGATTGGTCTACCCTATACAGCGCATGTCGAAAGCGGAACGCCCATTGCCATGACGGAATGACAGCCCTGGAGACTTGTCAATACATAAGATGTGTGGGGGCTGGCTAAGATGGCGGCCGAGACAGTTGGCAATATTCAAGGCTAAAGAAAAATAGATGATTTTCTCACCTTAAAAGTTAAATTCGATCAGTGCAAATAATTGGAAATATATATTTATATTGCTGTCTTAACAAGAGGACGATTTGGACACTTTTTCAGCGTGAGTTTGATTTAAGCAGAATATTTAGCACAGTTGCTAAGGGGTAAAAAGGAAACAAACTCAAAGATGACAGACAAAAGAGCAAGAGATCAAGGTAAAAAGACAAACAAGACGCTTTCATTCACCAATGAGAACAGAGATGTGACGGAGGATGTTATGGAAGTTGTTAAAGCAGGTGATATACATTCCTACACTAACTCTGACGGAGGAGTTGTCTCTCTTCCCGAGTCAGCTCCGTGCACTCCGGTAGCAAAGAGAGGGAAAGTTGAACCTACACTCTCCGAGCTGCAAGATAACATCGTGAGACTTGTGGCTGAAAAAATAAAAGAGAACGCGGACAATCTTGCAGGCCTGATAAAGAAAAATGCGGACTCCATCGAAGCCTTAAAGGAGTCTTCGGAGTTTCTCTTCAAAGAAGTTCAAGACATGAAAACAGAAATAACAACGGTTAAAAGTGCAAGTGATGACCATCAGAAGAAAATAACAGGCCTGGATGACAGATTGAATGAAATGGAACGCTATCACAGAAGATGGAACCTGAGGCTGTACGGCTTACCAGAGCGGGAAGGAGAAGACGTAAAACAGCGTGTGATTGACATCTGTAAGGCAGTCATTCAAGACCCCGAAGAAGATCTTCGCACCCAAATTGATGTAAGCCATAGGATCGGGAGGAGAGAGGATGGTAAAACTCGACCGGTGATAACAAGATTTACATCTAGATCGACCAAAGAAAAAGTATGGAAATGCGCGAAGAATTCGGAATTCCTCAAGATAAAGAAGTTAAAATTCGGAGAAGACTTAACTACAAAAGACAAAGAGACACGCACTAAACTGTGGCCACAGATTGAAGAGGCACGGAAGCAAGGGAGAAAAGCCTTCTTCGTCGGAGCCAAAGCCATCATTGAGGGTAAAGAAATAAAAATGTAATGAATGATAGCTCTGACGTGATCTAAAAGTGAAGTTTCCTATTTAATTTTGTTGAGAAGTTCAGTTAGCCTATCCTTAATAGGCTACGTTTAGAGATATGCTGTTATAGCATATTTGTTTGACAGTTAAAAAGTCCGATTTATAAACCCAAGTTTGCTTGTTCTAATTAGGAAAAAAAGGTGAAGAAAATCATTTTCTTTCTTTGTTATATTTAAAGCTCAGGCTTTTTCTTTTCGAGTTAACTTGTTCTACTTTTCAAGTTGTCTTTGTCATTTTATTCACTTAACGTGAGAGGTATACGAGAACAGATTAAGAGGAAAGCTGTATTTTTATTTTGTAAATCTTTCAAGGCAGATTTTTACTTTCTACAAGAAACGCATGCCTTAGCTTCAGATTTTAATTTCTGGAAAAATCAGTGGGGTGACAATATCTGGATGGCTTATGGAAACAGCAAATCTGCTGGCGTTGCCATATTAAAGGGCTCCTTTCAGGGGAAAATCCTTAAAAATGTTGTTCATGATTCAGGAAGATGGGTCATTTTAGTTATTGAATATATGGAGAATTTTTTTATTATGGGCAATATATATGGTCATAATAATAGTAATAGAAACACACTCCTTTTTGCGGAATTTGATGAACTAATAAACGAGTTATTGAATTCTTTCATCAACGCTAAACTAATTTTGGGGGGCGATTGGAACTGCATAAGTGACCCCATAAAAGACTGTCAACCTCAAAGATCCTTAAGAGGCACTTATGGAGAGTTTAATAATCTATGCATGCATCTAAACTGTTGTGACATATGGAGACTTAAAAATCCACAGCAAATCCAGTTCACTTGGAACAATAAAGATTTATCTAAGAGATCCAGGATTGACTTTTGGCTTATTTCAAATGAGTTACTAGACAATGTGGAAGAAACCAAAATAGAACCCTCAGTTTTTTCTGATCATAATATGATTACATTAGTACTATGTATAAGGGATCATTCAATAAAATATAAACCAAATTATTGGAAATTAAATAGTTCACTTTTGAGTGATAAAATCTTCAAAGAAAAAGCCAAAAAAATCATAAATGAAAATTTGATAAAAGCAAAAAAAGACAAAATATATGGTAAACATTGGGATTATACAAAATTTCAGATTCGTAATATGGCCATCAAAAGGGCAAAAGAATTATCTACGGAAAAAAGACAGAGACAAGATAGAATACTCAAGGAAATAATTTCTATATATGAAAAAAATGAGCAATCACAAGCTGGCATCAATAATTTATTTGAATTACAAGCTGAATTGGAAAATATCTATGAAAATTTGGCACAGGGAGCTTTTATTCGGTCTAGGCGAAAATGGATTGAACATGGTGAAAGGAATACGAAATATTTTCATAATTTAGAAAAAAGAAATGTTAGTGTTAATAGTATATACAAACTTAAAATTAATGATCAGATTTCTGAAGATCCCCCAAACATTTCTAATTTTGTGGAAGAATTTTATAAAAAACTATACTCTGAACACAACAGTAGTCAGAGCTCATATTTCCTCTCTTGTATAAAAAGTGTGGCTCAAGGTATTGATGAAACTCAAAAGGATATTTGCGATCAAGACATATCCCTTGAAGAACTTAAAAAGAACTTTAGTAAGTTAAAAGATAATAAATCCCCGGGCAATGATGGCCTTACAGGTGAATTTTACAAGGTATTTCAAGGTTATATTTCTGAATTCTTATTATTAGTTTTTAAGGAGGCTTTGGAAACCTGTAGGCTTCCCCCAACAATGTGTCAAGGTTTAATTACATTGTTACCTAAACCCAATAAGGATTGTTTGCTTCTTGACAATTGGAGGCCCATAACCCTAATTAATAATGATGCAAAATTATTGGCTCATATTTTTGCGCAAAGAATAAAATTGTGTTTAGATACAATTATAGATGATAGCCAGTCTGGCTTTATGCAAGGTAGATTTAGCATCTCCCGGGGTATAAAACAAGGAGATCCAGCGGCTCCGTTCCTATTTCTTCTGGTCATGCAAACAATGGCTCTATATATACATAATGATTCTTTTCAAGGCATCAAAATTATGGAAAAAGAAATTAAATGCTGTCAGCTTGCTGATGATACAGCTTTTTTTTTAAAAGATATATCACAGGTAAAAAAGGTTATATATTGTCTCAATATCTTTTCCAAAGCTTCAGGTTTATCTTTAAATGTAAAAAAATGTACTCTTTTTCCACTTAAAGAGAATGATACTCATTTAACCGAATTTGAAGGTATTCCAATTAGGGAGCAAGTTACATATCTTGGTATCAATATATTTAAAAATCAATCGGACAGAGTGCAATCCAATTTCCAACCCCTTATGGGAAAAATTAAAAAGAAATTTGATATGTGGCTCATGAGGGATTTATCACTCAAAGGTAGAGTTCTTTTGTCCAAAACTGAGGGGTTGTCTCGTTTAGTCTATCCTGCAAAAGTATTAGATGTACCAAAATCTTTTCAAAAAAAAATTGATTCCACTTTATTTAACTTCATATGGAAAAACAAGTCACACTATTTAAATAAAAATATTTTATGTAATTCTTATAATCAAGGAGGTTTGAATGTGCTTGATTTTGGTACTTCTAATACAATTTTCAAGTTGAATTGGATAAAAAATTATATTAAGAATACAGACAAACTATGGTACATAATTCCTAATCTTATTTTTGAAAAAGTTGGTGGTATAGAGTTCCTTTTAAAATGTGACTTTGAGGTTAACAAGCTCCCAATACAGCTATCCAATTTTCATAGACAGGCTCTTTTATGTTGGCTTCTTATATACAAACACAACTTTTCCCCCCACAAACAGTTAATTTGGAATAATAAAACAGTTAAATATAAGAATAAATCAATCTTCTATGACAATTGGGTTAAAAATGATATTCTAATGGTCTCACAACTGATAAATAAAGAGGGCTACTTATTTACATATACTGAATTTTTAAAGACATTTGGGATTCCAATATCTCCACAAGAATATAGCATTGTTTTTGATGCAATACCAGCAGGTTTTTTAAGACTTTTGCGAGGTAGTAGTGAACCTTTTAGGCAATCAATGTTTAAAAAACAGGTTTTGCTAAATGGTGTTGATATTAAAGATAGGAAATGTAATAATACATTTTTCAGATGCCTAATTCATTGCCCTGCAACACCTCGAAATAAATACTTTTGGAATGACCATTTTGAAAATATTAATTGGAGATTGATTTGGACTTATAATAACAAATATTGTATCAATAATAAAGTTTATGAAATATACTTTAAAATTATACATAAAATATATCCAACAAACCAGTTCCTAAAAAGATATAAAAATGACCTTCCTGAATCTTGTGCATTTTGCAAAAAGGATACTGAAACTATTTTGCATCTTTTCTTTGAATGTATCTATGTTAAATTCTTTTGGATTGATGTGGAATTTTTATTTAATAGGTTAAGTGGATTTAAAATTCACATAGAGAAAAGAGATGTTATTTTTTATTATGACAAAAAGGATATAGAAAAGAGTTACATTTTTATGTTAAATCTTATTATATTACTTGGTAAGTTCTATATACACAAATGTAAATGGTCTGAAAGGATACCCAACATCTTCCATTTTAAGGCTGACATGAAGATTTACTTTGAAACATTGCAAGGACTTTCCAACCGAAAAGCCTCTTTCTGTTTCTATTTTGTTTTATTTTTTTTCCTTTCTTTTAAGTAATACATAATGAGTATTATATGTGAGTGTGAAATATTTGTTTATATTGTATTATTACATGTACAATGTTGGAAATAATAATAATAAAAAATAAATAAATAAATAAATAAAAAAAAAATACATAAGATGTGTTCGACATCGGCTGCGGCTGGATGCAACCGATCGGCGAGAGTAGCCGTGTGCAGGTGGGGAGGAGCTGCAAACGGAGATATGAAGCCGGACACATTGTGGCTCCCGTAAGGTGTGTTCGACATCGGCTGCGGCTGGATGCAACCGATCGGCGAGAGTAGCCGAGTGCAGGTGGGGAGGAGCTGCAAACGGAGATATGAAGCCGGACACGTAGTGGCTCCCGTAGTTTGCTGCAATTACGTCAGTCATGGCAGATCACGTGGCGTTTGCTTACTTGATCGCGTTTAAGATGTGTGTATAAGTGGTGTTTTGGAAGGGTGTCTTCCAAAACAAGATAACATATTGGATATATACTTTAGCAGTATGACATGGGTGTTTCTGCTAATACAAAATGATAAAAGTAACCTATAAAAAAATTTGTTTTTTAAGAAGGTTTCAGCAACAAGATTTACAGTACCCTCCAGCTTTTAACACCACTGATTTTCATATACAGAAAAGCACAATTCTGTTGGATTTATATTGTGATTTAGACCAACTATTTGAAAGTGAACAGAATGTTGTCAAGTTGTTAAGTCGAAGTTACAGCAGGTTGTTAGCAGTTTGCTAACCACATGCAGGTGAAGTATAAACACAGCAAAATAAACTAGACAATATGAAGAAACCAAACAAATGGAGGAACATAATGTAGGCTATTATGTATAATTTGTATAGGAGCATACATTTATGACCACATTAGATTGTATGTTTTTAAGATTAACATTTTAGTTATTAAAAATGCTCATTCGAATAGATTATGCTGCTGAATACTGTAAAAGGTTTGTATAAAAAGAAAGTCATGCAAAATAAACATACACAAACTTCATATTGACAATAAAGTAAATACAGTAAAACAATACTTAATAAATATGATTTATAAGATGAAGACGACATAAAAACATATTGAACTGTTTTAAAAGTCCATATGAGAATTTCTGAAACTGAAGTCGACTAGCAATAAACTTGAAACGCACGTCATCGGTGTCATCAGTCAATCCAGCCAATCGTGGATCAGTTGTGTCGTCATCAGAACCTGTGCAGCCGCTCTTCAGAAGCTGCGCTGGCTGAGTTCTCCGGCTACTCTCGAATCGCTCTCGCGGTACTTTGATGGCACACGTCACAGTCACGTGGCGTTAGCGCTGTATCAAGTCGGACAAAATTACTAACCGGCATGCACTGCTTCAAGTCAGCCGACGATCGGTTTGCGCAGAGCTCCATGAAGTCGAACAAGCCTATAGTTAAAACAGAGGTGTGTTCAGGTGCGTTGCTATTTTAAGGACTCTGCCATAGACCAGCTCAAACCTGGTCTAAAGTCTGGCGCAATGTTTTTTCTTTGTTATTTAAAGTGCGTACACGCTGCTTATTAAACACAGGGACGCACAGCAGCACACAAACATGCCAAATATTACAAATTAAAGGATTGCAATGCATAAGATTTTTTTTGTAGGCTAAATATATATATTTATAATATATATATATATATATATATATATATATATATATATATATATTAAGAGCACAACTGGCTCTTAAAGGGAATGGAAGATGAGACTCTGACTGGTTTATTGCAAGTTACCCCCAAAATACATCCATTACTCATTAAGAGAATAGGGACAACCCGTTTAGACCATGTGCCCGGGCGCTCCAACCGTTTTTTTGTCGTTAAAATAGCAAAAGTGGATTTGGACATGCCCTGAGTGCACCTACGCTGTGCGCTTTACACTTTGCATTTAGATCGTTAAAATAGGGCCCAATAACTTTATTTATTGTGCACTGTCGGCTTCACAACTTTGCTGATTTTTTTATGTTCACATACAGCTACATGACACACTGCATGAAAGATAATATTCGAAAAGGCATTATGGGGCAATACTAATAAGACAAAAAAAATGCATCATATCATCAACCCATTACTCATTACTGTGTACCAGTGGCTAAGCCTCCTTTCATAACTGCACAAGAAGGTGGTGGGTCCATAATAGAAAATCAATGTTTCAAATTTTGAATCCATCATTAACCCAAGCAGTTTTCATGACTGATGACTTACAAAATCATGGGCGTCACTTGGTCAATTTAAGGGGGCTACGTGCCCCTAAAATGACAGTTCAGCCCCCCTAAAATTTTGCGATTAGCTCCATAAACTCTACACAAATCTGTGATTGCCTCGTATGAAAACGGCGGCGGACTTCGATCGGCTCCTCCCGATCTTTCAGCATGTTCATTTTCAATCGCAGACCACAGTGGCGCAGAACGAAAAACAAGGACAAGGTTTATGTTTATTGATATATTGTTATCATATCTGCATCTGTACAGTTCTTTGTCATAAATCCAGTTTACACAATATCATTGGGGAGCAATAATCTGTTCCCCATCTACTGTAGCTTAAGTTTTCACTGTGTTCACCCCTCATCACACCACAGCTGTTTCTTCCAGCATGAACACATACTTTATAAAATTATCATGTTGCAATTTTCATTGGAAAATGCAAACAGTAAAATGTGTTTGTACAGTAAACGGGTTGTGTGTGTGAGATCATGAAGACTTGAATTTGTCTTTATTACTCAAATGCTTATTCACAACTCAAATGTTATACCTATCTTTAGTATACGACCCCTACATTTTTTTTTAATAAATACACTATATGTATATACTAATCTTGGTTAATCTTAGTAAAAGTATGTGAGTTTTTGCACCTCAGCACAATATTGCAAAGAAAAACAACTAAAAACACTGAGACATCATTTTTAGTGCAAGCATCTGTAACAAAGCATTGCACTGAACCTGGGCTATGTTGTTTAAATGTTTGATGTTGGAAACATCAATTAGAAAAGCATTGTCATTGTAGTTAACCACTAGAGCTCCTACACAGAGGCAATTTATCTGACTTTACCTAGAGCCCCAGATACAGATCCCCTGTAAAGACCTTGTCTCAGAGGAGCACCAGGACAAGACCACAGGAAACAGATGATTCTTCTGCACAATCTGACTTTGCTGCAGCCTGGAATTGAACTACTGGTTTCGTCTGGTCAGAGGAGAACTGGCCCCCCAACTGAGCCTGGTTTCTCCCAAGGTTTTTTTCTCCATTCTGTCACCAATGGAGTTTCGGTTCCTTGCCGCTGTCGCCTCTGGCTTGCTTAGTTGGGGACACTTCATCTACAGCGATATCGTTGACTTGATTGCAAATAAATGCACAGACACTATTTAACTGAACAGAGATGACATAACTGAATCCAATGATGAACTGCCTTTAACTATCATTTTTGCATTATTGACACTGTTTTCCTAATGAATGTTGTTCAGTTGCTTTGACGCAATGTATTTTGTTTAAAGCGCTATATAAATAAAGGTGACATTGACATTGACATTGACTTTTTTAAAACAGTTTTCCAAGAAGTAGATGTAATAGCACTGGTAAAAGATGGAGCCAGACTAGCTCTAATGATTCATGGTTCCGAAATGACCCTTTGTGCTCTATAATACTGCTGAATTAGGCTGACAGCTCCACTAAAACAATTACCTGAGCAGAGCACTCACAAAGCCGCCTGGAGACGTTACTGTCCCTGTGAGGGAGCAAGATGGGTGTCACAGAACCATACCCAGGGAAGATTTTCTGTGTTTGACATGTACATGTATTTACTACATTAATTTTACTTTTTTTATGCTTCTTAGTCATTCATTTCTGGGTTTATTCATTCATTCATAGAATCTTTAAATGTATTTTTTTTTTGTTATTGTTTTTTTTTTCTTCACATACTGTACAAAGCTATTTGTCTGTCTCTCTGGCTATCTGTCTTTGTATTTATCTATATCAGAACACACACACATACACACACGCACGCACACACACACACACACACAATACACACTAGAAGAACTGAAAATACACCTAAACACAATCATGTTTGCTGTTTCCTACTGCTTCAATGGCCCTGATGGAGGCCACTAATACATAGACAACACACAAACATGTACTCCTGTACAACTCATGCATTATAGGTCGAATGGGCGAGAGCCACAAATGTGTAACCTTTAATTTCAGTCTTTATCCCAAGGTAGATGGATCAGAGTAAATGGAAGAAGAGCAAGAGATTGAAAGAAAAACAGAATAAGAGATACAGACAGACAGAAAAAGAAGTTGAAAAAAGAACAGATAAACCAGCATCTAGCTATGTGTGAACTCAGACCAGAAAAGGATGGCTGATGTTTATAGGTTATTGGAGTTGAAATATATGTTCCCTCTAAATCGAATGAGGACAAAAAGATAGTAATTATTGCTGAGGAGCCATTAGGGCCACTTCTTTAGCCTGCTGTGCTGGCATAGCTAACTAATGGACTAACAAGAGCAGCCACTGTTGTGCCGTCTCATGCTTTCCCAATGGGGTATGTGTGTATGTGTATGTGTATGTGTGTGTGTGTGTGTGTGTGTGTGTGTGTGTGTCTGTGCGCGAACGCGTGTGTACGCATGTGTACCTCTGTCTAGCCTTTCAGAGTTGTTGACAAAATCACAGTGCTGGATGATTAGTTGGACTACATGAATAATAGTCCTTCCCTTCATTAGTTGTGTGTGTGAGAGGGGTAAGTCAGAGGTAAATGACCATTGTCTATAGCTGCCCTTTCTCTTTTCTTCTCTCTTATTTGCTGCCCTTAGAACTTTGTCTTATTTCCTTCTCTTCTCATCTTAATGCTTACAGATGTCATGTGTCTGTACCTTCTATAATTATTTGTGGTGACAGTAATGCATGTTCTGCATTCAGGTTGTGCAGACTTACAACCTTCCAGGGATAAGGAAGAATGCCACATGTAAATAACAGAAGACATCCAGTATATACTCATGTCCAGGACAAAAAGAAACCACAAACAAAATCCTTTAAAAGACAAGTCACCACTGCACTCTTATATGCCAATGTCATATGCCTGTTCATAATGGCTATAGAAAAACACATGAGTGAATATAAACTACAATCTAATATAAACCAGTGAAATAAAATCTAAGACAAAACCTGGGTTTCCTGAAGCACAAAGTAAAACAAATGCCATATACAACCTTATCTAAGTAGCATGTAAAAACATGCTACTTAGAAAAATAAATATATTAAGTACAACTTAAACTGATACTTCCCAATGATTTCACAATTTATCATAAATATATTTAATAAAATATTATTAAAAATAAATATATTAAAAATAAAAAATATATTAAATTAATAGTCATTGTACACTACATCAGAAAATATGTGTGGCTGACATTTATGCTACAGACTATAGTGCATAACTTTGTCAATGAGCACTAAATACACACTGTTTGGACCTCACCAAGATGATCTATGAATGAACAGTATGTATGGAGAAGTTCACTGCATAATGCAAGTTTCCAATCAAAGAGAAGGCTGTAGGCTAATTATTATTTGCAATAAACCCAGCAATGTCTAAATCACATGCACATGCATATAATATAAAAAATGCAAATTATTACTATTAAATTGAAAATGTTTGCTAATTTTCAGTGTGTCTTGAAACAATGACATTTCATTCTCATGTTTGGAAGCATTGTAACTGTACTGGTATACTATCTTAAGTTTAAGTTTAGCTGTGTCCTACCTAACACAGCTAAACAACACACAATGTTAGTTAAGATAACCTTAAGAGTGTCATACATGCATTATTATCTCAAAGCCTCAAAATCTAAACAAGGCTCTGTTTCCTGACAGAATGCATGAAGTGTGAAATCATTGCTCTCTTTTGTGTTATTGTTAACGACATGAATGTGAATTAATAAGCAGATTAAGTTGCTGTCCAAAATTAATAAAGTGCAGCATGATAAATCACATCCTTAATCACAAATTAGCATCTCCAGTATTTTCAGAAGAGAACTTCAGGGAAAAAGTATGTCTTTGTTAATAAGGAATATGCTGATTACATGGAAAATATATTAATTCTACAATATGTGGTTCCCTATCAAAAGCTACTCTTGATGCTGCGCTCAATAGCGCTAATGAGAACATTCTTTGTTCGACCGGTTGTGAAGCATGTGTGTCAAACACGCCAAGAATTGGCTTAAATAACCTCGGCAGGTGACGTCACTGATAACGTGCACCTGCAGGTTATAAATAGACGTGAAAAGGAAACATCCTCAGGTTTCTTTGTCTTCAGAGACCGCATTGTATGTGTATGTGTCACGCTGATGAAAGTATTAGTTTAAAAGGAAGTATGTTGAGATTTAAAAAAAGGAAAAAGAAAGTTCTAACTATTCTTGCTGATTCTATAAGAGATGTGTGCCTCGCTCTCCATGGCCTATCTCTGAAGAGAAATCGCATGTTTATTGTTTTTTTAAAAAAAAAGGCTGCTTTTGCGTTCTAGAGTGGCAGTTGTAAGCACCGCGGTTCACTTCCTATCCGCGCTAGGCTCTTTTCCCGCTCATTAAGATCGCTCTCCGAAGTGCCCAGGCACTTCTTCGGATTGGGCAGAGGCTGCTGTCAGGGGCGTCATGCATTCATGATTTTTGAGGTGTCACATTTTAGGGGGGGGGGGTCGGTAGTATAAGTCATTCTACGAAAGCACTGTATAACTGATATAGGCTTATTTATTTTATTATTTTATTTTTCCTTTTTATTCAAAACAATTCCAAACATGCTTAATATATCAGGAAATATCTCGTTTCTCAAATATGTGTAGGTAAACGCGTTTTGCACCTTTATAGATTGTTATTTGATCAATATATGGAAATGTAGTGTAATCTATTGTAGTGTTATCTATCATATCATGCCATAAAATATTTTTAATACGACTGAATTTGCATTTAATGTAAATTTTAATAACAATATTGTAAGATACTTATTTTAACACTTTCATTTTACAGAGAGTAAAGAACATTTACATTATCAAAAAACATTTTCATTCAGTCTAGCCAGAGTTCAGGCACTCTCAAAAACTCCCATTAAAATCACTGAAGCACTTTACATTATGAAACGAATATCTTACTTACATTCGTATACACATCTGCACTTTTTGTTGTTTCTGATGAGAGAATTCGCTAAATAATTCAGTCAGCGAGCAAGTGAACAAAACACCGCGTTTCAGTGATGACTCTTCTGGACGTCTCTGATTGGCCATTGCATCCATAAGCGCAACAGAATAGTTTCTGATTGGTTATCATGAAGCGTTGTACGAACGCGTCTGTCTCTGGCTGAGCGCCAGCCAGCGAACGCAGATTTGAATTTAGCAGCTGATGCTGTGCACTTGACGATCTAATCACACCGCTGTGATTGTATTAAATATATAAAAAATATTATTCTGCAAATTTTTTTTTTTTTTCGTTTGGAAGCTGCATTTAAAATCCACTTGGCTCAGAAATCTGAGGGGGCACGTGCTCCCTCACTTCGAATGGGCACGACGCCTCTGGCTGCTGTAGCTCTAGCTTCTGTTGAAATGGACATTGAGAGTGCTCTCTCCTAGCGCTCCTCTCGCGATTATAAGCACATGAGGAGTTACTAGGTGGTGACTCGTGCAGTGACCAGATTAAAGCCTTAAAATTAGATTTTGTACATTATGATTTCATAGGTGAGAGAGACGCTAGCTGCTATCTCTCCCCTATTGGAGCAACATCATTTAAATAAAAATATAAATAAATGATGATGAAGATGATGATTATGATGATGAATAAAATATATATATATATATATATATATATATATATATATATGAAAAGACAGCAATTGTTCCCGTACTGTAGCAACATCTACACTTGGATGGAACACATTTCATGCTGTGGGTCAGACTAGTGCTGCCCTGCACACCATGGGTTCTGCAGGCTTATTAGTCTGATCTGAAAAATCTGAGTGCCACGAGGAGACTTTTAATATGTTTCTCACTCACTGTGCTCAAGTGTCGGGGCTGTCAAAAAATAAATAAATAAATAAACAGTCCCGACCCGATCCAGCTCCTCTGGGGTAGGAGGTTCAAAGAGAGAGTGTGGCGAGTTGTGCGCCCCCTCATAAGACTGGGGAGCAGCTTGTAACACTTGGCAGCCGCAGATGGAGCTGGACTAAAGTACGGTCATCACGACCAAATCAAGGGCCTTAAGCTGTGCCCAGGACAAAGGGTGTGTCCCCTCAGGGAGGGCCATGGAAAATTCCATCAGAAGTGTAAGGCTCCTTCCTGGCACCCTTAGGGGATCACTGAACAACCACCACCACCGGTGTTTCGGGGGCCAGTGGTCTCCAGTGAAATGATACATGCTCTGTTGCTCCCTGCCACGTTTCAGGACACCAGACATCTAACCCCCCCATCCCCCCCTCCCACAACAAACAAAGTGCCCCTTTTGGAGAAGCTGGCAGCGTGGAAGCTACTGCCAAATATCTCCCCATGAGTCGAAAGAACTGTAGTGAAGGGCTACAGGATTCAGTTTGCACATCGTCTTCTGCATTTCAACAGCGTGGTCTCCACCTCTGTGAAACCGGCACGTGCATATCTGTTGACACAGGAATCACAGACTCTGCTGGTCAAAGGGGCCATAGAATGTGTTCCCCTGCCAGACAGAGAGTCAGGCTATTACAGTCGGTATTTCTTGATTCCCAAGAAAGATGGGGGGCTGCGTCCAATCATAGATCTAATGGACGTGTATTTTCTTTTTGAAATATTGCCACAACTCAGGAGGTTCCCGAGGTTCGCTTCCGGGGGTGAAGCTTACCAGTATCAGGTTCTTCCATTCGGCCTAGCTTTGTCATCCCGCACTTAAACGAAATTCATGGATGCAGCTCTGGCTCCTCTACGACTCCAGGGCATCCACATTTAAAATGTATATAAACGACTGGCTGAATCTGACCCAGTCTCAAGAGCTTGCGCTTCGACATCAGCATGTCGTCCTAGCTCATCTCGAATCTCTGGGGTTGAGACTCAACGGCTCAGAGGACAACGTATTTGGGTGTGGTATGGGATTCGATCACAATGCAGGCACAGTTGTCTCCTGCATGCGTCAAATCCATTCTAAATACCTAAAGAACATCAAGCTAGGCCAGAAAGTCACTGTTCAGGTCTCATGGCAGCTGCATCCACGGTGATACCTTTGGGCCTCCTGCACATGAGATCGTTTCAGTTGTGGCTCAGAGCCAGGGGATTTCATCCAAGGGCCAATCCCCAGTGGCAAATAAGGGTTACGCGCCAGGGGTTTCGTACCCTATCTATGTGGTTCAGACCCGGGTTTCTGACTTTGGGTCCCACTCTAGGTCCGTGTTGTCATCGCAAGATGCTAATGACAGACGCTTCCCTCATGGGCTGGGGAGCGGCCTTAGTTGGCTGTCCAGCCCAAGGGATCTGGAGAGGTCATCTTCTCGAATTGGCACATCAATTGCCTCGAAATAAAGACTGTATTTCTGGCCCTGAAATACTTGCTCCAGCAGTTGAGAGGCTACCATGTCCTAGTGCGGGTGGACAACACATCTGTAGTCTCTTAAATAAATCGCCAGGGCGGACTGCAGTCGCGCCGCTCGAACGAGTTAGCGCACCAGGTTCTGCTTTGGGCACAGGACAAGTTCCTGTCCCTCAGGGCGATTTACATTCCTGGGCATATGAATGTGGGAGCAGATTTGCTGTCCAGACAAGCTGTGAAACACGGGAAATGGAAACTCCACCCCTAAGGAGTCAAATCTGGGAAAGATTTCAAGTAGCAGAAGTGGACCTCTGTGCTTCACAGGAGATGGCACAATGTCCCCTCTACATCTCTCTGACTCATCCAGCTCCCCTGGGTCTGGACGCTATGGCCCATGCGTGGCCAAGACTGCGTCTTTACGCCTTTTCTCCGATTGCTCTGCTCCCGGGAGTCATGGCCAAGGTCTGTCGACAGGGGTCTCGCCTCTTACTGATAGCGCCCCGTTGGCCGACCGGAGTTTGGTTCTCAGATCTAATATCCCTCCTCGATGGCTCACCATGGGCGATTCCAGTCAGGAGAGATCTTCTCTTAGGCACAGGGGACAGTACTTCATCCCCGGCCTGAGCTCTGGAACCTTCACATCTGGCCCCTGAGGGGGACCAACTAGAGATGCTGGCCTTCCAGCCACAGTAATAGAGACTATTCTAAGTGCTAGGACTCCCTACACTAGAATAACTTAAGCCCTCATATGGAGTGTTTTTGAGGGCTGGTGCATGACACACCATGCAGACCCAGCTCACTGCCAAATTGTTTCAGTACTGGAGTTCCTGCAAGAGAAATTGTCCTCAGGCACATGCCCTAGTACTCTCAGAACTAACATGGCCGCTAGTTTGGCTTGCCATGTTTTGATTGACTGGGTTTCTGTGGGGAAGCACCCTCTGGTCGCCCGCTTCATTCATGGGGCTCAGAGGTTGAGGCACCCACTAGAGCTACGGCCCCTTCAGGGGATTTAGCCGTAGTGCTCGATGGGCTGGCTGGCACCCCTTTCGAACCATTAGAATCAGCGCCTGCCAGGCTTCTGACTCTAAAGAGGTTTTTTCTTATGGCCATTACCTCTCTAAGGAGAATTCAGGATTTACAGGCTTTGTCAGTCCTACCATCCTGTTCCGATTTTGCCCCTAGGCGAGTCAAAGCTATTTTGCATCCTCACCCTAATTATCTTCCGAATGTTCCTTACTGTATCCAGTACATGCTCTTCAGACTTACCTCCACCGCACTAGCCAGTGGCATAAGTCAGAGCAGCTTTTCATATGCCATGGGGGCCGCAACCGGGGGGGGGGGGGGGGGGTGGGGTGGCGTTTGCCTCCAGGCAAACAGTTTCACATTGGGTGAGGGATGCTCCTGCTCAAGTGTGTGATGCGGCAGGTTGGTCCTCTCCGCACACATTTGTCAGGTTCTATAGTTTGGATGTCCATCCTACTCATTTCCAAAGACTTCTGTCCTCCGCCATTTACAACACCGGAGCAGGAAAGACTTCACTTACTGTGTCCAGTATGTGCTCTTCAGATTTACTTCCACCGCACTAGCCAGTGGCGTAAGTCAGAGCAGCTTTTCATATGCTGTGGGGGCCGCAGTCAAAGGTGCGGCTGCCACCAGGCAAACAGTTTCACATTGGGTGAGGGTTGCTATTGCCCTAGCCTACGAGGCGCGTGGTCAAACTTCGCCTCTAGGAGTTAGTGCCCATTCAACCAGTTGGGTTGCATCTTCAATGGCTTGAGCAAGAGGTGCACCCTTGCAGCAAGTGTGTGATGCGGCAGGTTGGTCCTTTCTGCACACATTTGTCAGATTCTATAGTTTGGATGTCGATGCTACTCCGGGCTCGCATGCCCTTGAGTCCACATCCCAGAGTCATGTCTGAGACCTCTTCGATGTTTGTGCGCACACACTACACAACCTTGGGGGTCCAGACACCTACAGTGCGGCGGCATTGGTATTCTCGTTCCCATTAGCGCTATTGAGCGCAGCATCGAGAGTAGCTTTTGATAGGGAACATCTCAGGTTACTTGACTGTAACCCTGTTCCCTGAAAAAGTGGGAACGAGATGCTGCGCCTCAATGACGCACTGTCGACGTGTCTGGACGTCTCTTCAGACAAAGGGGTAACCTGAGGATGTTTCCGTTTCACGTCTATTTATAACCTGCAGGTGCACGTTATCAGTGACGTCACCTGCCGAGGTTATTTAAGCCAATTCTTGGCGTGTTTGACACACATGCTTCACAACCGGTCGAACAAAGAATGTTCTCATTAGCGATATTGAGCGCAGCATCTCGTTCCCGCTTTTTCAGGGAACAGGGTTACAGTCAAGTAACCCGAGACGAATGTCATAAGAATTAAGGCTAACCTAGTATGTGGAAAATGTTGCTAATATGACTTTTCTAAGATTTCTAGTAATCAGCATTTAGTAATAACATAAATCTAGGTTTTATTTGTCATTACAAAAGTCTCAATGAAACTGCAAGTGAGACAAGGCAGGAAAAGGTTGACAAAAGTACACACTTCTCCTCTGGGACTCATTTAAACATTACATAACTAGAGGCCCATTCACACTTGACCCTTATTAAACTCAGCCACTCAGTTCAGTTATTGTCAATTACAATAAACAACGATCTTATTCCTTCACACACAAGCACACACTGTAATGCTCGGAGAGTTTTTATCTTCCACAGACACACATAGCATATACACTAGTTAGACTAGACACTCACATGTGCAGCTCAATTGACTTATGTTACACAAGCGTTTAATTGCCCAGAGTGTTGCACCTGCTTGCCTAGGGCACTGCTGCTGGCACAATTCCACATCACACAAGTGAAGACTGAACACTTCCTGAACACTTCTGTGGTAACCTGCTCTGTCACTTACCTGCCTGTAGGGAGAAAGAATAGACACTTACCTTAAAGAGTGTGACAGCAGAGGGAAGAGCAGGGGATCAGGAGCACATGGCAGGAGAAAAGAGAAGACACAAAAATGTGAATATTAAACACTAAAAGCTCTCTGTGACTTTCACATGAATTGTGCTACAAGAGGGATGTTTGATACACACCACATGTAAATATAAATGTGTAAATATTAGATAAATATATTTGCATTATTTTAGAGTACATAGGTATGTGATTTTTCCATTGAAGTAATATAACACACACAAACACACAAATAAAAAATAAAATAAAATAATACAGATTTCATTATAAGCTATGTGGAATTTCTTTGGCCTCTAGCCTCAGCCAAAGATCAGTAATTACTAAAAATATGAAGTAAAGCATAATTATATGGCATGAAAATTGCCATTGATGTCATGAAAGCTTGAGACGACCACTGGTGAAAAGTAGCCAAAAATGTTTACATTTATACAAATCTTACAGTTTTTACAATAACAAATTTATACATTTTATCATTTGTAATGTGTAGATACTATGTGTATTTTATTTGTAAATTTATCTAGCAAATATTAATCTTACATCTAATCACAATTGCAATATAATTGCTATTGAATTTGCTGTAATTATTATAAACATTTTCTAGACTGAGATAAATTATTATTAGATGTTATTAAAAGGCAGCTTGTAAAAAAGTATTGCAATGTCATTCGGAATAGTCAATATTTGCTATAACCTCAATAATTAATTTATTGAAAGGGAAATGCTTTATGTGTTGATATCTCTGCCAGCTCTGCCAGGTGGATGGTCAATGAGAGGAGGGGGTTAGAGGCACCTTTGGTATTCTGGTGGCATTCACTCACCCCTTTTTGACAGTAGCTACAGTATAGTGTTAACTAATTAATCTTATAATATTTTTATATTTGTATTTATTAATATCATTGTATTACTCCATCTTACTACCATTTTTATAGATTTATAATAGATTTATCGTACTTCGCTAAATTATGCAAAGCAATAATAAACACAAATATATAACTCTCTTTCATAAATATGACCTGTTATAAAAATATCATTTTGGAAAATACATTTTTTTAAGGTGCAAAATTATTTTCCTGTGCTGTGGGTTTCACTGTAATTTTATTGCACCAGAGATGTGTCACTGTGCTCTCAGCTAATTGATACAATGACTGTTTCTGACCCGTGATATTAGCCATTCAGTGTTAGTTACAATGCAATACACTGGTAAAATCCTGTCTAACTAAACTCTGTAGTACAGGTCTCTGGTCATGATGCTTTAACAAACAGTTTTGGAAGAGCCACTGTTTACATTTTTCGAGGAAATTAACTCTGGATATCACACTTGGACATAAGAAAGTATTTTAACATATATTTATCAACATCCTTTAATTAACTGATTTTTTTTTTTCTATAGAAAAAAAAAACTGTGTTCATTAAAGAATGTGAATTCTCATTTTTGATAACTTTGCTTGTATAACATTGACATCTTTTTGGGAAATGTGCTTTATAGTTCTTGACATAATATTAACATCTTAAAAGTTTGTGTAGTAAGTGCATGTTTTTTTTTCTTTAAATAGCCAAAACTTGACAAGGACTGTCTATAATTCCCACGAACAACAGTTCAAATCATTTTCCACTCAGTATTTAATCAGAGGATTTACTCTCTTAACATTTTCCTTTTCATTTAAAATTTTGAAATGACATTAATAGAAAACAGCACATACAGCATAATGAATTCTGAAGCCATTTTTCATCTGACCTGTAACAGCATGTGAATTTTTAAGGGACAACCTGGTTTTCAATAAGATGGCGCTGCACTATGGAAGTAAAATAATGACTTGTCTTTGAAACAAAAAAACATGCAGAATAGCACTAACTGAAAAATAATGCATTGCATTAACAGTACTTGCATTTTAATGCCTTGTATTTCCAGGGCTTGCATTGGTAGGTCCTGAAATTTTATATAGTTGTTCATTTAAGCTGTGAATATTTCAATTGAAAATATTTCACACACCTTTTCATAATTAAAAAATCAATAATTCATATTCACGTTCCAGAATTCACTTCCAAAATATTAAATCGGTTTAAAAAATACAATGTATAATATTCGACAGGCAAATTTCGGTCCATTTTATTTCACTTTCCAAATTCGCTTCCACAAATTCAGTGGTTAAAATTCGGCAGATAATTCGCCCTTTCACATCCGGGAGCTGCAGGAATAGCAGTAGAGCACAGAGGCATGATCTCCAACTGCTGTCAGTCGCTCCCCAGCAGGTGGTGCAAGCGGCTGTTATATAAGGCCAAAGCAACAGGTGGATTAAGTAATACAGTTACAAAAACTGATCTGCAGAAATTAAGCAAGCGCTAGGTAGAAGTTTTGATTATCGGGGCATGTGGAAAAGCTGATTGTGCGTATGTTTATTTCAACCTCTTTGCTGTTACCAAGTAAGCAGCATTCAAAGGAGATTATAATGGTGTTTTACCCAACGCTGAATTACAGAACTAACATTACATCTAAGGAAGACACATATTGCTTTCGGTTGTTTAGTTTCTGTAACTTTGTGTCATGGCTTTTGCATGCTGAGCTGTAATACTGGGGATCCCCTCACGTCACACTCCAGGATTCCCCAATGACGAGTAATGCTTCTCAGTCAAATAATACTGTGATATAAGACCTCAGATCTCAGAATACATTTTATTGATGATTATGCAAACTATATACAGGCAAGCAAATGGGGTCAAAAAGAATCCAATGCGCTGCATTTTCTTTATAATTGATTTCCATTACCGCTGATCTATAAAGTCGACAGTCACACAAAGATATCAATACCACGATTAGTTTTAACAATATGCAACCAATTTATATTAACATAAAAAAAGAGTTAAAAACAATCTAGGTATATTCTGAAAATTTAAACTGAAGAAATTATTGACGTGCTACCGCACCCAAGGGACCGTCTGACAATTCCACTGACTGGGTTAAAAGGTCCAATGTGTTTTAATTAAAAATTTAAATAACACAGTCAAATTCTTAATCTTGTATTTCTCATAGTGATTTTCTACAGGTGAGATTTTGCCAATACCTCCCTTCATATATTTACAGTATACAATTATTTACATATTAAAGATCCCTGGAAAGGGTTTTCATGTTCCAACAGTTGTAGTACATTGCTAGATACAAGACTGACTTACTAGGGATGGGCGTTTTCCACAAATATCACATTCGAATATTTGAGCTCACAAAAAAAGAATATTCGAATATTTGTTTATTTAAATTAAGTTTAATGAGTCAGACGTTATTTTTCAGCAACATTTGTTTTCGTCATTTTGAACAAGCTTACACACAATAAGCTTGAACATTACACATTGTGTTTTGTAGCTGAAAACCTTTAACAATGCGTGCAAACAAATAAAAGTACAGGGTAAAGCAGCCTGCAGCAATTATATTGTACACTTAACTTTTAAACTGTCAGCAAATCTTTTTTGCTTTTTTTTTATTGTTTTACATGTTCTTGTTAAGAAACACGGGCATGTAAACATGATCGGGGGAAAGTCGGCTCCTTAGTCTGTTAACAATAAGGCCGGCCGTGGAGAAAACACGCTCTGACGGCACAGACGTTGGCGGGACTCACAAATAACGGTGTGCTAAGCGAATATGTTTTGTGAAGCGCTTCGTGTTTTCGTTTCACCACTGAATGGGATCCTCATCTGGTGGAATACATGGCTCCAGCAAGAACTGCTCCCACTCGTCTCGGCTGGACTCTCTGTAATCATCGCTGAAGAACTGGCTCAGCCTTTTCCAACGAGTGGGCATTGCATCTTCTTCATCGTGGCGACTGCATCCTCACCACTCGCATCAAGGAAAATGTTCTGATAATGTTCAAAAAAAGTGTTTTTTTCTTACTTCTCTCATTATTTCATCGAGAAACCTGAGATGTTTGTGCAGAGGGTCTAGGGCAGACGCGAGAAGAGGAGTTTTCACTGCATTCTCCAAGTTAGCGGTGTTTATTCGTTGCTTGAGAGATGCCGCAACAATGTTCTTGAATTCGGTCACTTTCTGTGATTCTCCATGGCATATTTGAAGTAGAAGACCGCAGTTCTTAGGGGGCGTTCACATATCGCGTCTTTTGCATGCTCAATTTCGTTATTTCCAATGTAGGCACGCGGTATGCGCGCTCATAATGGAAGCAACGCGGTCGCAATGCGCACGCGGTGCGACGCGCCCGTTTTTTCCAGGCGCATCCGCACTGCATCGAGTTAAAAACATCTCAACTTTCAGAATGCCACAAGTGCACCGCAGGTCATGTGACAAGAACTAAACATTCAGCTTCATCCTTTCCCTGAACGTTGAAAGCTCAGCCAAGATGAAGGACCAGCTGATCATAGCTGTATATGGATTGCCACTTTGAAATAAATTTAAGTATCAGAGCTACTGAAACCGATTTTTTTTGTGCTGCAAATCCATTTATCCTTTGCTGAAATTTCCGCATCTTCATGGAAAGAGCGCGTCATTGTTGCTTAGCCTCAGGAGAGCTTTTGCCCGAGCGCTTTGGAAAAAAGGAGAAAGCGGCGCGCATAGCCTTTTCCACGCGTTATTAGGCGCGATATGTGAATGGCCCCTTATTCATTCATTAATTATTTTTTTAAATAAATTAAATAAATTATTTTATATATATATAACATGCACTTTTTCTTGTTCTGTAACTTGCGTTCATATCCTCATCTGTCTGTATATAGTTTGCATCATCAGTCAGATGTGAGTTTTGTCTTTTAATCGCTGTCACTGTTAGTGCGCTGAGCCACGTAATGTGTTTTCTTTTCTTTAACAGATTTCTGAGGGAAACCCCGTGAAATCTTGAGCGTTCGTTCATATTTTACATCTGCTTAACTGTCTATATAGTTTGCATAATCATCAATAAAATGTATTCTGAGATCTGAGGTCTTATATCACAGTATTATTTGACTGAGAAGCATTACTCGTCATTGGGGAATCCTGGAGTGTGACGTGAGGGGATCCCCAGTATTACAGCTCAGCACGCAAAAGCCATGACACAAAGTTACGGAAACTAAACAACCGAAAGCAATATGTGTCTTCCTTAGATGTAATGTTAGTTCTGTAATTCAGCGTTGGGTAAAACACCATTATAATCTTTTTTGAATGCTGCTTACTTGGTAACAGCAAAGAGGTTGAAATAAACATACGCACAATCAGCTTTTCCACATGCCCCGATAATCAAAACTTCTACCTAGCGCTTGCTTAATTTCTGCAGATCAGTTTTTGTAACTGTATTACTTAATCCACCTGTTGCTTTGGCCTTATATAACAGCCGCTTGCACCACCTGCTGGGGAGCGACTGACAGCAGTTGGAGATCATGCCTCTGTGCTCTACTGCTATTCCTGCAGCTCCCGGATGTGAAAGGGCGAATTATCTGCCGAATTTTAACCACTGAATTTGTGGAAGCGAATTTGGAAAGTGAAATAAAATGGACCGAAATTTGTCTGTCGAATATTATATCGTATTTTTTAACCGATTTAATATTTTGGAAGTGAATTCTGGAACGTGAATATGAATTATTGATTTTTTTAATTATGAAAAAGTGTGTGAAATATTTTTAATTGAAATATTCACAGCTTAAACGAACAACTATATTAAATTTCAGGACCTAAAGATGCAAGCCCTGGAAATACAAGGCATTAAAATGCAAGTACTGTTAATTCAATGCATTATTTTTTTCAGATAGTGCTATTCAGCATGCTTTTTTGTTTCAAAGACATAAGTCATTATTTTACTTCCATACTGCACATATTAATGGAGAAATTGTACTAATGGGAAAGACACCCAACTAAAATCTGCTACAGGCCCCAGTGGACAAAAAGTGATTTACTTGGAAAGCCACCCTTTTCTGTACTCAACTAACAGCTTGCCAGTCCACTCGGGCCTGTGACAGCCTTCCAGATGTCAATCAAATTACCCGCTATTTACTGCTGATTTGGTGGTGTCATTCACAATATTCTTTCCCTTCTCTGATGACTGGGCCAAGAGTGGCTGGGGAGGAGGAACATGAAGGAGATGGGACATCAGTGAAGCAGAGAAAATGAGGGTCTCTTTAAAATGTCATATGTCCACTTATTATCCCAGATGAGACTGGGGGAGGAGAGTAGAGGAAGGACATCTTCCATTTGAGGCGCATTACAGCGGCGCATGCAAATCTGAGACTCAGCAGATAATAATAATAATGCATTAAGACAGGATTGGGTTGTGTGTGTGTGTGTGTGTGTGTGTGTGTGTGTGTGTGTGTGTGTGTGTGTGTGTGTGGTCTTCTGTGATCTATACATGACTGATAAGCACCTGAGATTGAAGGCAGGGTTTGTAGCTAATGAAAGAAATGAGACACAAAGTCATGTCTTTTGAACCATTTAAGTGTGTCTCAAATAAACGCCTTTGTCCAAACAAATATATAATGTATCAGTCAGTTGTGGGTTTGTTGCTTTTGCCATCTGCAGGAGTTCTCTCCTAGTGTGACAATAAGGAAAAAGACAACTAAGATGAAGAAAAAATTGCACACAGAACAAAAGAGCAGACAAGGTGTAAGAAAAAAGAGGTAAAGCAGGAATGAGTGTCCTGATTGATGTGGTTTGACTTGAGTTTCCAATGTGTGGAGACTTTATGGAGCCTTCGGCAATGAGTTGAGTAGAGGGAAGATCAGCGGTGCACTTCAGTCAAGATGAGCCTTTCAACATTAAAGTCTGCTGATATTCAACTTATACTATAAACCCCTTTTATAGACCGTCATAATTGGGATGAATGCAGGACAGGAAGTTTTTTTCAAAAGTGTACCTTTAAACATTCACAGACTTTCTCTTGTTTTAAATGCTTTCTACTTAAAGAAACATTCTTTACAATTGGCTTACAATTATTGCTGGTATCATAAAAACTGTATATGCAGTCTAGAAAGTGCCATAAAAAATTAAATATGCCTGCTGCCTGTCCTCCCTTTCTAACAGAACATTCTCAGGGCCGATTAGGCAAAACCTGTCTCAGCACTGACACTGAGTTCTTTGCTACCACACGGCCCCTGATGCTGCTCCTGTCCTGACAAGAACAAGCACGAGCACACCTACAGGCACCACACCTTCCCATCATCCCCCACTCCAGAGACACACTGAACTCTTCTAATCTAGCCTCAGTCATAGTAAGATTCTCTCTGTTCTCACCATGCCACTGCTGATAAGTATGTTTTGTGCATTGTGTGCAAGGAAAGTTTCTGCTCAGATCTGTTACTAGCCCACAGAGGCCAACAACCAATCAGCTGGTGACTGAAGACAGTGGCAAGCATTCGATACCCTCCTCTAAACATACACACACACAAACACATTAAGCCAAGTGAAGAGGAAACTTCCTGTGGGCCGCAAGAGAGGCACGCAGTAATCACTGTCTCTCTACAGGAAGATTACCTGAGCTGATTTCTGCTCCAATCTGTCTTCCCTCTCTCGAGGGGGGAGGTAGAGGGACACATCCCATCATCTGTAAGCGTAGGCGCACATGCATCTTGTCTTCCTACCCCTGGCCCATGTGACATTATTTATGTCTACATATTGTAGACCTTGTATATTCTGTACTTACTGCTTATTTTAAATTCTGGTTAGATGTTAACTGCATTTCGTTGCCTTGTACCTTACATGTGCAGTGACAACAAAGTTGAATCTAATCTATTTATTCTGAACTTAAGAATTACTCCATGTTTTCTTTGTGTGTTATTAGAACTACTCAGATTTTCCTAGCTCGGTGGTCTTCCCCATGTGCTTTAGGTTTGTCTGTCTGATTGTTTGCTGTATCATTGCACATTACACAATGAAGCAAAGGGGGCATGAGAGTAGAAAAAGAGGAGAGTGAGCAGAAGGAGGGGGAAAGAAAGTTAATGTGCAGGATGTACTGCCCAGTAATGAAGGGGAAGCCCTTTAGGGAGCTTTGCACCCCACCCCTAGACCGCAGCAGTTAAGAGTATGATTGGGGATAATTGGGCTGGCCTTCACTCGAAGTTACCTTTCAGCTACACAACCTGTGTCAGACCAGGTCTGACCGGACCTCTCACAATGCCACCTAGTGTCACAAAAAACTGGGCATTGCCAGGTTGAAAAAAACACCTTTTAGCCTTTTATTAGGGGTTCAAGCACGCAGTGCTGAAACCCTATTGTTTTTGTTAGGATTTTTATTAGGGGTTCAAGCACGCAGTGCTGAAACCCTATTGTTTTTGTTAGGATTTTTATTTTTATTATTATTATTATTCTCCCCTAAAACTGAACGTGCAGCCCAAACCGTAAGGCCTAGAGACTTGAAACTTGGTCAGATGATAGAGCTCAATTTGGGGAGAACCTATCAAAGTCTCAGCCCAATTGGCCAATAGGGGGCGCTACAGTGATCGGAAATGCGTTTTAGCTAATAGCTCCTAAAGCGCTTGTGATAGAGCCAAAAATCTAACATTTCTGGAATCCTTGGGTCATGCGAAATGAAAAACGGTCACTCTGATTTTGGGTCTAGGAGGCCTCGTTTTTTCGCAAATTTGACGTATGTCCAAAACCTACTTTTACGAACTAGTCCTAGGTTTTTCGCCCAATCTGAACCAAACCACTGCAGAAATGTTCTCTGGCCAGTGAATATCAATAATTATCAAAAAAAAGTAGAAATCTCGACTCACTGTCGTAATGGGATGCCAAAATGTTTGAAAGTCGAGGACCAATTTTACGCAACAGGCTATAACTCATGAATGAAATGAGATATCTTAACCAAACTTGCTGAACATTTTTATGAGCTAAAACTTTGGTCAAATAAAAAAAATTGCACACCTCTGCCACTTGGGGGCGCTATAAAAAGAAAAAACACATAAACGGCTATAACTAGGCAACCGTTGGCTCGATCGACTTGAAAATTGGTATGCAGTGTCTTGGTCTGAAGGGGCACAAGTACCTATGAGGATATTTGCATATCTCAAAAAACATGGCCGCCATTGGCCAAAAATTTTTAGGCACCTATTTGAAAGGGTTAACAGATGTTGATCGGAACGAAACTCGCTGGGTACGTTCGACTCATGAACCTTAAGGTCTGTAAGAATTTTGAAAGAAATCGGCCACTAGTTGGCGCTAACGAGTTTTATGGCTCTGTAATCACGTGGTGTTTCACATATCAACACAATATGCATATCATTTGATAGATCTCCTCATAATGCACAACTTTGTCTCAAGAACCATTGCTGTCAATCAAATCAATCAATTGTTATTCACAAATATGTTAAAAAGCTACTTTTGCGAACTAGTCCTAGGTTTTTTGTCCGATTGGAACCAAACCACTGCAGTAATATTCTGTGGACTCTCTAGATCAATAATTATCAAAAAAATTTTGAATTTTGTACTTTGGTTGGCTTTAAAGGGGTAATTTAGAAAAGGGGTGTGGCCAAACACACCCCAAAGCCTATAAAACCTAAACGAAAACTCAAAACTTTATGAAACTTGGTGAAATCATGTAACAGGTGACTCTTAACAAGCATGCAAAGTTTCATGAAGATCGGACCATAGGTGGCGCTATAACATTAGAAAAGGTCTCAAAACACAAGATTTATATGGTAAATGCCCTCAAATTGTTTGAAAATGCTCATATATTCACTCAAAAACACTAGATCTTCATATCATATGATAGATCTCCTCATTCTGAACAACTTTGCCTCTGGGACCAATGTTGTCAATAAAGCTGTTAATTAAATATTCAAGATTATTTTAAAAAGTTACTTTGGCAAACTAGTGATAGGGTTTAAGCTGAAAATCAATAACACCACTGAAGTACAATTCTCTAGACTCTGAAGGTCAATAATTATCAAAAACATGTTGAACAATTGCATTTGGACAAATATAAACCAGTAATTTTATAATATGTTATTTGCATAGTGTACACAAAGGCCTATTAATACAAACAAGAAAGCCCACAAATTATCAAAACTGTAAAATAATGCATAATTTCATTCTAAACAAGCATGCACAATTTAAGAGAGATTTGGCAAAAAAAAAATAACACTATAACAGTTATGTTTAAAAACAAATTGTTGTTTGAGTAAATGCAATTTATAACCACTAGATGGCAGCGGAAGACCAATAATGGGCTCATTCAGCTAAGTTAAACAGTACTGTTGAAAGGATTCATTAATTCATGCCTAAACAATCAAAAAACACAGTTACAAAATTTTAAATCTCATTGAGTTAAAGTTTTCCATTTTGTTTATACATATATATCAGTTTTTAAATGTTTGCCACATTATGATTACAGTGAAACCTGAAAATGACATCTAAACTCTGAAAAACTAGTTTAATCATTTAATTTCAGTGCATGTGTCTGACTGTGACTACCTCAGAGGCCTTAAATGCTTGAACCCCGGTAAATGCTGCTTGCAGCTTTAATTATTATTATTATTATTCTTCTCCCCTAAAACTGAACGTGCAGCCCAAACCGTAAGGCCTAGAGACTTGAAACTTGGTCAGATGATAGAGCTCAATTTGGGGAGAACCTATCAAAGTCTCAGCCCAATTGGCCAATAGGGGGCGCTACAGTGATCGGAAATGCGTTTTAGCTAATAGCTCCTAAAGCGCTTGTGATAGAGCCAAAAATCTAACATTTCTGGAATCCTTGGGTCATGCGAAATGAAAAACGGTCATTCTGATTTTGGGTCTAGGAGGCCTCGTTTTTTCGCAAATTTGACGTATGTCCAAAACCTACTTTTACGAACTAGTCCTAGGTTTTTCGCCCAATCTGAACCAAACCACTGCAGAAATGTTCTCTGGCCAGTGACTATCAATAATTATCAAAAAAAAGTAGAAATCTCGACTCACTGTCGTAATGGGATGCCAAAATGTTTGAAAGTCGAGGACCAATTTTACGCAACAGGCTATAACTCATGAATGAAATGAGATATCTTAACCAAACTTGCTGAACATTTTTATGAGCTAAAACTTTGGTAAAACAAAAAAAATTGCACACCTCTGCCACTTGGGGGCGCTATAAAAAGAAAAAACACATAAACGGCTATAACTAGGCAACCGTTGGCTCGATCGACTTGAAAATTGGTATGCAGTGTCTTGGTCTGAAGGGGCACAAGTACCTATGAGGATATTTGCATATCTCAAAAAACATGGCCGCCATTGGCCAAAAATTTTAGGCACCTATTTGAAAGGGTTAACAGATGTTGATCGGAACGAAACTCGCTGGGTACGTTCGACTCATGAACCTTAAGGTCTGTAAGAATTTTGAAAGAAATCGGCCACTAGTTGGCGCTAACGAGTTTTATGGCTCTGTAATCACGTGGTGTTTCACATATCAACACAATATGCATATCATTTGATAGATCTCCTCATAATGCACAACTTTGTCTCAAGAACCATTGCTGTCAATCAAATCAATCAATTGTTATTCACAAATATGTTAAAAAGCTACTTTTGCGAACTAGTCCTAGGTTTTTTGTCCGATTGGAACCAAACCACTGCAGTAATATTCTGTGGACTCTCTAGATCAATAATTATCAAAAAAATTTTGAATTTTGTACTTTGGTTGGCTTTAAAGGGGTAATTTAGAAAAGGGGTGTGGCCAAACACACCCCAAAGCCTATAAAACCTAAACGAAAACTCAAAACTTTATGAAACTTGGTGAAATCATGTAACAGGTGACTCTTAACAAGCATGCAAAGTTTCATGAAGATCGGACCATAGGTGGCGCTATAACAGTAGAAAAGGTCTCAAAACACAAGATTTATATGGTAAATGCCCTCAAATTGTTTGAAAATGCTCTTATATTCACCTTTAAAAACACTAGATCTTCATATCATATGATAGATCTCCTCATTCTGAACAACTTTGCCTCTGGGACCAATGTTGTCAATAAAGCTGTTAATTAAATATTCAAGATTATTTTAAAAAGTTACTTTGGCAAACTAGTGATAGGGTTTAAGCTGAAAATCAATAACACCACTGAAGTACAATTCTCTAGACTCTGAAGGTCAATAATTATCAAAAACATGTTGAACAATTGCATTTGGACAACTATAAACCAGTAATTTTATAATATGTTATTTGCATAGTGTACACAAAGGCCTATTAATACAAACAAGAAAGCCCACAAATTATCAAAACTGTAAAATAATGCATAATTTCATTCTAAACAAGCATGCAAAATTTAAGAGAGATTAAAAAAAATAACACTATAACAGTTATGTTTAAAAACAAATTGTTGTTTGAGTAAATGCAATTTATAACCACTAGATGGCAGCGGAAGACCAATAATGGGCTCATTCAGCTAAGTTAAACAGTACTGTTGAAAGGATTCATTAATTCATGCCTAAACAATCAAAAAACACAGTTACAAAATTTTAAATCTCATTGAGTTAAAGTTTTCCATTTTGTTTATACATATATATCAGTTTTTAAATGTTTGCCACATTATGATTACAGTGAAACCTGAAAATGACATCTAAACTCTGAAAAACTAGTTTAATCATTTAATTTCAGTGCATGTGTCTGACTGTGACTACCTTAGAGGCCTTAAATGCTTGAACCCCGGTAAATGCTGCTTGCAGCTTTAATTATTATTGTTATTATTAGTATTACTATTATTACTATTATTACTACTACTAAAATTATTGCTACAGCAACTTGAAATTGAAAAATTATTCGACAAACTGGTTAATGATAGTATAATAGTTTCCACTCTAAACAAAAGAGAAAAAAAGTGTTCCAGGTTCTTAGAAATGGGCATCATGTATTTCTGTTAGTTTCACTTGCTTTTGAAAAACTACTGTACTATTTTAGATTCAATTTTAAATTTAAGGATTCTAAAAATTATATATAAAAACCAACAAATATAAAGTAGTAATATATTTTACACTGAATTTTATTCATCCATAAATATCATGTTCAAGTTTTGAGTCACACCACATGAAAAACTTTGAACAAACTTTGCCTTTCCATTAAAATCTAATTATTTGATATTTATAAATACCTTTTTTATACATGTTTTTACCCCACATATTAATTAGTGGTGAAGCAGTGTGTGTGTGTGTGTGTGTGTGTGTGTAGGATAGAGTGGGGGGTACCCCCTTGGGGTAAAGTGCCCCCCTAATGTTTTTCCCAAAATAACAACTAGATGAAGTCTAACCCTAACCCTAACAGTTCGATGGCATGAGTGTGTAAATACATAAGAAACAACAACGAAATCTTTAAAATTCCTCTTTTGTGCAGAACTACTACTACAGAACTAAATTTGCCAAGCCTCCATTACTAATTTGAAAATGTCACTTTAGAATTAGTAACGAAGGAATGTTGAGTTGCTTCATTCAAAGCTTATTGTATCAATGTATCAAAAACTGTGTATTATGCGAATGTCCGTTGAGGAAAGCAATAACTTTGTCATACTATCCTTTCATCTGTATGAGTATTTTCTGATGATGGCTCCGCTCATTGTATTTGTTGGCTGCATCTTAAAAGTTGTTGTTGAAAGTAAAAAAAAGTCCTTGTTTACAACAGCATTGAGGTCTCTGTAGTCTCAGTCTCTTTAAATATAAAAGTCTTTACTGCTTACTTCATAAATTTCACTTGTCGCCATCTAATGACAGAACAATGAAACTAATCACAATCATGAACACACACTATTCCCAATATTAAATACTTTTGTTAGATTTTTACTATTTTTTGTATATAATTCTTTAAATAATAATATTTAATACATAACAACAACAGCCATCATAAAAGTTGCTCAGTTAAAAGTACAACGACAGCGCTCTGATATAAATATATATATCTGATATAAACTATTTCCTCTGAAACAAATAATAGATTGATGAGACCAAAGACTTAGATTTTCCTAAAATTATTTATATCTCATATTTAACCACTATAGAGACAACAGAGTCAGCAGAAATTTTCGGAAGAACTGGTTAGACTGCTTTTGGCTGGTTCATAAGCGCTGACTGGACACAGCCACCCTGGAGCTCACATCTCTGAAAACGTTGAAGCAAATTTTCAAATAGATGTTATCTTTATTAACAAACCACATATTAACAAATACATTTTACCCTACCCTAACACTAACAAACTCTTAGAACCACATTTCATTGGCAAAAACAGTATTATTTTTTAAATTATAGTGGAATTGGGCATCCGTCATGACACGTCCTGTGAGAATCGGAGTGATACAAACGGTGAAACGTCTGTAGTTCTGTTATCACTTGAATATCACACTCTTATCAGCCAATCAGATTCGAGGACCAGAAAGAACTGTTGTATGAACAAATTAATGAATGAAAGGTTTTTTATTTTTTTTATTTTTATACTTTTAAGAAACAATAATAATAAACTTTTATTTTAAAAGTTTTGTTCTTTTAATGAGTTTCTTATTTTTCTTCTTCTTCTTCTTCTTCATTATGGTATGAAAACATTTGTATCACCCTAACATTTTTTTCATCAAGAGGTGTATTCAAGTCAGTTTATATATAATTAAAGAAAAAATAGTATTTAATACGTATATTATAGGACAAACATAGGACAAACAATGGTTATAGGTTATAGGACAAACAGGTCAATGAGTCACATCATTGACCTGAATGTGAAACCAAACACTGGCAAGCTTTCAGCAATTAATTAAATAATATACCAATAGTGTAAGTGTACTTAGCTCATGTTGTAGAGGCATGTTTCAAATTAGTACTGGCACACTATATACCATATAATAAGTTAAGGCATGCAATCGCACAGTCAGTTGCACAGAATGTGTTCTAGACATTTCTGTATACGCTCTAAAACCTGTTAACATAAACTGATCTAGGAAGATAAATCAATAAAGATTCAGGAATTATCACTGAGCACAAATTAAAATGTGACCCTTCAAAGCCTCACACAGGTTATTTTAAGGGTGTTTTGTTAGTTATTTCTCTTTCTCTGTGTGCAACTGGAGGTGAGTAAGTGGCATGCTATGGAACAACACACAGCAGCACGAGCAATCAGGAGGGTTCAGGAGCCTTTTTCCGTCCCTGACCTGGAAAGTGCGCATCAGCACACGCACTCAGCTGCTGCACTGTTCCAAACTTAATATACCGACGGGGGGAGTTATAGGGAAAGGGGGGTGACCTGCTTTTTGTTTGGAATGGCAGGAAATCCCTGAGAATGTTTTCTGTACTCCTGGTGACAATCTGTAAAGGAGAGAGAGGGGGAGAAGGACATAAAGAGAGAGAAAGAAAGGCCAAGTTTTGCCCATTTGCCCCTCCCCTCCTTCTTGCCCCAAGTTGTCTGGAAGAGGCAAGTAAACATACCCTTAAACTCACAAAAGCACACACACATTCACAGTTGCTCCTCCCAGATTTCTGTGGCTGTGCTGCTGTGTGCTAGGAGGATGGAATGCACCGATCAGATGTATGGAGATGTTGGACAGAAACACCAGTACTGTGCACGCCAGGGGTGCCGCCCAGACTATTAACATCTCTCTTTTTCTCTCATTCTCACAATACACCTTCATATATTTTTTGTTTCAGATTGATTCAGATTTCAGATTTTGTTTCTTCTTACATTTTCCACTTTCTTTCTCATCACTCAATGTGTTTCCTTAATTTCCTTAACTCCTGCCTTTTCCTATCTAATAATCTAATTATTGTCGTCATTACACTCAGATTTGTATTCTGTCAGTCAATTTGGCTGTATTCCTAAAAACAACCAAATTTAGTGGCATGGCTCAACAGCTCAGGATTAATGCTAGACAATATGGCATTAAAAGAAGTGCTTTCTGTAGTTTAAAAATCATTTTTAAAATAGGTCTTTACCTTGGAGTCCAGTCACACCCCTGCTTAGACATGCCACTTAACTCTCACCTTTGCTCTTTTCTCATAAAGGGTTAGTTCACCCAAATATGGACATTCTGTCATCAATTTCTTCTTCGAAACATAAATTAAGAAACATAAATTAAGATTTTTATGTTAATGAAACCTAAGAAATTTCTGTCCTTACACTGAAAGTCCAAAACGTTGATTGTAAACACAAAGGTTCAAGCTGTTTAATCAAAGTATGATGAACAGATTTAATTTAGGCTTTTATTCATACTGCACATTTATGAACACACATAATAGACCTCATCACCCATAAATGGTTGCTGAACTCTGCCTACTTGATGAGCAAGAACCAATAAGGTTTGGTCTCATGCATCAAGCAAAAATGGTTGAGCTCTATGTGTGTTGATCAATGTTTATACATGAATAAAAGCATAAATCAAATTGGTTCATCATACAAAGCAATCGTGTCTATTCAGAAGATCTCTATCACATTGTTTACCCTGTTTCTTTCTTAGGACACATATACCACAGTTCTCTAGATCCTTTTCCATCTATGGTTTCAGCTTCATACCCCACTGCCACAACAGAGATATTAGTAAGCGCTACTGCCAACTACAGCCTATACCATCCAGACAACAAGAACACTTGACTGACCTCTGCCTATATCTGTCCAGTTGTTCAAAATGGACATATAGAAAGGAATGATCTTTGTCATATGTACACTTACTTAATACTGTATGTGCCTTGCTAAAAGATGATGAGACATTGACTCTATTATAAAGCCACACTGTGAGATAATGAAGTGTGTCTGGTCAGGAGCTCTGTGAACTCACCGTTATAAGAACTAGCACTTCAATTACAGTTTCAAAAAATGATTTGCAACATGTAATCTCCTGTAAAACTACCTTTAGAGGTGTGCTTGCGTCTGCATCTCCCCTGGTTCCGCACCAAATCATCTGGCTCAAACACTGAATTAAACAATGCAGATGTTCACCTGGAACAATATTCTCATGTGTGCTCCTGCAGAGGGGGCCGAGAAGACCCTGTCCAAAGTCAAATTGAGCCCCCACTGACCCTCAAATTGCATTTCTAAATTGTTATTACCACTATAAATATCACTGTGCACACTTTTATGGCTCTTGTTATCGTCTGCATTATTCCTTGTTCAGGAATTTTGAATTATCTTATTGTGTAAGTGCGCATGAATGCACGGTTACAGCCCACATATTTATTTACATGTGTATGGCTCGTTCGAGCGCTTGTTTTATTTCACTTTTTTAATGAGCAACAAAGTTCTGGCAGTGGAGTAAATGTGACTCAAGCCAATAAACCTGATTAAATAAAAGCAGATGTCTGTCTGCAATTAAAGCTCTTTTCATAAAATCTCCAGAGACAGCCAATAAGCTCTATGCCAAACGGGCCTTTGATATCACCTGTACTGGAAGATATGACAGAGATATCTGGGAGGGACGAGGCGGCCAAAACGGAATACAAGAGGAGACATGAAAGACAGATTATGAGACGTGTGTCAAAACCTGCAATGTTTTGAAAGTTTTTTTGTCCTAGCCTCCACCCTCTCTATATCCCCTTTCATAAGGTGTCTGAGCTTGTAAGATGGCGAGGCTAAGGCTACGTCCTCACAAATCCAGAACTTTCCCTATCTGATCTTTTTTAAGAAAGATAGAGAAATATCTTATTGTATCAATGTATATATAAGAAATATCTTCATCCACATGAAACCGCAAAACCAACACAAAACGAGGAAGCATACATGTAAGAACAGTATGTGGAGCTGTAATTCTGCCACAGAGTTACACTAAAAATGGAGAAGACACGCGCATAGACCTTGTGCGCAGTATACAAACGAACAAGGAACAATACATTTATTAATCTGTGTTAACGTTAGTTAATAAAAAGACAATCATTCAGTGTTGTTCATGTTTAAGTTGCTGTTACGTGACGTAGCAGTGTCTGACTAGGGGCGAGACGTGGGCTGATGACGTCATCATTTCAGAAAATATTCGCTGTCCACATGAAAATGCAAGGGTCGTGTTTTCCGATTTATCCACTCTGGGACCCGGTTTAAAAAAATATAGGTTTCACTCTCACAAAACGCCAGATCTGTGTATACAAAATGCCTATATGATACAAAATGTATGCGTATACAGATAAACGCATTCATGAAGCAAAAGAAACTGAAGATGGTGAGTCACTCCTCAGTCATGACTCAGTTAAGTGCAGGATGAACCAATCAAAGACATCATGTTCTTAACAGCAAACAGCTTCAAAAGAGCACAGAGAGACAAGGAGGTGTTACTTGAAAGTATGGAAAGTGAGAAAAATGGCAGGCGGAAAAAATGTCTGCAAATTATGCATATTTTACTCTGACATTCAATGCTTCCAAATGATGGGCATCAGAGCTGTCCGGTGGAAGTACCTTGGGTAACCAGCTCTCTCTCTCTGGGCTGTGGGCATATGAGGCTCTAATGACAGGCTTGCATGGTTAACGCATCCTTTTAGTGCATTGTGACTCAAGTGGGTGGAAGTGAGTTAAGAGCAGGAGCAGGAGTGTACAGGTAATTGAGTTGTAATCCTTGCATATGCATTTGAGTGACAGGTAGTGCCATGCTAAAGCAACAGCAATACCAAACTCTGGCCTTTCATTGCATCAGTAAGGCCCCACTGAACATGTTAGGAGGAAATGAGTGCCTCTCTTTTACATCAACTCAGCAGGGCAGGGACAACACGAGCACATCGTAGAAGACACAATTGGAGGAAGATATGGATAAGGGCAGATTTGTGACACTTGTGCCCCCTTCAATATAGAATGTTCTGTACTTCAAGCAATCAGAGCACACAACGCATATAAAGATGGACAGATACAGCAGAGAGACAGATCAAACCAAAGCAGTTCCTAGCTGTGGTTCCAGACATTTAAGTCCAAAATGCATTGTGTCTGAGACAACAAACAATGTTTTGACAAATTGGTATGAATAAGTCAGGCTGAATCTGACCCAAGACAAATCCCACAACTTTTTTTTTTTTTTTTTCAGATAAATAGTTCTCACCACAACACACGCCTGAGATGCTACTGGTGACCACATATTTAAAGTTAGACATTTACATGCACACACTACAAACACTTTATACCCTATTTTTTTACTAAATTAGATTTTCATGCTGCATATTTACATTTATTCATCGAAATGATTATTAAAAAAAAAAATTGTCATGCCTTTGACCCATATAGTTCATGTAGTAGTATATATTTAAAAATGAGCTCAGGCAAGTGAGATTAGGTTGTTGTAACCGAGAAAGCATCAATAATTTTACAACTGCTGAACAATGGATGAATATTCTTTCAAGGCTGTTGAGTAATTCTGAAGAATTGCAAAACAAACAATGTGACAGAGATGGTATTTGGGTTTTCAGTGTAAGTGTGTGTGTCTTTGAGAGCGAGTGTTGAGTGTCTAGAATGAGTGTAAACCTCCTTCTCCGATGGTGTCTTTAAAAAAGGGGGCTGGTGCATTCCTGGTTTCTGGACTTGTTCAGGGTCACTAATCCCCTGCAGCTGTGTGTCTCTGAGCAGCACAGCCCCGTGGAACAGATTTCTCACTGCCTACAAAGTAGTGATACATGTAAACCAGTCCCTGCTTCCTCTAAATGTCCCCTCCTTCTCCATCCATGAAGACTCTGAGAGCGGTAGGAGATTCATCTGTCCTATTACCCAGACTATGCACTCTTTCCTACTAAAAAAAGAAAGAGAGAGAGAGAGAATTAAGCTTGTCTGTTGGCCTTGACTGGTCTAGTATTTAGCTAGTTTAACTGAGTTATTACATTATTTAGATGGTGGTAACTGATCACATTTTTAACAGTTTTACAGAAATGTGAAAAAAAGACACTCAGACACACACTTGTGCTTCCGCTAGCGACATCACTTGCAGTCTTTATTTTTTATTTTGTTCTATTTATTGATAACTTTTTGTTTGAATCTCTCAACATTTTATAACAGTAGCCAGGTGGTGAAGACAAGAAAAAATAAACTAAATTACAATGTCACTTGCAATCGCTACTTGCACTCTCCGCTACCTGTGACGTCACTTGCAATCGACACAAATCGTGAGTGTTGCCAATGGAGACAATACGCTGTGGTGGTGATTAAACGGTTAAACCTAATTTAGTACTGTAACGTACAGGGTCCTGCAAGAAAAAAGACAAGACCGGCAAATCCGTGACCACAGAACAGCAGAATATGAACGCAATGCACAAAATCTTTCGTTAAGAGTTTTCCTCCTGTAGAAAAAACAAACACTTAATATGGCATAATGTATTAAGATTCATTAAGTTCAATTAAAAGACCGAATTCGATATATAGTTATTATTTAATGTACTGCAAGGCAAGCAGATGGGTAATAACACAAAACGCTTAATGTGGCCTAATAACAGACTAAGATGATAAAGACAATTCAGTAGGCCTAGCCTATATGTCTTGTTGTTGACTCAACGTATATACAGACCAGCAAATATGAACGTGCATTATGAAATGCATTAAGTGATTTTAAAAGGATCAACTCTGTACAGGCAGGCAGACGAGTACAGAACGCAGTGCGTTAAATTGTACATTATACATTTTCCTGCTATAGAAAATCATTATAAATAAAACACATAATGTAGCTAAATGGACAAAGACAGTGATTTTATTCTGGGCTCACCTGCTTGCCTGTACATATTAGTAATGTATTTTAATAATGTAGAGAAGCATATTGAGTTTGGTCTTTATCATGTTAGTCCATTATGCAATATTTTGCAGTATGTGAGGAAAATACTATATACATATTCATTAAAATAATGTACTGTATATTTAATTTGATATTTTAATAGCATCTTAATACATTAAGCCATGTTAAGTGTTTATGCTTTTCTACAGGAGGAAAACGCTTAGCGAGAGACTTTGCGCAAGCGTTCATATTCTGCTTTTCTGGCCACGAATTTGCCGGTCTTGTGTTTTTCTTGTAGGACCCTGTACGTTATAGTACTAATTTAGTTTTAATCGTTTAATCACCACCACAGCGTCTTGTCTCCATTGGCAATACTCACGTTTTGTGTCGATTGTAAGTGACGTCACAGGTAGCGGATAGTGCAAGTAGCGATTGCAAGTGACATTGTAATTTAGTTTCTTTTTTCTTGTCTTCGCCACCTGGCTACTGTTATAAAATGTTGAGAAATTCAAACAAAAATTAATACAAAATTCAACAAAATAAAAAATAAAGACTGCAAGGGACGTCACTGGCGGAAGTGCAAGTGTCTGAGAGTGCAAGTCTGAGAATGCAAGTCTGAGAGTGCAAGTGCAAGTCTGCAGCCAGACCCTCTAGGACAATCAAGCAGCGGCTACATAAGCTGTCGCCACCGACACACAAGTGAGTGATCACTCCAGAAGACTGGATGCTAATGCTGTTCTCCATTGTTCCTCCACAGAGAGCCCGTGACCGATCAGCACCCCACACACGGACATGCTGCACTCGGAACACTGTCACTGATCAGCACACCAGCCAGCACTTCCTACTTCCTATCACCTTTTATAACTAAAACCACCCTCCAGGGCCCTTTTTTTGCACTCCTCGATGTCGTGTGATTCCTCACCCCGTTACACTGGTGGAGAGACCGACAGCCACCCTTATGTAAAAAAAAATAAATAATTGACTTTTTTTCCCCTCATCTTTTTGTGCAGGCGGACGCTCCTCCCCATCATCATCAAGAACTCCTCAAACACCTAACCGAGGTCAGCATTCGCCAGCAGCAAATTGTGGAGCACCTCACTAGCCATCAGAGGGAGATGGAACGTGAGCTCGCCATCCTCCAGACGGGCCGACATGCTCCGCCGCCAGATCCCCGTATCCATGCAGCTGTTACCAAAAATGACCACCCATGATGATGTGGAAATGTACCTGCAGATGTTCGAGAGCGTCGCCACACGAGGGGTCTGGGAACGCCCAGGCTGGGCATGGCTGCTCACCCCACTCTTAACTGGAGAGGCGCAGCGCACCTATTTCTCCCTCCCACCCAAGCCCAGTGAGAGCTACAAAGAACTGAAGCGGGAAATCCTGTCTCGGGTGGAATTGTCGCAGTTCGCCATGGCACAACTCTTCTTTGACTGGAAATACAACAGAAGATCGCCAGCCTGGGCCCAAGCTGCAAAACTCTCTCAGCTAGCACGAGTGCCACCGTTTCCCCGGAGGGTGGTCCAAGAGTGACGCAAGCCAGACGCCTCAGGATGAGCCCATGCCCACCGAACCACCCCGCCCTTCCATGCAGATGTGGCTGGCAGGCTGCACCGTCCACCGCAATCCACCAAAGGGGGCTCCACGAGCAAAGATGAAAGTGAACGGCCACCTGTTTGATGCTGTCCTGGACTCCGGGAGTGCAGTCAGTCTCGTCCACCCTACTGTCTTGTCCCCCCAGCCAGAGCCTAGAGCCTGTCTTGCCATCATGTGCATCCATGAAGATACACAAGAGGTAGCAGCGCATCAGGTCATCTCAGCATCGCAAGATGAGGATTGGTTCGGGTTTGACCGACTCCTCCTCGCTGTAAACACAGCCTTCCAGCCCCAGTGGGAGCCGCAGAAGACCCCTGCGGATGAAGGAGGGCTGACGTCGTCCTGTGCTGCTGGCCTCGGACAGTGCCAGATAGGGTGAGTCTCCAAGTGATCATAACCTCTACTTTGATGTGTTCCAGCAGGTGTACGGAGGGGGCGACTTCAGCAAGGCCCAGCATGAGGACAACCGGCTGAAGCACTGTTGGGCCCAGGTACGGGTCATTGAGGCGAAAGAAGTCCAGCCAGGGCCCCACCCAGTCCCACACTTCATTGTCAGGAAAGGCCTGCTCTACTGTGTCGTATCACAGAGGGGGGGGGGGGGGGGGGATCTTGCTAGTGGTGCCACGGACGAAGACAGAGAAGGTACTGGCCCACTCACATCCCATGGCCAGCCACCTCGGGGCCCAGAATACCATCCAACGGATTCATGGCCTGACCTGTCAATGGAAGTCACCGAGGTGAAGCGTGCCTGACCTGTCAACGGACGTCGCCACGGACCCCTCCCCCCAGCCCACTAATTCTGCTGCCCATCATTAAGGTGCCCTTGGAGCAGATTGGAATGGATCTAGTGGGGCCGCTGCCAAAGTCCGCCCGGGGACACGAGCACATCCTGGTGATCGTCGATTATGCCACCCGGTACCCTGAGGCTATTCCCCTGCGTAAGGCCACTGCCAAGGCCATCGCCCAAGAGCTGTTCCTCCTCTGCAGCCGAGTCGGCATCCCAGCTGATTCTGACTGACCAGGGAACCCCCTTCATGTCCCAGCTGATGGGGGCCTCTGCCAGCTCCTCAAGGTGAAACAACTCCGAACAATGGTCTACCACCCCCAGATGAACGGTTTGGTCGAATGCTTTAATCAGGCCCTCAAACAAATGCTGACATATGTGGCAGTTGAAGACAGACGGGATTGAGACCAAACGCTGCCCTTCATCCTCTTCGGCATCGAGAGGTCCCACAAGCTTCCACGGGTTTCACCACCTTTGAACTCCTGTTCGGGTGACAGCCCTGTGGCCTCTTGGATGTCGCAAGAGAGGCGTGTGAGCAGCTGCCAGCTGTCCACCGGTCATCGGTTGAGCACGTCCATCTGATGCGGGTCGACAGAGTGATGCCTTTAGTCTGGGAACACTCCAGTCAGGCGCAGCAGGCCCAACAATGCCAATACAATAGGGCAGCCCAGCCATGGGAGTTCCAGCCGGGAGACCATGTTCTGGTCCTGGTCCCCAATGCGGCCTGCAAGTTCTTGGCCACCTGGCAGGCCCGTACACAGTGAACGAGAAGGTGGGCCCGGTCACCTACAGGGTGTGTCAGCCCGGCCGAAGATGGGAAAGCCAATTATACCATATAAACTTGTTGAAAAAGTGGATTGGGACCAAGGCCCAACTCTCCGCCCTCACCACCTCCTCTCCCGTGGTTGTGGACATGGAGCCCCAACTGTCGGCCGCCCAGAAGACGGAGCTGTAGAACCTGGTCGGTCATTTCTCTGATGTGTTCTCCCCCCTCCCCGGGCGGACCAACCTCGTGCAACATGACATCCGAACACCACTAGGGCTCGTCATAAGGCAGCGGCCCTATTGCGTCCCGGAGGCTCGGCGACACGCCATCGAGGAGGAAGTCAAGGAGATGCTGAGGTTAGGGATAATCGAACAATCCTGGAGCCCCTGATCCAGTCCCATCATCTTGGTTCCGAAGCCAGATGGCACCCTCCGGTTCTGCAATGACTACCGCCGCCTAAATGAGATCTCGGAGTTCGACAGCTATCCATTGCCCAGGGTGGACGAACTCCTCGACTGGCTCGGGAGGGCCCGGTACATTTCCGCAAGAGGATGTCCATCATACGCTGGAAGGTCTTAGGAGCCCAATGCAAGCCGAACAGGAGGGTGAGTCCAACTTGTCGGACTCACCGAGGAGGCCAAGCCCAAGACCGCCTTCTCCACCCAAGCAGCCACTGGCAATAGTGGACGCTCCCATTCGGCTTGCATGGGGCTCCCGCGACCTTCCAGCATATGATGGAAATCATCCTGTGGCCCCATTAAGCCTACTCAGCTGCCTACCTGGATGATGTCATCGTCCACTCCGAGCGGTGGGAGGACCACCTGAATCGGCTCTGGAGGGTGCTGGGAGAGCTTCACAAGGCAGGACTTACTGCCAACCCTCGGAAGTGTCATCTCGCCCATACTGAGGCCAAGTATCCAGGTGACGATGATCCTCTCCGCACCACGCCCCACCTCCAAGACGCAGGTATGGCCTTTTCTGGGTTTGACAGGATATTACAGCTGTTTTATCCCTAACTTCTCCTCCTTAGCAGCCCCCCTGACAGACTTGACCATAAAGAGGCAGCCGGAGAGGCCACCTTGGGGCCCTGTGGAGGAGGAGGCATTTTGACGGATAAAGGCTGCGCTCAAATCAGAACCAGTCTTATGGGCCCCGGACTTTAACTGCCCCTTTCTGTTACAGACGGATGCCTCAGACACTGGATTGGGAGCCGTCCTCTACCAGGTACAGGATGGCGAGGAACAGCCAGTGATTTACATCAGCCGAAAGCTGACCCCCGCGGAACAACGCTATGCCACCGTGGAGAGGGAGGTGTTGGCCATCAAGTGGGCAGTCCTGGAGCTAAGGTATTATCTGTTGGAAAAAAGTTTACCCTGATAACTGACCATGCACCCCTACATTGGTATCCTTCGCCCGGGTAACTCGGTGGTTCCTAGCGCTCCAGGACTTACACTTCAACGTACAACATCGGGCCAGGACAGCCAACGCCCTGCCCACCCTCTATCTCCCCATTGTACAGGAGGACCAGGACAATGCTTGGGGGGGGGGGGTGTAACACATGTCCCGAAGCCTCATCAGCGTCGGCCTGGAAACACGAGGAACACCTGGAAACCTAGTCACATGCTGATCGGTAACAGCCACTGACAATCAAGCATAAGCCGCCGCCACACAAGTGAGTGATCACTCCAGAAGACTGGAACGCCATCGCTGTTCTCCATTGTTCCTCCACAGAGAACCCGTGACCGATCAGCACCCCACGCATGGACACGTCGCACTCGGAACACTGCCACTAATCAGCACACTAGCCACTATCACCATTTATAAATAAAACCAACCTTCTAGGGCAGTGGTTTTCAACCTGTGGCCGCGGCCCCCTAGTGGGTCGCGATGGTATTGCAGGTAGGCCACCAATTACAATTCAAGATTTTTATTCATCACATACACAATTATATAGAGCATATATAACCAGCAATGAAATGTGAGTCAGGTCCGCTCCATGGAAAGTGCAATTATTAAAGAATACAACACAGATTAAAATATACATAAATATGGCTATGAAAGAATGAAATAAAACTAAACAATAAAAATATTAGAATAAAACATAAAAAAAGATGTATACTGTAGAATTAAATATAGTAATAATGTGCATGAAAGTACACTGTAGTCTTAAATATTAAGATACCCAGGGATGTACAAGAGGCAATGTGCATATGTGCATTATACTGTAGTCTTAAATAAGACACACATAACTTAATAAAATCATTTCATATATGTAATTAAATAAATGTGTAATTATTGGAAGCATATATAGACCACCCTCTTCAACAGTGGAATCCTTTAATTGCCCGATATCCACCATTAATTCTGTTTTTGGTAAAAAAATAATAATAATAATAATGAATTAGTTTTATTAGGTGATTTCAATACGAATTGATTAGATAAGTCATCTGATAAAGAAAAAAATATAATTACTAGTTTAAATCTTACCCAATTAATTACTGAGTCTACTAAAATTACTTCTCGAACAGAATCTCTACTTGATTGGATACTTTTTTTAGATTTTTAAGGGCAGGTGTTATGTCTGATTGCTTTAGTGATCATTCTGTTATATTTTGTGTATGGAAAATTAAAGTTCCCAAAGTACCACCAAGAATAATTAAAATTAGACAATATAAAAGAATGAATTTAGATTTATTAATTAATTATTTGATTTCTATAAATTGGGAGAGATATAATTTAATTCTAAATGTACAAGATGCCTGGAATTTTTTCTGTTCTGAATTTACTAATATTGTCAATAAACAGGCACCTTGGAAAACTGTTAGGGTCAAAGGCAATCATCTTCCCTGGGTTAATTCTGAACTTATTAGTCTTTTTAGGCTAAGAGACAAAGCATGGACAACATTTCGTCAGACAAGAAGTAATGCTGATTAGGAAGTTTATAGGCATTTGAGAAATTTGAGCAAGACAAAAGCTTGGAATGCAAAGTCCAGTTATTATAATGAATGCTTTTCCTATAATTAAAAAAATCCTAAGCAGTTTTGTAAGAAAATTTAAAATATTGTTAATACATCCAATAAACATTTAATTAATCAAATTAGATTTGATAACACGAAAATACACAACTCTTTATCTATTGCTCAGTCATTTAATCAGCATTTTTCTTCTGTACAGGCTACTTTAGTATCTTCTTACTTGAATTCTGGTATTTTTAATGAAGTTTTTTTCTGTAATTTTTCCTTTTCATTAAGAAAGATCTTATCAACTGATGTTCTGAATGCCATTAATGAATTAAAGGTGACTAGTGGTTCTGGATTGGATGGTATTGAAAATAGGTTTCTGAAATTATCTTCTCAAATTCTAATGTATCCACTTACTGATTTATTTAACCTCAAAAGAGCATTTATGTTTAAAGCACCAATAGATTGGAATAATTTGTCTGAAGACATTAGATCCATTACATCTTTTTTGCTGTTTAAAGGATCCTTAGCATCATATTTTAAGAAGGACTGTAAATGCTATCACTGAAACTATAATTATTGTTATTATTATTATTATTACTGTAGTATTTTTGTTTGTGTATTACTTCTTGTCACTGGTATTTGATTTGATTTGATCTGTATTTGATTTGATGTTATATTATAATTATATTTTGTTTATCTATTGATTATTTTTGTTATATTTGTGGGTTAAAATTTGCATTTTTTTCTTTTTGTTGTTGTTATTGTGTTGTCGCATGTGTGCTTGTTGTTTGTGATGTTAATTGTAATTTTGTTATGTTTTGTATGTTGTTAACTTTGTATGTAAGGACCCCTTTGAACACAAGATGTTACATCTCAAGGGGTTTATCCTATTACTAAAATTTACTACACACTATAGCATTTTTGCAGGTGCACCAGGCTAAGGCACTGAACGACCTGCACGAGGATGGTCACGATCCGGCAGTTCTGAAAGAACTCCGAACCACCACTGACCTCGCGCTCCAAGTGCCGAAGGTCACCACGAGTTCACTGGGTCATGCGATGTCCATGCTAGTGGTCCAGGAGCGCCATCTCTGGCTTTGTCTGGCACAACAACAAGGTCCAGTTTCTCAATGCCCCTGTTTCTCGGACTGGCTTCTTCGGTGACGCAGTGGCGATCCGACACATCCTGCCCCAGCAGTTTGTTTCCCCAGAGACCTCTCACTGCCAGTTGTTCTACTCCCTGACCGAGGGGACACTTGGCATGGACGCACTGGCACACAGCTGGCCGCAGGGCCTACGAAAATATGCGTTTCCCCCAGTGAGCTTTCTCGTACAGATACTGTGCAAAGTCCGAGAGGACGAGGAGCGTCATCAGGTTCCTTAGAGGGGCCAGGAGGTTAAATGCTTTCCGGCCCTCCTCTATACCCTCTTGGGACCTGACTCTAGTGCTAAAATCACTACAAGAGGCCCATTCGAGCCTTTGCATTCAGTTGAGCTAAAGTTTCTTTCAATGAAAACTCTGATCCTACTTGCACTGGCCTCCATCAAGAGGGTAGGGGACCTGCATGCATTTTCGGTCGACAATTCGTGCCTAGAGTTTGGGCCGGCTGACTTCCAGGTAATCCTGAGGCCCCAGCTTGATGGAGGCTACATGCACAAGATTCCACTACACCTTTCAAAGACCAAGTGTTGAACCTGCAAACACTGCCCCTGGAGGAGGCAGACCCAGCCCAGGCTTTGCTCTGTCCCCTCCAAGCATTGAGATGCTATGTAGACCAGACACAAAGCTTAAGGACCTCAGACCAGCTCTTTGTATGTTACAGAGACAGGCAGAAGGGGAATGCCGTCTCCAAGCAGAGGATGGCCCACTGGATTGTGATGCCATAACCCTGGCTTATCAGGGACAAGGTGTGCCCTGCCCATTCAGGTTGCGAGCTCACTTAACTAGAAGTGTTGCGTCCTCCTGGGCGCTAGCTCGTGGTGCCTCGCTGACAGATATTTGTAGAGCTGCGGGCTGGGCGACCCCCAACACGTTCAGTAGATTCTATAGCCTATGTTTAGAGCTGATATCCTCCTGTGTTCTCACCTCAAACGGTTAGTGGCACTGAGAGGCCCCAGTTAGTGTCAGCTTACTAAAACTGCTCCAGAGTGTCTGTACAGTAAACCCTGTTGAGGTCTTCCATCACCCTAGGCAGCTGGACACGGCAGAACGTCCGGTGCCAGGCCTTCAAGATGAATCCGTGAGAACCGTGGAAGGCTGGGTTCCATATTGAGACCTAAGCGGTACTCGTATGTGTATAGTCCACAGTATAGCCTTAGGCCTTAGAGCCTGTGTTTCCCTGGCAGACTTCTGCCTTCCCAAGAGGCTTTTAATCACCTCAAATTTCTCCATATACAACTAAACGGATGCTATATGTGTATTTGCTTCTGAAAACTCCTTCGGGAAGGATGGGGCTTCCACAGCATCCCTGGTCCAAGCGGAATGAGTACATTTTCCCAGTGTTATCCAGTCTCACCTAGTGAGGTAGTGCTTTGACAATGGTGAGTGGAACTACTTGTTCCGAGCCCTGACCTACACTTAACCCTCTGGAGTCGATTAACGCGTATATGCGTTATGAGTCATTTTCTCTTATTTTCCCTGAAATGAACTTAAATTACACTTTCAGTTTTGATCGTACAGATAAGAGCAATACATCAATCGAATCTGTAAAGTGTCTACTTTTCTTGCATACAGACATAATAACAACAAAACTTTGTGCATTTATAAAATAAAGATAACAAACAAGGTGTGCTGTCTGCAGCCTTTGTCTGTGCTGATCTTCATTTAGACACGCGTCATTAAAATGAAATGTAACTCAGTGAATACTCAACGAAGAGACATGAGAGAGATATCTATAGAATGCTTGACATGTCTACTTTTAAACTAAACAAGTGCTGCCGAAAACAAATATTCTGTGATCAAGTAATCTATATGAAAACAACACGATGTCCGTTTTTCACATCTCCCTTTATTATCTTCTAAAGCGACCTTGCCCATGTGCTGAACGCGCTAATCCGATTCTAATGTTTCACTGAAGCACGCAGCTTGAATACGCTCATACAACAGAAGACAACGCAGCCAGACTGTTCTTCAAGTTTTTTCATTTTACTGTTTGCTTCGCGATGAGAGGAATAAGACATAATTCACCCCAAAAAGATGTGATGTGGTTGAGTATTTGAGATTTGGATTTCCTCAGAAAAAAAGAATGAAGCACTTTATTCAGCAGAGATCATAAACATGAGTAAGTCTCTTTTTATTTATTTATATACTTGTACTAGCTTTCACATAACGTGTAAACATTTTACTAGTTAGACTTTTTCCAAACTATAATTCCTGACTAAATGTATAATCAAGTGAAATATTATGGAGTTTCAATAACAATCTACACTACTATACCATTCAAAAGCTTGATGTAAATAATATAAATGTAACAAATAAATGTAACTATAAAAAAAATTTTTTCTCAAAAACACAATCATGTACATACATGGTGCTCACATATTATTATAGCACAGATTGGGCTGATTACAGTGAGATTAGACTTTAGCCATTTAGATCTTTATAAGAAAATGAAAAAAGCACAAATGTCAGGGCATGACAAAACTTCTCCAGGCCCCAAAAATATCCTTAAGGGCGCAGGCAGCTCATACAGGGCACTGGAAGGGGCAGCACCCATGGCGCTTTGGTAGGGATCCCAATTCGTCGGTCACCGATGTGACATCGAGAAACCTGGTATGCATTGCACCTGCTGGCCTCTTATAATCATGCTGTAATCAGTGGCAGCTGGATGCAATAGTTGCATGCCAATGTAAAATTGGCTTGTTTAGTTTACACTTGAAGTAGATTAGTCTATTGAAGTGATATCCCAATTCCAATTCGTCGGTCAAAGACGTGACGTCTCCTTTCCCTCCTTCAGGGAACGAGGGTTACCATACGTAACAAGACAATTTTATTTATTTTTTTACCCAACTTCTTCTTGTTTTTAATGAAAAATATGTTTACCATTAGAACATAAAATGTATAAATAAATAAATAAATGAACACTTCATTTTAAAGTACAACATCACCCAGTGGTGTAAATTAGTAAATATTTTTAAAAAAAAACACATAAACCTTTTCTGATAATGAACCACCCAGAAACAAAAAAGAGAGGGGGGGGGGGGTGAGAGAGAAAAGACAGTGGACAAAAGTGGATTGCTTGGCTGACATACTAACCCCCAACCCCCCACTATGCATTCTTGCTCAAGACATCAGATTGGAGAGATGAGGCAATAATTCAAATAGTGACAATGTCAGGTTAGGGGGCTCTTCTCAGGAGTGTCTCCTGTACATACAAGATGTGGTTAATAATGTCAGACAAGAGAGAAAACACATTAATAAAGTGACCTATGGAAGGAGCCCTCTTGTGTTCCCTGCACCGGGCTCAGAGGTGTATCGCAGCAGCTGGTATGTGGAAGGGCAGTGAGGACACTAACCAAAACAAACCTCAAACAGAGCAAGAGGGTCTGGCTGCAGGCTTGCACTTGCATTCTCAGACTTGCACTCTCAGACACTTGCACTTCCGCTAGTGACATCACTTGCAGTCTTTATTTTTTATTTTGTTGAATTTTTTTATTACTTTTTGTTTGAATTTCCCAACATTTTATAACAGTAGCCAGGTGGCGAAGACAAGAAAAAAGAAACTTAATTACAATGTCACTTGCAATCGCTACTTGCACTCTCCGCTACCTGTGACGTCACTTGCCATCAACACAAATCGTGCATGTTGCCAATGGAGACAAGACGCTGTGGTGGTGATTAAACGATTAAAACAAATTTAGTACTATAAAGTGCAGGGTCCTGCAAGAAAAAAGACAAGACCGGCAAATCCGTGGCCAGAACACCAGAATATGAACATTTTCGCAAAGTCTCTCGCTAAGCGTAGAAAAAAAACACTTAACATGGCTTAATATATTAAGATGCTATTAAATTATCAAATTAAATATACAGTTCATTAATATAATGAATATGCATATAGTATTTTCCTCACATACCGCAAAATGTGGCATAATGGACTAAGATGATAAAGGCCAAACTCAATATGCTTCTCTACATTATTAAAATACCGTACATAACTAATATACAGGCAAGCAGGTGAGCCCAGAATAAACGCAACATGCAAAGTTTCGCGTTAAGCATTTTTCCATATAGAATAAACTGTCTACAACTCGATTATATCATTGTCTTTGTCCATTAAGCTACATTGTGTGTTTTATTTATAATGATTTTCTATAGGAGGAAACTGTTTAATGTACAATTTAACGCACTGCGTTCTATACTCGTCTGCTTGACTGTATGGAGTTGATCCTTTTAAAATCACTTAATGCATTTCATAATGCACGTTCATATTTGCTGGTCTGTATATACGTTGAGTCAACAACAAGACATATAGGCTAGGCCTACTGAATTGTCTTTATCATCTTAGTCTGTTATTAGGCCACATTAAGCGTTTTGCTGTATGGGAGGGCAAAGTTTGCGCATTGGGTTCATAGCCATCTGCTTACCTTGTAGTACTTTAAATAATAACTATATATCGAATTTGATCTTTTAATTGAACTTAATGTATCTTAATACATTATGCCATATTAAGTGTTTGTTTTTTCTACAGGAGGAAAACTCTTAACGAAAGACTTTGTGCATTGCGTTCATATTCTGCTGTTCTGTGGCCACGGTCTGGGCTTGTCTTTTTCTTGCAGGACCCTGTACGTTATAGTACTAAATTAGTTTTAATCGTTTAATCACCACCACAGCGTCTTGTCTCCATTGGCAACATGCACGATTTGTGTTGATTATAAGTGACGTCACAGGTAGCGGAGAGTGCAAGTAGCGATTGCAAGTGACATTGTAATTTAGTTTCTTTTTTCTTGTCTTCGCCACCTGGCTACTGTTGTAAAATGTTGAGAGATTCAAACAAAAAGTAATAAAAAAATTCAACAACATAAAAAATAACGACTGCAAGTGACATCGCTAGCGGAAGCACAATTGTCTGAGAGTGCAAGTCTGAGAATGCAAGTCTGAGAGTGCAAGTGCAAGTCTGCAGCCAGACCCTTCTCAAACAGAGAGCCCTTCAACTGAGGGAACACTACACAATCCCCAAAAAATACTCCTCCATCTTTTGTCTTTGGCACATAGCTCGAAATCAGCTCTGTTTGCTGTGCAGGGAGTTTCGACTCAAACACATTATAACCTTGGCTCTGGGCATCCATATTTTTTTTCTTTTTCTGCACTATAAAAATTGCCTATGAACACCAGTTTTTAAGAAAAAAATATATAAATGTCCTGTAGTAGGCCTATCTCTCATTCTCTGTTAATTTGTTAACATCCAGGGAGATGAGATGTGGATGAGATGATGCACGAATAAGATGACTCACAGTGACTTGTTTTCTTTCTTTCTTTCTTTTTTAATTCTCTCTCTCATTAGGAACCATGAGCACTGCTACTGATTAGTAAACATGTTGCAGTTCTGTCACCTGAATAATTCCCCAGAGGAGCCAAAGAGCTCTCAGTGCCGGAACTGCTGGGAATAGTACTGTACCATTAGCGTCTTTTAATTGACAGTATGTTGAGTTTTACTGCAGGGGGTTCACAGATTTCATGGGGACCTGTCTTTGATCACACAAGATCCTACTTGAGAAAAAAAAGAGTTTTCTCTTTTCTTCTAAATGTTTTCCTCCAATCCACTGGTTATCATCTCTCACCATTGGACTTTGAAATTCTCTTAAGGTGAGACACTGCAGTCAAAAACACTGTTTTTTCAAGCACCTGTCAATTTTGAGATTTTGGGCTTTTTGGTTTTTCATAAAGTGCTTTTTCAAACTAGTGGAAGGAAAACATCCAAAAGACACTGTTAAGTGTTTCTTTTATAGCACTTTATCTGTTTGTGTCAATAGATTTCAATTACAATACATATTTTTAAAGGCCGTTTTCTCAAAATGAGTTTTTTCTTCAACACTGAGCCATAAATCTCCACTTCAGTAGCACTTACACACACCAAACTTTTTTATTCCTGTCTATATTCTGAAGGTTTTTACAGAGGGATTTGTTCATATATATTTTCCTTGATTATATACAACATTTTATTCCCCCAAAAATTGTGAAAATATATTGTTTTCTGGCTGTTCAAAGTATTTTCTGAATTATGGAGTGACAAAAAAAGATAACCAGAATTCCCTCTGTAAAAACATTTGACTCTAATATGTCAATAAAATTAAACAAAAAATTTGAAACTGACTTCATCTAGTGTTCAGATTTTTGTGCTAGACATTTATGCAAATTAGCACATATTTCATTAAATAATGCCTCATTTGCATATTTAAACATAACATTTTTGAAAACTTGTAATACAAAAAATGTTTGCAATAATCAATGGGTAAAATCAACTGGGTAAGTAAGGTGATAACTATTAGTTATTTTTTTTGCCCTATTCACCTGCAGTGTCTCGCCTTAAGACAGAAACCTATCCCGTCGTCCTGCCGAGTGGTGTCTCAGAGGAGGTCAGGAGTAAGAACAACACATTTGAGACTCTGTGTTAAAATTTGTCACACCCTGATTGTAAGAGCCCTGTGTATTTTCTCTCACTATGAGTGTCAGTTTAAAGAGAGCTCTCCCAGTCAGTACTGGCAGTGCAGAAATGAAAATTCCCCAAAAGACAGCTGAGGGTTTTCAATGGCATTTGTTACGAGAAAAGAATATAATGGTACCAATGGTTGGCCACTTCATGTGTACGTATATCAATGATTCAGGTGGTCTTGAAACACTTCCAAAGAAAGAAGAGTGGGAACAGTATCTTGTGTCCTGCATTTGAAATTCCAAGAGTCCCTCTTAAATAAATATCATGCACTGTATATGACACATGCTCCAACACATACATTCCACTACAAACTCTCATATGTGTTGCAACACAACAGCTTCTGCAGACTTCTACAGTACATCCACATCGGTCCACAGCATAACATTTTTGGCTTTTTCCTTACCATTTGAGGCCCCATGTTTTACTCTCCCACCACAGACAATCATCTTTCTTTTGGCAGTAGCCTACAAAGTCTCTTCCAACTGGGACACCACTGTTATTCCTCACTTCTCAACATATGGGGCCAGGACTAAAGGAAAAGTGTGACTAAACAGACTCATGTCTCTCTTTGACCCCCCCCCCCCCCCCCCACCCCCCACCATCAGCCAGGCTCTCACTACCATCACTCCCCACATCCAGATGCATCAGACCTCTTATCAGCACAATGTGTTTCTAATTTTCTAATCTACATAATTTATTAAGGGTAAAAAGAGAGAATGAGGAACAAAGCCATGTACAATATTATGTCTTGGCTTTATGGGTGTTGTTGAAATGAACACCATTGCCCTGAATATATAACACACAGCTCTCCCCAACCACGAAAAAAAAAACAGAAAGAAAACAGGGAGAGTGATGGATTGTTGGAAAAGTGTGGAGGTGGGGGGGTCACAGACTTTGTGTAGCTTGCAGCTCAGCTATATAGAAGAGTGCCATGGGACAGTGGTACCAAACAAGACTTAAAGGAGATCTGGGAGAGGCCTGACTCAGGAAGAGGGAGAGAAAATTAGTAGTTAAATTAAATAGGTACCCTAGGTGTTTGCAAAAGTGAACACATAATGTCCAGTAAGGAAAAAAAAAACCATTTCAGGTTGGAAAAATATGGCTTGATTAGGCAATGGCAATTAAGGCAATTAGAAACTACAAATGTCATGACTCACTTTAAAATTATACTTTGTCCTTAGAGTAATGAGAATATTAAGACTTATTGTGCACATGCCATTTTTTTATCAGGGCAGAACAAATATGTTATTAATGGGCAGGATATTTTTCGAGGAAAATGTCTTTTTCTTCTCTGAACAACAGAAGAAAACATTTTTGTTAAAACATTTGTGTGGAGTTATGTGTCCAACAAATGGCAACGTAAATGTTCCCTTTTACAGGTAAAAGCAATAGAAGATAAAATAGCTTGCACACTCTCAAGCTCAAAACCAAGCCACTGAATATCTGCAAATTACTCTGCTTGTTGTGGAAGCTAGCCAATCAAAGGTATGCACTGAATGGACAACATCTGCAGGAACACATTTTCTGAAGGCGAGCATTTTGGAGGAGGAGGAGGGTTGGGAGGGGGGCTTCACCCAAGAGCATGGTGGACGAGGTGGGAAAGCTGGACATTCCTGTCTGATGACAGCCATCACAGTCACACACAGGCACAGGAATGTTCAGGGGGGAGAGGCCAGGACCTGAAATGTGCCGATGGATAAGAAAAAATACAGAAAGAGAAAAAGACAAAAGAGATAAAGAGAGCGAGAAGGAAGGAGGAGGAATATCACTGCAACACTTTATAAAAGCTCAAGTCTGGTGTTCCAGGAGGGTGACACAATCTGTAATTACTTATCCCAACCCCCCACCAATAGTAGCTCCAGTATTCACAATTGTACCCCGTACCCTCACCTCCCTACCCTCTTCCAACAAATTTTGTTATACAACTAGGGGGTGAAGATCGCCATAACAACCTCTGAAATGATCTCATGGAATGTGTCTAGTGGCACTGGAATAACCTGAATATGCACTCCAGATGTGTTGGCTGTCACAGAAAGAGTAAACACATCTGATGGACAACAAATGACTGGATGGCCTCTTGGTCCACCCTGGGGAGTAGACAGAGGAGGGCCATTATGGTGGAGAAATAGTGTGAGAATGATAAAGAAAGAGGGAGAGCAAGATGGGGCATGAGGGGAGCGAGAGTGAGAGAAAGGCAGCAGGCACCCTGAGGACCCGAGCAGCCTTACAGGCTGCTGGAGAGGCAGGAGCACTGGGCTTGATTGTTCCCGGCCTGTCCCTCTTCTGTATGGCCTCCGAGGGGCTCCTGCAGCCTCAACAAATTTCCATCTGGCAAAGCCTGTGAGCTCCTGGGAACAAACTGAAATATGAACTGCAAAGAGTAAAGAGGGGTCTGGAATGTGTTCGGGGGGCATCCAGATGGTGGTGGCAACTGATAATGAACACAGATTTACAGAGTGCACACCGTTAGCATATTTGTGTACACTCAAATGCTCAACAACTTGGGGCTCTAGGGGCTGTGTTCTAACTCCTTGTCTGTTGGTTTAGTGGCAAAAGTGTTGGAACTTCTGCTAAACCCAGGGCAAATTATTGGTCCGTGCTACCTGCTATGTGATACGTCCCTCTAACATTATTATAACCAGTGTTGGAGAATGCTGAAGTTGTTCCAACAGAACCACACACACACAGAATAAGGGAGGGTAGCTTTAAACACAAGCAGACTACTTCAGTTCAGGCACTGCGGTAGATCTGCCTTATGTTAAAACATGTGACAGCTACTTAAAACGTGAACAACCAAATCCCTGTCCAGTATGTAAATACAGATTTATATGGCTGGTTTTACAAATTTTGTGTTTCACACCCTCTGTAAATCAAGTTGTTGTGCCCCTGGTGAAAAGTACTGTATGCTATATTATATATAGATTCCAGATGTAACTGTAATTACCCTGAGATGCCAAACTAGTTGTTTATGTCTGACAATACACTCTAGATGTATCTATCTAACAATATCGCTCTTTGAGTGAAGCAAACCTGGAACGGAAAGATCTGAAAACTACATGAAACTAATTAAGGTGATCTTTTCTGTGGACAAACAAAGACACAAATGGCTGGCTGAACAGTGGAATGTCTCAAAATCTAAGTAAACTACCTATCTCTGGCTCAAAAGTCAGAGAACTGTGCACATTCATGTATCCTTTGGGGATAAAGCAGTCCACAATGCACTGCAAAGACAAATTTCTTCGAACATCCCAGCTAACACTCACATTCTATGATAATTTTCTCAACATTATGATATTTCTAAATGTTCTGTGAAAATTCATGTATACAATTTGTTTTCCTTGGTTGTATAAACATTCTGGAAAACCTTTCTCCCAACTGTACCAACAGGAACTTATTTAAATATATAATTATAAGTTTGTATTTATGAACAATGAACATAAATATATTTAAATTTATGAACTTTCCCTGTATGTACACTGTTAAAAGTGGCAGCCTGCAATTGTTACCTAAAAGAGCTAATTCTACCTGAATTAGTCCACAAAAAAAAAAAAAATTTTTTAAATAAAGTGCTGATACATTGAAATTTTTTATTTAAATGTATGTATTTTTGGTTCAGTGATGTTAAATACTATTTTTTACATGAATAAAACCAGTTGATGTAAATGTGTGCACCTAGTATTATTAGTGTTTTTTTTTTTTTTTTGTTTGTTTTTTTTGCTGATTTAAATATTGATTTTATATTGCGTCTGTATAAAGCAGGTGTCAAACTAAACAACTTTTCTGTCGATTCCAAGACTTTGTTTTATAGTCACTGGAGAATCAGTGAGAGTTAGCGCTCACGATCTAGGATGTGCTACCACTTCGCTTTTCATAAACTTCCGAACTTCCTTAAAAGGTACTGTGACTAGTGGGGCGGGGCCGAGAGCCATGGGACTACGGAGGTTTTTAAGGCGTTACAGGCACCTATTATGGTAAATTCACTTTTACATGGTGTTTGAACATAAACGTGTGTTGGCAGTGTGTATACACATCCACCCTATAATGATAAAAATCCCTATTTCATATAGTCCTACACAAGGCGTTTTCAGATGCCTGTCTGTGTGACGTCACACAAGCCAAGGCCGCTCCCACAATTGTTGATTGCCACTGGCATTTTATCACAGACCTGCTCTGAGTGAGCTGTCATCAGTCTGCCATTGTTCCACCACTGGAGCATTTGAGCATTTGAGGTGCTTTGTTGTTGGATGCAATAATGAACATAGTAGTCATAATTTACTCCCGATCTGAGCTGCTGATGATGCAGCAGATTTATTTTGTTTTAAAGAGAATGAACCCCACTCCATGTTATGGTTATAATCTGTTATGGTTTAGTTTTCTGTGATTCCCTTTTTCCTGCCTTGTTTGTTTGCCTTTTATTGTTTTTTATTATTTTGCTCATTAGTCATTATAAGTTAACTCACTCAACCTGTTTTTCACTTGTCAGCTGCCTTATTTAAAAGTCTTCTTTCTGTTCAGTATTTTATCGGTTATTATTTCATGTTTGATGTCACAACCACCCTGAATCATTTCTTGCTTGCGTTTTCTGTGGATTATTATATTAAATACTTTTTCATTGTGGATTATCCTCATCTTCCTTGCCTTCCTCTAAGAGACCATAACAGAATAACTGACCAACAAAGTATTTAACATAGTGGCGTTTTCATATTCTTTCATTTTTGTTTTGGTTTCCCTGCCATACAACTAATTTGCCTGGATATTGACTTTTCAGATCTGGTGTGCCTTACACACTTCCCAGACTGCTTGCTCTGCGTATTCTACACCACCAGCCTGAGTGAGCGGTGTAAGGCATGCCTGCCAGCAAACAGTTCCAAGGAGTGGAGTGGAGAGGGTGCTGGAGAGAAATGGACTGTATTTCTCCATCTGCCCGACCGTGGAGGACATCTTCAGCCCCACTCACAAACCAGAGACCAGCCAGCCATCATCCCGCTGCATGGAGTTACTGCCTGAACCCACTGCAGACGGAGAGTCTGAGCCCATTGCAACCAAGCCGAGCATCATCACAGAGCCTGAGCCTCGAACAGCATCTGATCAAGTGTGTGAGCCTGCAACATCGTCCGTTCCTGAGGGAGTTTTGGTGAAGATCGAGGGCTTAGAGGGAAGCCACGCCGACACTCCTACCACTGAGGGTGAGCTGCAATTGGTCACTGGACTACATGATGTGAATCTAATAGACTGGTTTCCGCTGGTTCCGTCTAGCCCTGAATCTCCTGTGTCTCCACAGGTTCCGCCCAGCTCAAGTCCTCCTGTGTTCCTTCCCAGCCTCCCTCTCCCGCCTCCTCTTAAACCAACCAGTTCATATCTCTGCAGGTGCCTGCTCTGCCTTGGCATGATGATCCCCCATCTCTGCCTCCAGCCTCCAGCCTCCAAGCCCTGTACTTCACCTCGGTCCTTCGACCCATAGGCTCCGCCTTGGCTTTAGCTCCCTTGTCTCAACCATGGTCCATCATCCCACCAGCTCCACCGGGCTCCCACATCCCTCCGGCACTGCCTTGGTCAGTTGTCGACCATCCCATCCACCGCCTCGAGACTCCACTCCTCTGGCTTCGCTTTGGGACTCCTCTCCTCTGGCTTCACCTCGTCACTCCATCCCTCCGGCCCTGTCAGTCTCATCGTTCCCTCCGGCTCTGCATTCATTCTCGGTCTCTACTGGCTTCTTATCCACTGGCTCAGTCTCAGCAGTTGATTTTGATATTCTAGGTATTATCAAATTGCCTGAGTTTTGAGAACGTAGCGGACGTAGAGGATTATAATGTAAAAGGAGCTCATTCAAATACTGAGGTGCTAAACCATTCAGGGCTTTATAGGTAATAAGCAATATTTTTAAATCTATACGATGCTTGATAGGGAGCCAGTGCAGTGTTGACAGGACCGGGCTAATATGGTCATACTTCCTGGTTCTAGTAAGAACTCTTGCTGCTGCATTTTGGACTAGCTGTAGTTTGTTTACTAAGCGTGCAGAACAACCACCCAATAAAGCATTACAATAATCTAACCTTGAGGTCATAAAAGCATGGATTAACATTTCTGCATTTGACATTGAGAGCATAGGCCGTAATTTAGATATATTTTTGAGATGGAAAAATGCAGTTTTACAAATGCTAGAGACGTGGCTTTCTAAGGAAAGATTGCGATCAAATAGCACACCTAGGTTCCTAACTGATGACGAAGAATTGACAGAGCAACCATCAAGTCTTAGACAGTGTTCTAGGTTATTACAAGCGGAGTTTTTAGGTCCTCTAATTAACACCTCTGTTTTTTCAGAATTTAGCAGTAAGAAATTACTTGTCATCCAGTTTTTTATATCGACTATGCAATCCATTAGTTTTTCAAATTGGTGTGTTTCACAGGGCTGCGAAGAAATATAGAGTTGAGTATCATCAGCATAACAGTGAAAGCTAACACCATGTTTCCTGATGATATCTCCCAAGGGTAACATATAAAGCGTGAAGAGTAGCGGCCCTAGTACTGAGCCTTGAGGTACTCCATACTGCACTTGTGATCGTGTGCTTTACAAATATAGGACAGGAAGAGCTAAATAAACTTATCACTGTATCTAAACCAACAACATGTTTATTAGATCCTGTACCCACTAAATTACTAAAAGAGCTGTTACCTGTAGCCGAAGAACCGCTTCTCAATATCATTAACTCGTCGTTATCTTTAGGTCACGTCCCAAAACCATTCAAGCTGGCGGTTATCAGGCCTCTTATTAAGAAACCAAAACTAGATCCTAGTGTACTGGCAAATTATAGGCCTATTTCAAATCTTCCATTTATGTCTAAAATTTTAGAAAAAGTTGTGTCTGCTCAATTGAGCACCTTCCTGCATAAAAATGATCTGTATGAAGAATTTCAGTCAGGTTTTAGGCCCCACCATAGCACAGAAACTGCACTTGTTAAAATTACAAATGACCTGCTTCTTGCGTCAGATCAAGGCTGCATCTCATTTCTAGTCTTACTTGATCTTAGTGCTGCGTTCGACACCATAGATCATGACATACTCATAGATCGATTACAAAACTATACAGGTATTCAAGGGCAGGCTCTAAGATGGTTTAGATCCTACCTGTCCGATCGCTACCATTTTGTTTACTTAAATGGGGTGTCATCTCATTTATCATCAGTAAAATATGGAGTGCCACAAGGATCCGTCCTAGGTCCCCTTCTATTTTCAATATACATGTTGCCCCTTGGTAATATTATTAGAAAATACGGAATTAGCTTCCACTGTTATGCTGATGATACTCAGCTATATATTTCAACGAGACCAGATGAAACTTCCCAATTATCTAAGCTAACAGAGTGTGTTAAAAATGTAAAAGATTGGATGACAAATAATTTTCTCCAATTCAATTCGGATAAGACAGAGATATTAATTATTGGACCAAAAAACACCACACAGAATCTTGTAGATTACAATCTGCAACTAGACGGATGTACTGTTACTTCCTCTACAGTCAGAAATCTGGGTGTTATATTGGACAGCAATTTGTCTTTTGAAAATCATATTTCCAATGTTACAAAAACCGCATTCTTCCATCTTAGAAACATTGCCAAGCTACGAAACATGTTATCTGTTTCTGATGCAGAAAAGCTAGTTCATGCTTTCATGACCTCTAGACTGGACTATTGTAATGGACTTCTAGGTGGTTGTCCTGCTTCGTCAACAAACAAGCTACAGGTCGTCCAAAATGCAGCAGCTAGAGTCCTTACCAGGTCAAGAAAATATGATCATATTACCCCTATTTTACAGTCTCTGCACTGGCTACCTATTAAGTTCCGTATCAGTTACAAATTATCATTACTTACCTATAAGGCCCTAAATGGTTTAGCTCCTGCGTACCTAACTAGCCTTCTACCACGCTACAACCCATCACGCACCCTAAGGTCACAAAACGCTGGACTTTTGGTAGTTCCTAGGATAGCAAAGTCCACTAAAGGAGGTAGAGCTTTTTCACATTTGGCTCCCAAACTCTGGAATAGCCTTCCTGATAATGTTCGGGGTTCAGACACACTCTCTCTGTTTAAATCTAGATTAAAAACGCATCTCTTTCGCCAAGCATTCGAATAATGTATCTCTTAAATTGTGAGTGTAGTTGCATCTGCATTTTTATTCTTTAGCTTGGGTTAAACTAATTTTACTTTGTTGGATCAGCAGCTATGCTAATGATGTCTCTATTTTGTTTCTATGTTTTGCCACGGGATTTACATCCCGTGGTAACTAGGATTTACACAAGCTCCAGTCTGGATCCAGAACACCTGAGAAGAGATGATGCTGACCCTCAGAGGACCCCAGATGATGCTAACCTTGAATCAACAAACAGAACTAACAATTATTGCTACATGTGTGACTGCATCCTATAAATTACTATTAATTAATAATATTGATAGTTCATCATCTAGCTGACTACGTCTTGTATTATTATTATTATTATTTTTATTTTTCTAAAATCCTGTCAAACGTGCACAAACTACTAGCTACTACTAAATATTGTAGAAACATAATTTTCTGTAAAGTTGCTTTGTAACGATTTGTATTGTAAAAAGCGCTATACAAATAAACTTGAATTGAATTGAATTGAATCGATAGGATACATCTTCATTCACTGCTACTAACTGATGGCGGTCATATAAGTATGATTTAAACCATTCTAATGCACTTACACTGATGCCAACAAAGTGTTCAAGTCTATGCAAAAGAATGTTGTGGTCAATTGTGTCAAACGCAGCACTAAGATCCAATAAAACTAATAGAGAGATACACCCACGATCAGATGATAAGAGCAGATCATTTGTAACTCTAAGGAGAGCAGTCTCAGTACTATGATACGGTCTAAATCCTGACTGGAAATCCTCACATATATCATTTTTCTCTAAGAAGGAATATAATTGTGAGGATTCCACCTTTTCTAGTATCTTGGACAGAAAAGGGAGATTCGAGATTGGTCTATAATTAACTAGTTCTTTGGGGTCAAGCTGTGGTTTTTTGATGAGAGGCTTAATAACAACCAGTTTGAAGGTTTTGGGGACGTATCCTAATGACAATGAGGAATTAATAATAGTCAGAAGAGGATCTATTACTTCTGGAAGCACCTCTTTTAGGAGCTTAGATGGTATAGGGTCTAACATACATGTTGTTGGTTTAGATGATTTAACAAGTTTATATAATTCTTCCTCTCCTATAGTAGAGAATGAGTGGAACTGTTCCTCAGGGGGTCTATAGTGCACTGTCTGATGTGATACTGTATCTGACAGCTGAATGGTTGCAATTTTATCTCTAATAGTATCGATTTTAGAAGTAAAGTAGTTCATAAAGTCATTACTGCTGTGATGTTGGGAAATGTCAACACTTGTTGAGGCTTTATTTTTCGTTAATTTAGCCACTGTATTGAATAAATACCTGGGGTTATGTTTGTTTTCTTCTAAAAGAGAAGAAAAGTAATCGGATCTAGCAGTTTTTAATGCTTTTCTGTAGGATATGTTACTTTCCCGCCAAGCAATACGAAATACCTCTAGTTTTGTTTTCCTCCAGCTGCGCTCCATTTTTCGGGCTGCTCTCTTTAGGGTGCGAGTATGCTCATTATACCATGGTGTCAAACTGTTTTCCTTAACCTTCCTTAAGCGTAAAGGAGCAACTGTATTTAAGGTGCTAGAAAAGAGAGAGTCCATAGTTTCTGTTACATCATCAAGTTCTGAGGTTTTGGATATGCTAAGGAATTTGGTTACATCAGGAAGATAACTTAAAAAGCAGTCTTTTGTGTTAGAAGTGATGGTTCTTCCATACTTGTAACAAGAAGTAGGATTTACAATTTTGGCTATATGAAGTTTGCACAGAACTAAATAATGATCTGAGATATCATCACTTGGCTGAATAATTTCAACACCATCAACATCAATTCCATGTGACAGTATTAAATCTAGAGTATGATTTCGACAATGAGTAGGTCCTGAAACGTGTTGTCTAACACCAATAGAGTTCAGAATGTCTATAAATGCTGATCCCAATGTATCTTTCTCATTATCAACATGGATATTAAAATCACCAACTATTAAGACTTTATCTGCAGCCAGAACTAACTCGGATGTAAAATCACCAAACTCTTTAATAAAGTCTGTATGGTGCCCTGGTGGCCTGTATACAGTAGCCAGTACACACATAACAGGGGATTTATCATTAACATTTCTTTCTCTGGATAATGTTATATGAAGCACCATTACTTCAAACAAGTTATACTTGAAGCCTGCCCTCTGAGAGATCCTGAAATCGTTGTTAAAAATTGAAGCAACACCTCCACCTTTGCCTTTTAGGGAAGTCGTGGCCTAATGGTTAGAGAGTCGGACTCCCAATCGAAAGGTTGTGGGTTCGAGTCCCGGGCCGGCAGGAATTGTGGGTGGGGGGAGTGCATGTACAGTTCTCTCTCCACCTTCAATACCACGACTTATGTGCCCTTGAGCAAGACATCGAACCCCCAACTGCTCCCCGGGCGCCGCAGCATAAATGGCTGCCCACTGCTCCGGGTGTGTGCTCACAGTGTGTGTGTGTGCATTTCGGATGGGTTAAACGCAGAGCACAAATTCTGAGTATGGGTCACCATACTTGGCTGAATGTCACGTCACTTTTAGACGCGGCTCATGTTTATAACAGTAATCTTGGGGGATGGACTCATTTAAAATAATGTAATCATCAGGTTTTAGCCAGGTTTCTGTCAAACAGAGTACATCTATATTATGATCAGTGATCATATTTTTTACAAAAAGTGTTTTCGTAGAAAGGGATCTGATATTCAATAAGCCAAGCTTTATCATTTGTTGATCCATATTGCTTCTGTTTTTTATTTGTTGAACCTCAATTAAATTGTTAATCTTAACTTGGTTTGGACGTTTTTTGTTTTTTCTAGTTCGGGGAACAGACACAGTCTCTATAGTGTGATATCTAGGTGAAAGAGTCTCTATGTGCTGAGAATTAACTGACCTCTGTGACGGGAGGCAGCTAGCAGACGATCGGTTTAGCCAGTCTGTCTGCTTCCTGACCTGGGCCCCAGTTAGTCAAGTATAAACACGAAGACTATTTGCCAAATTTCTAGAGAGAAGAGTGGCGCCACCCCAGGAGGGATGAAGACCATCTCTTTTAAACAGGTCAGGTCTGCCCCAAAAGCTTGTCCAATTGTCTATGAAACCTATGTTATTCTGTGGGCACCACTTAGACATCCAGCCATTGAGTGATGACAATCTGCTATGCATCTCATCACCACGGTAAGCAGGGAGGGGACCAGAGCATATTACAGTGTCTGACATCGTGCTTGCAAGTTCACACACCTCTTTAATGTTATTTTTAGTGATCTCCGACTGGCGAAGTCGAACATCATTAGCGCAGGCATGAATAACAATCTTACTGTATTTATGTTTAGCATTAGCCAGCACTTTTAAATTTGCCAAGATGTCAGGCACTCTGGCTCCCGGTACACATTTGACTATGGTGGCTGGTGTCTCTATATTCACGTTCCGTACAATAGAATCACCAATAACTAGAGCACTTTCATCAGGTTTCTCAGTGGGTGCATCACTGAGTGGGGAGAACCTGTTTAATGTTTTGATCGGAACAGAAGAGCAGTGTTTTGACCCACGACTACGCTGCCTCACCGTCACCCAGTTGCCCTGCTGCAAGGGCTCTGTTTCCGGAACCGAACAATGTACAGGAATCCCTGAGCTAGGCGCATCCAAAGCCGTATCTAGAGCCCTAACATTCTTACTGTCCTCAATTAAAGTTTGGATGCGTGTCTCTAATTCTGAAATCTTCTCTGTCAGCCTAACTATTTCCCTGCATTAATCACATGTGAATCCCTCATCAGCGACAGAGATAGATAAACTGTACATGTGGCAAGAGGTGCAAGAAATAATGACAGGAGAAGCCATTACTCACCGTGCTTGATGAAAATTCTTACTGTGGTTGTTTGATGAACTTGTGAAAAACTGGAGCGAGAGGAGAAAAGAATACAGCGATAGGTTCGAATGAAAACGCTAATGAAAAGCTAACGAGTGCTAACGCTTTGCAGGTGTACTGCACTCACGGAGATTGTGCCAATGGCAGGTCAGCGCTATGCAAGCTCTGTAACATTTTGTACCACCTTTGGTTAATTTGGCTTCCTATATGTGTGACTGCACTGAACTCTCTCTCTTTCTTCTCTCTCACTCTCAGTCATGTTACTTCTAGTTGTTTATTAGTGATGGGTCGTTCTTGAACAATTTATTAATTTTGAACAAATCTTTTATGTGACCCGGGAAGAAAAAGTTTTGGGGAGAGATTCATTCAGTCGCGCATGCGTAAAATTATATAGGTTCTTTTCTGGAATTAGTCTAGTAGTTCACCTGTTTCGAGTCCTTGGGTTTTCTAAATCGTTCGTACATCATGTGAAAAACATATAGGGCCCTATCATACACCAGCGCAAGGCGACGCTAGGCACAATGCAAGTGTGTTTGCTAGTTTCAGTCCGGCGCCATTCCCATTTTCCTGTCCTGCGCCACGTCATATATATATATATATATATGCCTACATGTCACGACATCTCGGAGATGCATCTTGCGGTCTTTGCGCTTGCGAAATTCCCCCATGTAAATAGCAAATCCATCATGGCACAAGCAAAACTGGCTCTTAAAGGGAATGGAATATTAGACTCTAATTGGTTTATTGCATGTTACGCCCAAAAAACACCCATTACTCATTAAGAGAATAGGGATAACCCATTTAGACCATGCACCTGGGCGCGCCAACAGTTTTTCTGTCATTAAAATAGCAAAAGTGGATTTGGACACGCCCTGAGTCCATAATCGTAATCAATGCATACTGAGCCAGGAAAGAGAACTGATTAGTAATCTCTCTAGTCTTGGGGATTTTTGAGTTGTTCGCTCATCACATGACAGACCCATAAACTTAACCAATGCAGTCTGAGCCGGAAAGAGACCCAATAAAATAAACCAACACTTTATTGTCACAACATTCAGTGTATGAAAAGCAACCCATCATGACAGAAATTTACACATTTATAAACTGTAAGAAGTAAAAAGCTACAATTTGAGACCAGAAACGCATCACGTAACTGTAAGAGTAAAAAATAATTATAATAATGATAATAATGATGACGATGATGATAATAATAACTGTGCACCTATTTGTAAGGAAGCTTGTAAATTAATGTCTCTATCCAATGCTGTCACGTCACGTGACAAAATTATGAACGATAGGTTAAAGCTTATGGTGCTGTCACTTAATGAAGGAACGACTCAAACCCAAAGACCCAAAGAATTGGTAAAATGATCCGAACTTCCCATTACTACTGTTTATTGATGTATGTATGCAAAGCAGAGATGTAAACACTATGCCCTCTTCTGAAGATGGGATGGGAATATGCCTCTTATTTGATTTTTAAAGTGATACCCCGCAAAAAAAATTGTTTTGACAGGCCCTAAAAATGACATTTTATACATATTATAATAAATTATCTGTGGGGTATTGTGTTGTGAAACTTTACAGACACATTCTGGGGACAACCAAGACCAATATTACTTCTTGTAAAAAGGGCCATAATAGGTGCCCTTTAAGCACTTCCCTTTGAGGGAATCCCCACTGCCATTATAGAGTGTACACCTTTGTTTATATGGACAGAACCTTGACCCCTCAGTTTCGATGTAGTTGAGTATGCTCCATATACCACAATGTAACACAATTGTGGCACCAAAGAAGATCACAGTACTTTAAAGGTGGGGTAAGTGATTTCTGGTAGCTGATGTCGATATTTCAAATCACCAAAACAAACACGCCTCTACCCCAAAAGAGTCTTACCCCTATTTTGATAGCTCCGCCCCACACATACGTATGCAAAACCGGCAATGATTATGGCAGAATCTGCTGTATTTTCTGCTGTAAACATATTATCTTACTTTTCATACACAATTTGGGAGCTGATGCTTGAAACAGACAGTGGAGGAGGTTTAGATGCTCCAGGCTTATAGGGTGTGGAAATGAATGTGACTTTATCATAGCTTAATTGAACGACAATATGATTGCAGATGAACAAACAACGAACATGACACACAAGCATATTCAAGCAAAAGCCAGCATGTATTAGTTCTGTGAAACAAAGCAAAACCTATGTTACTCACCTATCGAGTAGAAACAAAGGAACCTCTCCCTCTCTTTGAGTTCTCTCCAGCCCTGGAAAGCTGATCCAAAATTTACACGTGTCCTACTTGCCTTATCATAAGCCTTATTTTGTTTCGCAGATGTTTTTTTTTTTTTAATTTTTTTTATAGATCATCTCTATATTTTTGTTGTTGTTCAGGTCGGCTAATGTCCATCCTGTGCACTGAGCGCTCTCTTATTCCCATCATGAGTAGACACACCCCTTTCTGCTGATTGGATGCAAATTTGTTTTGATACTCAGCCCAACTAATTTCTAAATTTTTGAAAAAATACATCCCCCACCTTTAAGCTGACTGTTTTTTACATGGTCAAAGTTATTTGTTATCATTTTTGTTGGTCTTTATATTTTATTCAACAGCCCACGCATGCATATAGGCCATAAAAGAAAATTAAAACAACAACAAAAATGAGAATCTGCTCCAAATTATATTCCAAGGGCCAGATTTACTAAACAGGACAAATTAGAGCGAGAATGCAGTTCCAAAACATCGCTGATAGGTATGGACATTTCAGCGGGTGATTTACTGACAGTGCGCAAATTAAAGAACACAGATGCAACATCTAATTTCCATAATGACCAACACAATCTACCAAGCGCAGTGTAAACTAGCATACGGATATATTCCAAATAAATTATAGGGGTCATATAACATGGCTATAAAGAACATTGTTTTGTGCATTTGGTGTAATGCAATGTGTTTAAGTAGTTTAAGATAAAAAAAAGAAAACAACATTTTCCACATAATGTACACTATTGTTTCTTCCCTATGCCCCGCCTTTCTGAAACACGTTGATTCGTTCTGTTTAATGAGGTGTGCACTGATTGGACAGCTATACAGTGCGTTATGATTGGCCAAATACCTCAAGCCTGTGACGGAAATGTTACGGCCCTCAGCATACTGTGTGTCCCGGTGCGACAAGACAAAAACATTAAAATCCATTATAAACGAGGCATTTGTTGCATCTGCTGGGGACATAATTAGTGATTATAATGACTTATACTGTCTTTTTACACATTGTGTTGTGTATCACGCTGCATAATATAAAACCATGTCTGCATTTGTGATCGGAAATGACAAGCAACAAGCGCTACTCTAAACTGCTCAAAACTCAAGTTTGAATCATCAGTGGCAAATTCTTTAAATATGTAAACGTACTTACAGACTGTGAATCAGAAGTGCCAGACCGTCCTTGCAAAGTTGGAATTGCCCCACTTTATAGAAACAGACATCAGCATTGTAGGTTACTCTCAAAAGAAACAGTCCTCCTCCTCCCTAAAAGGACACATCTGAATTTTTGGGTTGAACTGTCTTGAAACAGTGTTGTAAATACAACTTATCCTCTGATTTATAAATGTCCTCTTTTGGAAGGCCAAATAAAGAAGTTTTGCTTTCACAATGAAACACACAGCGTCTCCACAACATGGCGGCAGCGGCAACAGCGAGAATAAAAGTTACGCCTTCTTTCTTTGCGTGAACATTTGGGAGGCATTATGCAAATCGTCCCACATCTTACATAGACGTGACGTGGTTGACTCTTAAATTTTATAAAGAATATCTCTTTGGATTTGAGACTTTACTCTTTGTAACCTTACAGATCTTCTTTATGCACCAAGAGCTTACAACACTCCAAAGAGAAAGGAATTTTTATTTTCTAATTAAATTTAAATCTCAATGGTGTTAAATAATGGAGCAAATACCAGTAATTTGATGAGTGCAAATGTTAGTAAACCAGATTGTATGATTAATTTTTATAATCTCCTCCCATAAATTTTGTGTCTGAAAGGGAAACTTTTACAAATGCTTATTCAATAAGGTCAGGTGCCCTGTGTCCATGCCTTTTCAGTGCTAATTCTTCACTGCACATCTTTCGTAAATCCTGACAGTACAATTTTAATGCCAAAAGATGGTTTGTGCTGGCACAAGCTGTTAGTAAATCTGCCTCCAAGTGATCAAGACCTTGGAGCGTTCCATTTACACCCATTGTATGTATTCCGTCAGTAGTGGGCAATCAAGCAACGTAAGCGATGATATACATCTAAGTCCTTGAGATAGTGGGAAGTTAGCGAAAGAAGGGTATAATAAAATGTTATTGGAACAGAGCCCAAGTCTTTCAGCAGGTAGGTGTCAACACCCGCAGTGACTCAACTCTTTGCCGAGTTAATAGCTCTACTTACCCAAAATTAACTTAAGACATGTTTGAAATTATAAAAGGAAGTCAGTGGTGTCAGCTCTCATTGTCTTGGCAGTGACCAATAAAGAACCGACAAGATCCTGCCCTGCTGCTCATCGAGATTTTTCTACAAGGTCAAATGATGCACATGCTGACTTTTATATAATGATGATTTTGTCACCAAAAGCAGAGACAGAATGGTCTGTGTTTAATTAATTTAGTTATTCGCGATGAAGCTGTGCATAGACATACTGTATACTTGCTACAGTAAGCCCAGAGAGTTTAAACACACATTCTTTCAAAGTCACAATGTGCAAGCAACAAAGGAAAAAGCAGTTTGTGTCTCTGGAATCCTCTAGAAACTCTTAGAAGTTGGAGGGCTACCATCTTGCTGTCAGGCCAGGATTGGGTTCACCTTCAATGCACCAATGCACATCTCGCTATGTTTAATGAACTAAGTGACCAAACTGCTGACACGCTGTCAAGCCATGGCACATGAGTGAACCTCCTGATTGTCAAGGTGATCCACAGTAAACACAAGCACAAACCTGGTCCACAAATCTGACAGCATCACAGAAAACTGACAAAAAGGCATAGCTTTTAAACAACCAGAAAAATGCATTTAAAGCATATATATAGAGAGCTTGTGAACATATTGTAAAGATGGCACCGCATTTTCATGTAACACACTTTTTTTGCGATGCTGTTTAAGCCCACTTAAAGATATGTTGTTATCTGGCCAATAAAATGTAATTGAAGCTAATTATACTGCTGATTAGCCTAATTAAAGCTTGACTAATACACTTAAGGATTAGGGGCTAAAGTAAGCCTCACACTGATTATAATGTGAGTGTGTTCAGAAATCATAACTGTACAATTCCCTGTCCTGCCCATAAGACAGAGTCCACGTTAAGTCATATGACTGCAAAGCTGCCAGAGGCTGAAAAGGAAACCTGTAGGTAATGGGAAGATTAAGTAGACTCATCCTATGCAACCTTTTGGCAAATTCAGAATTTGCAATACCATAGGGAATCATTAAGACATTTAAATTTCTTGGTACAGCTAAATAACATGAAACATGAACGCTAATTTTATGGATTGAGTGTTTGATGAAAAATCATTATAAAATTCCCCACGGTTAGTATTACCATTTCATATTTTAAGTATCATTAAAACTGTAATCGATTACCATGATTTGAACAACCCAGGACAAATAAATACTATCCAATATAAAGCAAATTTTTAATTAACAGACTAACATGTGCACAGCATGCAGTGTAGTTTTGTTTTGTTTGAAAACATGGGGAAATCTGGGGAGTTTTAAGAGTGCTTAGGGAATTAAACAAATAAATATATAAAATCAATTAGTTATATTAATGTACCTCTGAAGGTTCCGACTGTCTTCAGGAAAGATTTAATGGCATTTTCTTTTCATCTTTGCTCCATGTAATTAATACCTAATAAAGTATACTGTAGAACAAAAACAAAGCTTATGTGGATACTACAGATTTAAACAATTTGAATAAGGGATCTAGAATTATTTATGGAGCAGATAAAATACATGTAATCATTTATAAATCAATTATAATTTTATGAAACTTTTTAAAAGGTTTATTTGAACATATCTTACATTTTATTAGATAAACTGTTGTCAGTTATGTTGTCATTCAAAATCCGGACATCATTGTTGGTAAAATGTAGGTCAAATTGTTTTAGTGTGTATGTAAATGAAAAAAATATATATATATTTGTTGATTTTAAATATAAAACTTGGTGAAATGATTTATGCCAATACTTTTTGAAGATTTCCAGCACATTTTAACAATACCATGATAATACTGATAATGGTGATAATTTTGGTCACTATAATCGTGAAAAGAAATTTTCAAGCTCTTACATATAACTAATTTAAACCTGAACATTTCTGAACCATTAAAGGAGTCATACCCTCGTATTACCTTGGATACCTACTGCTGTATTATAGTCTTTCAGGCCCTTCTAAAAAAGAAAATTGGAAAAAAAATAAACACAGAGCTCCTCAGACCCTTATCTCTGTAGGCATTATTGTCTCGCGAGATCTGATGCGATATTTTGGCTGTCGTGGACGGTCATTATAATAATGCAAATGGGGGGCACGTTGATTGGTTGCAGGAAGGAGGGGGGTTGACACCGCAGGTAACGCTTTAGCATATCATTACAAACTGACATCATGGCGCAAGTTGTGAATGAACGCGACCGGCTTCCCGGCCTGTGTATAAGTATGAGGCGCCGTTTAGGGCTTAAATCAAACTTCATTCACGCACACATATGAAACACGCTTGCATATATACTAAGTACTAGTCACACATACATGTATATGAACTATCTACGCACATAAAGTTACTCATATGAGACGTGAGCACAGCACACACACACAAATATAAGACGTGAGCACACACACACACAAACTAGACGGGGCCTCATGTAAGCGTTAGGCAATAAATAAACAATAACCGAATTCATGATGATCTCAGTCATTTGTTTTTTGCAAAGTACGTTAGCAGCCATTCCCCATACCTCGAAGCTAATACTCCCGCCAGAGTTGTGCCTGGACGCGTTCATTGAACGATAATTCATGAACTCGTTCATGTTTTGGACTGAACTGAACGTACCGCATTACTGCCTGATGAACGTTACTGTGAACTCGTTCATTCTGGTGTCTGTGAACGCCACGCTCTCTCAGTTTAACTTCGTTCAGTAGGATGCCAGATTTCTATAAAGCCTTCCAGGCGAAAACCCACCTAAAACCCACCGTAAACCGGCCTTAATATGTAGCGGAAAAACACCTAATCTGGCAACGCCAGACTCTCTTGTTCAAACTCGTTCATCAAAATGAACAAATCTTTTTTCGAGTCATTTCGTTCATTTAAGGGGCTTTAAATGTTACTATTAACTGGCAAATTCCCCGAACACATCAACCTACGCAATCTTGATCATATTCTGAATTAAGAAATCATTATAATGCAGTCAAAAGTCCGTTTTTGCAGTCCGTTTACAGGGAACATAAATAATTACTTCACCTCCAGTCTTTCGTTTATTTGTCTAGTGACAGAGGCAATAGCATACAATAGCCGCATTAGCAGTTATGCTGTTTGTTACACACAGTAGAGCAATAAAAACACAGTCTTACCGTTTCAATTGCAGGCAATTTTGTTGGAATGGCGCTTTTCCCGAGCTTCGATGCCAACTTCGCCTGATATTGCCCCAAATTTGTGAAGGATTTCGGCGTACAATGTTTAGCACAAACACGTAACGATAAACCAGTGGAAGGGTTGAAGGAACCGCGTCATTAAAAATGAATTTAATCCACTGGTCTCTGATAGCTAGGTCCGTTCTTGGTAGAGAAAACACATTTACATGTTGATTCTGGCAGTCAACCACAGAGCAACTCACGTGTGCACTACTCCAGCGTCTTTCTCGACTGAATATGAGGAGGAGAGGGGAAGGGCGAGCTTCCTGCTGCGGTGTTCATATATGGTATATCCTGCCCCGTCTTGACCTCAAGACGTATAATCGTTAGGCAATCATAACATACATTGATTCTCGTGGAAAAGTGAAAATTGTGGGTCATGACTCCTTTAATTGTATGTTTTAAAGGAAATGTCTTCTCTCGGATGTCCTTCGAATGCAACCACATCTCTCTGGACTGTAGGAAAGTTGTCTGTGTACTGTATCATGTTTTAACGGTTGGGTCAGGAGTCTTCTTGTCATATATAAATTCACAAAAGAGATCATTAGCTAGGACACAGAGACAAATGCTGCTTTAAATTCAGTGGACCACTGAATCTAAATTGTTGTTGAATGCTGTCTTCTGTTTACCACTTTAAAAGGGCGAAGCCAGTCAACCTTCTACGGAAGTAGCCAAATGTTTCTATTGTATTAATATGTTTTTTTTTTTTTTATGTTCCATAAACATTTTCTAATGTGGGGTTCTAGAAAATAAAATGTTGTTAAATAATTTCAAACAGTGACTCTACACTTTACATACAGTAAACTACATTCACGTAATTTGTCCAGTATGTAGTGTTAAAAGCACATTCCGTTTTATTTAAAACAGATGGAAGTGAATCTGGCAATGTTTTAACGTGTTGGTTGTTTTAAGTATCGCAGTAGCAGAAATGAAATGTCTGTTGATTGACATTAAAAGCTTTATGCTTTATTGCATTTGAAAATAACATATAGTACCTGCTAGATTAAACACTACCCTAAACCTTACTGATAGTGTTAATAAAATAAATAAAAGCAAATATCAGATTAAAAAAAGTATTTGCTGAAGAAGCCATGCCATTTTAGCTTGTTAGTCACTGAAGTCAGTTTTTACTACAGTTTACTACATCAGAAAAGCATTAAATAATAAGAATAAATAAGAATAAAATTATGTATATGATGCTTATGTGCTGAAAACATTCAAATGGATAAGTTCACAAATTGTGCACTATATTTAGGTAATTCTTTGGAATGTAGAGGCATGTTTTCTTTCATTGACCCTATGTTGAGAAAATAACAATGGCTGTAAACTTGGGTGATAAGAGTTGGGAGATATTCACCATCCATGCAGATAACAAAATTAAGCTTAATAAGTTTTATAAGAGGATAACTCAATAATGAAAATGTATGTCACATCATGATGTCACTTTGTCTTAACTGAACTGCTCAGAATGTAAAAAAATAAAAACGCAGATTATTGCAATGCTCTGACAGTGGGAATGAACAAATGTACATGCAATGTAAAAAAATAACTTTTACAGAAACTCTGTTTAAAATCCCTGTCTTAAAAACTTACCGATGTTCTTTGCCTTAGTGAATACTGGATCATTGTTCCATTTCTATTTCTGAGGCTTCAGGTAGAAATTAAGTGTTTTTTTATTTGTAGCATCCTATTATGTGTGCTCGTAGAATTTTTTTTTTTTTTTTGCAGCAAGTGTTTAGTTGCATCCCTGCTTGAGGACACAAAGATCTATATGCTGAGGAGCAAGATGACCAGCACTGTTTAAATGTTGTCTTCAAGCCTGATGGACTCTGAGCTACAGTGTTGCATCCACAGTAATATGAAAGAGGACATGGAAAGTTTATAGTGCCTTTTGAAGAACTCTGGCATAGTCAAGTTATCACAGGAGGATAGAAATGGACAAACAATCCAAAGGCTAAATTGTAACATATGAATTTAGATGTTCTGTGATGAAGGAAACATCCTCTTCATACTGTGATTGCAGTCAAAATTCTGGCGGTATTACTCTGGCGGTTTTTCTCCCATCATTGCGTCCTACATTGCGTTGAGCAATACTCAGAGTAGAATTTAAACTTCTGAATTCATTTGTCAATTTTAGTTGCTTCCCACCTCCACCTTCTGTTGTGTTAATGCCATTTTGCATCTTCTTTGTGTAGTAAAAAAGCACCTTAAATGAAGATTGCCAAACTCTGAGTATTGTGACCTACAGTAGTGGACAGACAAAGGACAAATTCCTGGCACATGCGCATATGTTAATGTTTAGTTCAGGTGCACAAATAATCAAATCTTTTTTAAATTCTTAAAAGCACTTGCCCAGCTATGGACATTGTCTCCTATTAGACCCACCAATTAGTGGAGATAAATCCAGGCACATGTGCATACATCAAGTTCAAACACACAAATGTACATGAGGCTAGAAAATCTGGGCTGCACCTACATAGTGGATCATGCTGATGACAAAATTTACATCAGTGCTTTAGATACTGCAGCAAACAGACAACTAAAACATGCTTTTGGCTTAACACAACTTAAGCCACAGCCATGGCTTAATACTCACATCCATAGTAGACAATATAGTGCTTGATCTCACAAAAGCATGATATGGACAAACTGCTAGCATTATTGGGTACCACTCTAAACATGCTCCATTTACTCAGAGCTAGGAAAAGCCACTGAAACCTGCACTCTAAAATTGGCATTATAGGCTAGCTGGACTGTGGCTGGACAGAAGATGCGAGAAGCTTTGATGTGGGAAACAGGGGAACTCCGAGAATGCTTCAGCTAAAGCTTCACAAAGACATGCTGGATGAAAGGTACAAAGGCACTATGCTAGCATACTGTACCAACATGATCTTTAACATTCAATCTAGTTTGCCTTCCCAGCAAGATCTTAAAAATTGACTTACATCTGCAAATAGGTATAAACTGGTATGTAAGACAATTTCTAGGTTGTGTGATATTTGATGAAGGTCCTTGGTCTAAGAACATTTTTGCAGCACTCGTTTTTCTTCATGTTGAAAATGCAGCTGAAATTTTCAAGGGCTCATAAAAGAGGCCTGAAGCACTGGAGTGGAACAGAGTGACATTTACATGTGAAAACATGAACACAGGACTTGCTCAGACGACACAGCTGAAAGGGCAAATCATACAGGATGTCACCAGCCAAGCTACTGTACTAACCAACCCTTCCATTAGCAAGTTATACGCAGAAACTGAGATTACAGGCTCACTTCAGCAGTAAATAAACCTGAGGAGAGAGGAAAGTGACTCTGCCACTCAAGATACTTTGTGTTACATGATAAAATTATTAGGTCTCTGGAAGCATCTAATTATGAGTATTTATGACAGGGTGCTCTAGTCTATAATAACAGCTTGGCTTGCGAGTGGCTCTTACATCTCACTTCCTCTTCTTTCTTTGTCTCTATGAGCTGCTATTGAAGTGTATTTTGAGTGTAACTATCTTTTCAAAGGATAAGAAGAAAATCCAGGTATTACAGTCCAAATCTATATATATATATATATATATATATATATATATATATATATATATATATATATATATATATATATATATATATCATTATTGTTAAAATCTTCAGACACCCCTTAGATCATTTTGATGTTTTAGTATAAAAATGTTTAATAATAGAATGGCTCCTTTCATAACTTTCCTCAGACATCAGCAACACGGGACCGGCCACAGGCAAACCGACTTAACTAAGGACAAACATACAGGTAAGAGAGCATTTCTGCAGACCTCCTTCATCTCTAATTGACATGTGCTGACTCTCTGCTCCATTAGGACATGAATAAAAAGCCTTCTATACAGAGAGAGAGCGAGAGCTCCAGATTTGAGCTGTGCTGTATGTTCACAGGAAGGGTACACTGACTAATCCACACTCATCCCTGCTTCTGCCCCTGAGACACAACATGCTTTATTAGTCTGCTGCCCCTCACCTGAGGCACAACCAAGAGAGATATTTGACCAAAACCACAAACCCAATAAGAGAATATCGATTAGCAGCCTTCACTTCACTATAGCACACAGTTATATATCTATAAAGAAATTTAAAAAAGTGTCTCATAGCAAGAAACATTTTGACAATCTTCACTAGTGCAAAAACTGTTCGTTTCTTTCTGGTAGTGTTGGGTTACTGGCATGTACTGTAGCAAAGGAGAAAGAAAGTGAGGGCCAGGAGAAAAAAAAAAACTAATAAAGAAAAATGTCTTTACTGCATTTATCCCCAAGGCTTTCCAGGTAAGATATTAATCTTTACTGTAGTTTTGAAAACAAGATTTGCTCAGCAAAACATTTACTTTTATGGATATACATTTTTTCATCATTGGATGAATATAGCAGGTTAAAGCTTGTATTAGTGGCATAAGTTATAATGATGCCACTGTTGTTATAAAACTACACATCCTCTGAAAATGGCTCAGAGAGATTATAGCAATCACATGGGAGAGGTCGAAATCATTGTTCATATAGTTCATGAACTCTCATACCTCAAAACATGTATAACAGAGGTTCCTCTTCAGGAACTCGAGCTGCGTCGAGAACGAATAGGGAACGCGTCCAGCGTGACGTCTCTGAATAACGTGTATAATCAGTCCAATGGAAGGGCGAGACGTCATAGGCGGGTGACGTCAGAGACCAGGAAGCATAAAAGCATGAGCGGCGAAGCCGGATAATCAGCCTTGTGTCTTCAGCAAGCGCTCTGTGTGTGTGTCAGTCGCTATTTGTTTGTGAGTCTTATTTAGTGTTGTTTGTCCACTGATAAACTCCATTGTCAAAGCTTCAATCAAGAGAAGTTTTGGGCGAGAGCAAACAGCGTTCAGGCTGTGTGTTTTCCCTGCCAAAAAAACAAAACAAAAAAAGGTAGGGACACACGCAGCTGGTGTGTTGTCTGCTTGAGAGTGAAGCGCGCAGTGTCAGCTTTCGAGTGAGTTGACGGCTGCGATGCAAGCCTTTGCTTCACTCTCAGAAGGCTCTCTTTGAGGAGAGAGCTTTCACTGGCGTTTCTCGTGGAGCCAGCCCCGCTTTCGCTGAGGCGGAGTGGTGGTTGTGCTCGCGGGATTCGCTTTCGGATCTGCTGGAAGGAATGTAAGATGGGCAAGTCCCTATCTTCTTTCTTAGCCACCAGATCCGGCACCCGCTCTCGGTGATCGGAAGCCCGCGTTTGCGGTACTTTCTCCCCGATGAGAGGGCGCGATGCGCTGCCTGTCTTTCTCTGAGGAGATTGATGTGGAATGGCGTCGATGAGCTCGCCAGTTGCACAAGCACCAGTCACACAAGCATATCATGCCTAATATTAACATAAGCAGCATTAATGAAGAGTGAAGCTTGCGCAGTCAGCTCTCGGGGGGCTGATTGTGCTTTTCTCACTGTTGAGCGCTCCGCTTTCGCCGGGCACGATCCGAGGAGTGTGTCCGTGCATGCGATCTTGCGGTCGCGGTCTCGCTGGTGCTGAGGCACAGCGTCGACCGCAATAGCGGAAATCGCACATGATCTGACGAACGGGTTGGAGGCGGCTCGTCCTATCTCCACCCGTGTTCACTAGATTTAGAGATCTTTCTCGAGGCTTGGAAACCAGCGCTGCAGTTTCTTCGCCCTCTGAGACAGCTCCCTGCAGCATCCATCTTTCTCTGAGGAGATTGATGTTGTTTGTGTGACTGAGTAGCATAAAATAAAATATATATATATATATATATATATATATATATATATATATATATATATATATATATATATATATAAAGTCATGAGCGCTGCCGAGGCATCGCGTGTATTACATAGTTTCATTTTTATGTGAGTTTTTTCTACACCAGACCGTGTTGACTAGTCTGGTTGCTGACTACATTTAATTCTAAGGAATAAAATGACATATTTATCTGACTATGTGAAGTTAGATGTACAGGGGCTCTAGGGATGTGATTTCTTGTGTGAGAAGACGTGTGTACCGCTCTTCCTCTGAGGAGGTTGAGGCGGTCAGGGGCTGCCGGGCGGATCATAACGTCATCATAACGTCCTGACGCCTAGGCCTAGGACGTTTTGAGGGCCAGCTCCCTCTGGGGAAGAGTGGTGTACACCGCATTACCCGGTGCCCGTCTCTCCTCAGTGCCCTCAGGAGATCATTCTGCCAACCCTGCCAGTGTTTCAGGGCGCAGCGATCTCCGGCGAGCGCTTCTCTCGGTTACCGCCCGGAAACGTAGCGGTGCTGAGAGGCTCGCTACCTCTATGGAGGTCTCTAGAGCAGCTAGTACGGTCGTCCCCTGCCGGTCCACCGCTTCAGGACACCAAACTAGTGGCTCTAGGCGCACCAGAGGCAAGTCTCGCAAGACTGGTTCCCTTAGGAGGTCACATGGCGGGAGCCCCTGCCAAGTGTACTTCACGGGGTCCTGCCCCGAGCAGGCTCTGGTCTAGTCTTCCTAGCAGACGATGTGGGTCTGAGGACTGTCGTTTTTAGGAGACTTCAGCTACGAGAGTCCTGATGCTGCGGCTCAGGACCTCGGAGGGCAGGCCCCTCTGGGGAAGAGCGGTGTACACCGCATTACACGGTGCCCGTCTCTCCTCAGAGCCCTCAGGAGATCGATCTGCCAACCCTGCCGGTGTTCCAGGGCGCAGCGGTCTCCAGCGAGCGCTTCTCTCAGTTACCGCCCGGAAACGTAGTGGTGCTAAGAGGCTCGCAACCTCCTGGGAGGTTTCCAGAGCAGCTAGTTCGGCCGTCTCCTTCCGGTGCGCCGCTTCAGGGCACCGAGCTAATTGCTCTGATGCAACCAGAGATCAGTCTTGAGAGGCTGATTCCCTTAGTAGACTATATTGCAGTGTGAAAACTACTGTCTCAGTGGGTCCTGCACACTGTAGTGAGAGGCCACAGAATCCAGTTCTGGTGGGCCCCAAGCAGGCTCTGGTAATGGAACAGAAGTAGACTCTCTCTGAGGACGGAGACCATCGAGGTGGTCCCTCCTTGGGTTGCAGAGTCCGGGTCCTACAGCCTGTACTTCACTGTTCCGAGGAAGGATGAGGTGTTGTGTCCTTTTCTAGATCTGTGCTTTTTGAACCTCTCAGTCAGGGGACTGAAGTTTAGCATGCCTGCACAGGCCAAGTCCGAGGACTGGTGTGTCACGATCTATCAAAAGATGCACTTATCTCCATCCTTCTTCATCGGAAGTTCCTGAGGTTTGCTTTTGGGGGCAAAAGCCTACCAATACGGATCTTCCACTGGCCTTGCACTCTCACCCCACACTTTCATGACTCAACCACATTGACGATTGGTTGATATCAGCTCAATCTGAGCAGATGACGGTTCGGCACCGAGATGTCGTTCTCGCTTACATGAAAAAGCTGGGGTTAAGACTTAACGCCAAGAAAAGTGTGCTTTCTCCAGTTCAGAGAACCACTTTTCTGGGCATGGTGTGGGATTCGACCACGATGCAGGCACGTATGTCACCTGCTTGGATCGATCCTCACTGCAGTTGCGAGAGTGAGAGAAGGCCGGTCACTCACTGTCAAGCATTCACGGAGATTGCTGGGTCTGATGGCAGCTGCATCCAACGTGAATACTATTGGCCTGCTGTACATGAGACCCCTACAGTGGTGGCTTAAGACCAAGGGGTTCTCCCTGAGGGGAAACCCACTTCGCATGCTATAGGTCACGAGGCGCTGCCTACGTGCCTTTGATATGTGGAGGAATCCTTGGTTCTTGTCCCAGGGCCCGGTGCTGGGAGCTCCTTGTCGCCGCGTGATGCTAGCGACGGACGCGTCCCTCACCGGCTGGGGTGCGGTCATGAGTGGCCACCCTGCCCGTGGTCTGTGGAGTGGTCGCCATCTGACATGGCACATCAACTGCCTGGAGATGCTGGCCGTGCTTCGAGCACTTCGTTATTTTCTCCCAGACCTAAGAGGTCACCATGTGTTGGTGCCCACCGACAACACAGCGGTGGTCTCTTACATCAACCACCAAGGTCTGCACTCACGCCGTTTATACAACTAGCATACCAGATCCTTGTGTGGGCCCAGGACGAATTCCTCTCGCTCAGAGCAGTTCACATTCCTGGGCATCTTAATATGGCAGCAGACATCCTGTTGAGGCAGGGGCCGAGGCCCGGGGAATGGCGGCTTCATACTGAGGTGATGAAGCAGAGTTGGAGATGTTGGCCAGACTCGGGTAGATCTGTTTGCGACTCGAGAGACATCGCACTGTCCCCTCTGGCTTCCTCTGACTCATCCAGCTCCACTGGACGCCATGGTACAGACATGGCCGAGACTTCAACTGCAAATTTTTCCCCCGATTGCTCTGCTCTCGGGAGTTCTGGAGAGAGTGCGCCGGGACGGAGTCCGGCTGCTGTTAGTAGCCCCGTTCTGGACGGGCCGGGTATGGTTCCTGGGCCTGATTTCTCTTTTCGACGGCACTCCATGGGAGGTTCCCGTCAGGAGAGATCTCCTCTCCTGGGGGTCAAGACTCACTCCTTCTGAAGTTTGGCCTTTGGATGGGTTGTCCCCGAATTCTGTCAGTCTCCTTCTCTTGCTTTAGCTGTGCTCTTCCACACTAGGCAGAGATTTGAAAGTCTGGCGGCGTGGGCATTCTCGTTCCCCATTCGTTCTCGACGCAGCTCGAGTTCCTGAAGAGGAACGTCTAAGGGTACATATGTAACCCTGGTTCCTCGAAGGAACGAGATGCTGCATCGCAGTGCCACACTTCCGGCATCTATGGCCGGCGCTTGCTTCATCCTCTGAAGTCGATTAACGCGGATACGCGTTTTGAGTCATTTTCTCCTGATAACCCCGAAAAGAACTTAAATTACACTTTCAGTTTTAATCGTACAGATAAGAGCAATACATCAATCGAATCTGTAAAGGGTCTACTTTTTTTTGGATACAGACATAACAACAACAAAACTTTGTGCACTTATAAAATAAAGATAACAAACAAGGTGTGCTGTCTGCAGCCTTTGTCTGCGCTGATCTTTATTTACAAACACGTCATTAAAATGAACTGTAACTCCGTGAATACTCAATGAAGAGACATGAGAGAGATATCTATAGAAAGCTTGACATATCTACTTTTAAACTAAACAAGTGCCGCCGAAAACCGATATTCTGTGATAAAGTAATCCAATCCGAAAACAACGCGATGTCTGTTTTTCATGTCTCCCTTCATTATATCTAATGTGACCACGCCCCCGCGCCGAACGCGCTATTCAGATTCAAACTGAAGCGCGCGGCTTGAATACGCCCATAACAGAAGAAAAAGCAGCCAGACTATTCTTCAAGTTTTTATTTTACTGTTTGCTTCGCGATGAGAGGAATAAGACATAATTCACCCCAAAAAGATGTGATGTGGTTGAGGATTTGAGAAATGGATTTCCTCAGAAAAAAAGAATGAAGTACTTTATTCAGCAGAGATCATAAACATGAGTAAGTCTCTTTTTATTTATTTATATACTTGTACTAGTTTTCACATAACGTGTAAACATTTTACTAGTTAGACTTTTTCCAAAGACTTTTTCCAAACTAAAATTCCTGACTAAATATATAATCAAGTGAAACATTATGAAGTTTCAATAACAATATACAATACTATACCATTCAAAAGCTTGATGTAAATAATATAAATGTAACAAATAAATAACTGTAGGCTAACAAATGTAAAAACAATGCTGTTCTTTCATTTTATTCCCCCTAAAAACCTAAAAAAAAAATCTCAGCTCTTTTCAACATTAATAATAATAATAATAATGATAATAATAACAACAATAAATGTTTTTTTGTAGAAAATAAGATTGTTAAAAGGATTTCTGAAGGATTGTGTGACTGGAGTATTGATGCCAAAAAATTAGTTTGAAAGTCAGCTTTGATTGTTCCTGATAAACGGTTTAACTGCTCCCCCAAGTGGATATTAAAGTATGTTGTGGGATAATTAAATATATTCTAAATAAACTACAAACATAAAATTATATAGATTTATTTTGTTCTCACATTCTTTCTTGTAACTCCTTCCTCTCAGTGGCACAGATGAATGAATGGCTCATTATGCAGCTCATTATGCGGGCCTTTGTCTTCTCAGGTGTAAATCACAATGATATTCATGATAGTTGACGCCTACTCGCATATGACTTTTACCAGAAAAAAGTGTCTTAGAAAATGTAAATCAATATATTGTTTCTGTAAGTGAGTAAACAAGATGATTTTCACATAATTTAGAAAAAAAAATTCTAGGCTACAAGCTCCAGTTCTCAAAAGTCCCGGGAACCAATGTTATGTATGTGTTTTTTTGCCTTTTTCAAGTGTTTTAACATTTTTAGTTTTTCACTAACCACGCATAATATTTTTTTTCTCAAAAACACAATCATGTACATACATGCATTTTACATATTATTATAGCCCAGTTTGTGCTGTTTACAGTGAGATTAGACTTTACCCATTCAGATATTTATAAGAAACTGAAAAAAGCACAAATGTCAGGGCATGACAAAACTTCTCCAGGCCCCAAAAATACCCTTAGACTCCAGAGGGTTAAGGCTGATTATCCGGCTTCGCCGCTCATGCTTTTATGCTTCCTGGTCTCTGACGTCACCTGCCTATGACGTCTCGCCCTTCCATTGGACTGATTATACACGTTATTCAGAGACGTCACGCTAGACGCGTTCCCCATTCGTTCTCGATGCAGCATCTCGTTCCTTCAAGGAACCAGGGTTACATACGTAACCTTAGACGTTTTCTTGTGCTAAAGAAAACATATTACATTATTCTATTCGAGTAGCTTTAGTAGTCTTTTAAAATTAACGCCAAAGATAACTTCAAATTGTTTGACTGACTGGTCAATTAATTAACTTTATATTGGCCCAAAATAATCTCAAATTAAAAGTTAGATTCTTTATTTAACTTTATGGAAGCATGTCCAATGCAAATAAAGCTCAGTCCAAATCATTTGCGGCATAATGGTTATTGCTAAATAAATAAATATGTATGTATGTATGTACTGTATTGACTCAGAATTTTCCTATAAATTTAATTAAAGCTTATGCTCTAGTAGGAACCATAGCCTACACTGTCCTGGTTGAAAAGAATCAAAATTGTTCTCCATATAGTGCCTCAAAAAGAAAAGTTGCTGAAATGATTTGTTGAGAATTTCATAAGTTACTGACCTCAGCTGTAGCACTGCCATAGTCTAAAACAGCTATCAATGAGAACAGGGCACAATAAAGAATGTCACCAAAGTCCTTTTACTAGTGAGAAACTTGAAATGAGGACTCTTTCAAATAGTCAAAAGTGTGATCAATATAGTTAAAAAACGTCTGATCTATTTGCAATAAAAATGCAGTCTTATTAAAGCTTTAAGGCAAGAAGACTAATATGTGTCCCAATTAGGCAGAGAGCACAGATTTCAGTGATATTAAAGCAGTATTACAGTTTTTGCCCCTTGCTTGAACACTATAGACCCATGCTTAGACTAAAGTAACACAACTTGAAGCTTTTGTTACCATACCTCAAACACATGTACCCATACCTTAAACAAAAGCACTGCTTTGTACTCTAGTTGCAATTCTGCAACACACTTACTCCTTTATGCAACACACTTGGTCCTGCATACTACACTCTATTTCATACATAAGACACTTCGTTCAAAAATGAAATCTCAGAGTGCCGTTTGGAAAACACATGTATCCAAAATACAGTACACATCTGGTAATTGCTACCACTCAAATACACAACTGAAGGCACTTACTTGCAAAACTGAACACCAATCAGCCAGCTACAAAAAGCCCTCAGTTTAGCCACTTCAAGAACTTTGCAAGCATGGATGGAGGGAGAGCAAGAGGAAGAGGAAGAGCAAGAGGAAGAGGAGGAAGGGGAAGAGGGGGAGGAGGAGGAAGAGGAGGTCGAAGAGGCCATGCACGGACCCCTATTTCTGATGATAAGAGCAACTTTGGTGGACCATGTCATCAACCATGGCCTGACTGTGAGGGAAGCTGGGCAGAGAGTCCACCCACACGCCCGCATGTCTCTTCTGCAGGCAATGGAACAGACCTGTGACGACATTCAGGTGACAGCAATCCATGGATGGTTTCGACATGCAAGGGGATATTTTCCCCTGTGCCTAGTGGGAGAAGACATTGCTTGCGATGTCGATGAGGCCAACAGATGGCGGGATCCATGAGCCCACGAATGCACAATTGCCATGATTTTCTGTGTTTACAGTATAGTGTTTTTTATATTATTATTATTTTTTTTTTTTTTGCTTTATCTGAATTCATGTTACTGCAATGTACAGTGCTACAATGTACAATATTAGTAGGCCTATTTGCTTTTTTGGTTGTTTTAAAATGTGTCTCCTGAAAATATGCCTTCTGACTAAACAGTGAAAATCAAAGACTGCAATGTTTTATATAAAGTAGACTAGTGTGTTCCCCCTGATCTGAAAGTGTATGCATATGATGTAAGTATGTGTCCTTTTGTCATCAGAGTTACATTTTGACAAAGGAATGTTAGTTTTTGATATTAGAGTTTCAATTTGACACAGATGTGAATGGTATATTTCCCAGTGTTGTGTCATGTTTACCTGTGTGCAGAGTTTTGGCACAATGAGCGAAGTTTTGCAAAATGTGTTCAAGCAACGGGCAAAAACTGTAAAGCTAGTAACTTACTGTAACCCTTTGGCCATAGCAAGAAACATTGCTTTTTGTTGCTTTTTTTATATTTCATAGAGAAAAAGAAAGAAACACGTGTACATGTCCCTTCTGCCTCAAGTGGGAAGCAAGCATCACCCTTGCATCTAGACACCTATTAAAAACTGTTTGTGTTAGCAGTAAACTTCTCTAGCAGAGTTGTTGTCTGGAAGACCCCTCTTCTCCCTCCCTGTGTCGTCCTCATCCCTAGTTTTCAGTGCTATCAACATGTGGCACATGTCCTTGACACACTCATCAAACTCGATCCATGGCTTATTTCTCTCACCTCACTCTCTCTCTCTCTTTTAATATGAGGTTGCCTGGTAAAGAAGCTGGAATCTAATAATGGTGACAGTGGGGCTGTTTTGTTATTGTTCCCTCAATCTCAGACTAAGAGGCTATGCAGACCTTAATGAAACTGATGTAAAGAGTCAACATGAACAAAATATATGTTATAATGGAATAATATTGGTTGCATTTTATGTACAAAACAACTACCTATTCAAGAAATATGCATATAATATGTGCTAAGAGATGTGAAAGTCAGTGTGCTTTATTATTTAAAATTCTTGGCAGTGTGTGTGTGTGTGTGTGTGTGTGTGTGTGTGTGTGTGTGTGTGTGTGTGTGTGAACATGTTTGGCTCCCCCCATACCACAGATGCTGAGAGGAATTTTGCACAGGGCTCTCTGATAAATGTTAAGATTACAGAAAGTGACCAATGAGACTGATGGCAGAGGGAGGGCAGGACGCATGTCTCTTCTTGTCATCGCTGCTGTGACTGCATTAGTGGAATGCTAGTGTCACATGAAAGAGCTCTCAGAGACTCTGCATTTCTGTCTGCTCAAAAGCTGCACTGTCCCCCTCTCTGCACACATATGCACAGATAAACACACCTAAAGACACACACACACTTGAATACCATCATTTACAAAAACACCTTAAAAGTATATGAACTCAAAGCATAGAAAATTACTGGACTTTTAAAGTAGTTTGTAACAAATAATAAATGTTTCCATACATAAAAAATCTTCCAAATAATCTATGCAGCAAAAATAATCAAAATGAAAAGTGACTAAGGAACGCAACATGCATATAAGATGAATAATTATTAAAACTCTAAGAAACAGGACTTCCAGAGCTTGAATTTATAGCTATAATATTTTAAGAGCTTAAACTTGACTAACTCACTCAATTTACGCCACACTCATAGTGAGGTTAAAAAAAATACAGAAAAAAAACAATAAAATAAATATATAATAACACATAAAGCATTAATAACACATTATTGTTTATTTAGCTTTAGCTGAAAAGAGGTCCCATATCCAATCTGAACACTAGCATTTTTTTTAATTTACTGTATACAGTAACTCAGGTAACATACATTCACTCACCCATGTGCTGCTGTGCAGTTCTGGGGGATTTTATTTAAGACCTACCACTTATCTTGTCATATCTTATTTCTTTCAGCGCTCTACTCTAAGCTCAGTCAGAAGTGACACTTTTTAATCAAACCTTTCCTTGGACCTATTGGGGTCCCTAAACAGGTGTATCCCTGTTCTTTTTTATTAAGAGACAAATGCACTTATGGAAATCCCATTGTTTCCTCTTTTTCCAGCACATTCTGTATGACACAATGTGAAACATCTTATCCTGTAGTACCGCCATATAAAAAATAAATCTCCCACAATAATCATACACCTCCCCACTGAGTACTTTAGTTACTGCAAGGTTTCTGTTTTGTGCTAACGTGTAGATCCACAACATCCCCAGCCCAGCTCGTTTCATTCCACAAATAGAAGTTAATTATTGTCTTACTTCTTTAAGGGAGCAGGTTACCCTTAAAATATAATTTCCTCAGGTCATCAATCCAGTTCTAGCAGCTGAAACACATGAGCATTTCTGTTTTACATCAACATTTACAGTTATTCTGCAACAAAATACCATTGGCAATGAATACGACAAAGAGTGTTTGTTCTTATTGTGGAAAAATTCAAATATGCTATTTTAATTTAAAAAGTGTGTATGCTGGACACTTTACTAATGCTGGTATGCTCACTGTGTGCATTCCAGCACATAACCACAAAACCTATAAAATAATTGCAACAACAGAGAACAAAGAACAACAATTATCTGATTCTTAAACCAGTATTTTGTTGCATTTATTTTTATTTTTTTTCTATTTATTTACTGTAGTTTATTTTCAAAAAGTATTTTTGTTGATGACTATTTATTGTGACGTTACATTAAGAAAATACAGAGTTCAATAAAAATAAACCATAAATCCTAATTATTGTAACATGTTGTCATTAATGAAATGCCATATAAAGCTTTAAAATGATCTCTGCATCTGCATGTGTAATTATAGTTGTTCTTTCATAGTTATTTTATACCAAATGTATGAAGTGTATAAGGCCTAATTATCTTTCTAAAATCTGTGATAATTGCCTGTGTTTTAGTTGAATTTCATAGTTTTTGTTTTCTTTCTTTTTTCAGTTCAATCATCCACTAATACACATTTTACAGAAAAAAAAAACTGTAACCTGAAAATGGTAAAATCTAAATTAACTGATTTTATTTTTTTAATATCAAAAAATATTATTTCACATCACTGAATCAACCTACAAGCCATTTAGACTGTATCTTCACGGAATACAAATACTACTCAGTGCTGGGCACTTTCACTGTTTGGCAGGTGTTATGACTCATCTGTCATACCTACCCACCCTATCCAGCCACAACAAAGCTGTCTGTCTATCAGTATGGATGTGTATGTGTCTTATTGTTTATTATTATTACTACTATTACTACTATTAATATTAAGTCCTAGTTGTCTACTTTGAAACTCTGACAATTTTACATGCGTCACCAACACAACTCAGTGAGAGGTTCAAGAGAGCTGAACGATCAAATGAGCAGTGTGTGTGTGTATGTGTGTGTGACGAGTAGGCAGAGGGTCAGAGAACACAGGACTAAGTGGACCTGCTCTTCATTAAGACAATGTCTCCAGGGGATGTCACTAGGGCTACCTGTCCGTGCGCTTATTGAACCGTCTAACCATCATCTACCCTCTTACTCTGCCAGGGCCCCTAGAGAATCACAGCAGCACAACTGACAAGTTCAGCCTTAGACTGTGTCTGCAGCTCTTCATTTTAACTCCTTCCTTCTCTCTCACACACCCTCTCATTTCTCCCATAACCCTGTCCTCAACCTATGCTCTTTTGTTATAAGAGAGGTGATGAGAAAGAGAAAGAGAAAGGCAGAGAGAGGAGGATAGAGATAGAGAAAGGGGACATAACTGTGTTTGACTCTTGACATGGAGCAGATGAAATGTTAAGTGTCCAGACAAGTCAGGGAAGCCGTGCAGATAAAAGTCATCAAATGACACTTGGAATGCAAATTGGCATTCTTGACTGCAGCAGTTGAACAACCTTGCCCCATCAAAGACAGCCGCTGAGGTTAGAAGAAAAGAAAAAAAAATAGTTAAAGTGGCAAACTCATAAAACCTTAAGTAGAGGAAAAGTGAGATTTTTCCCCCCAATTGTATATATTCAGTGATATCTCCTCCTTGTCTCTGCGTTCTCTGAGAATGAAATGCCTCAGTGTTCACCTGCCCTTAAAAATCACTTTCTCTCTTTTTCAGCAAAATGAAAGCAATAAACATTAAGACAAAAAGAAGCATGATAGAAAATATTGTAATTGTCACCAACAGGTTGAACAGGAATCTGAAAATCAGTTTTTAAATCAGTTTAATTTGGTTGCATTATTGTTCTGCTCAGCTGATTAATGTACAAATAGACATTCAGAATAAACCATGATTACTGCCATTTAAAACTCTTTAAAAAGTTTTTTTATGTTTATTTATTTATTTAAATGAGAGCTAAATAGTAAATAAAGAAAGAGTGAGATGAAAGCAACCCCCATGTAAAGCAGTTTATCTTTGACTTTATTTTGTAAACATGCTCAAGGAAGTAGATTTTATGATTAAAATACCTGACTAACACGTTCGACAAACTTCAGTAAATTAAATCATTAAGAAATAATATAGCCTACCGTTTAACAAATTTAAGTTAATCTATTGTTCATTTAAACGTTTCGTGCCATTTAGGGTATGACTGTTTAAGCGTGGGCTACGTGACGTAAAGATTGTAATGAGCTCTATAGCTACACTACAATAATGTTTGTTAATGTCATAGACAAGGGTTATTGTAAAGTGTTCCTGTGTTGATCGTTCATACTCACCATTTCTTCATATTGTGTGAATGGCCGAATGAAGTTCAGTCAGATCTCGCCCTCATGTGGGGGGACGCTTTCCTCTTCCCTCTCCTCTTCTTTACGCAAATCTCTCTAAACTCACTCAAAACTTTATGTTTGTTCCTTCAGTTTCAAACCGATAATATTAAGAGGAACATCAAAACAGTCATTTATCGTTAAGGAAAGAAACAACACTGCTAATTAAAAAAGAAAGAAATAAAGGGAGTTCTACGCTCTCGTCATTCGCATGCACCGGGGCTCTATAAAGCGAAACACCGTTGAAAATATAAGCTGTTTCGGTGGATCCACAAGCCCAGCGCTGGTTCCGCTGTTCCAGATCCGTTCGTTTAAGACACTCCACCGGGACTGATGCGGGACAGGAGCGGGACTAATGTGGGTGGGTTGTTTGAAGCAGCGGGGTAAATCTCTGGCTGTCCGAGAAGAGAAAACTGTCTTACTCACTCCCGGTTATTTCTTCTGCATAGTCAGCTCTCTCTGACTGCTGCATTACATCCAAAGGAACATGGTAATATATTTTAGTCTAGTGTAATTGGTTGTGCATTATGTGCATTATCGTCGATACTATATTATCATCTTGTAAAATTGGATAATTATCTTCTAGCATAGGTTATTTGGTAGTTTATTATCTAGTTTGTTCAGTGATGTATCTTTAAACAGTAGAGTATTCTGTGCTAATATGGGCTAAGTACTAGAAGTTTTATGTAACCTAAGTATATTTAAGAGTTTATTTTTTCTTTTTTTCTTTTTTCTCTTTTAGAGTTGTTTTTTTATTTTTTTATTCGTTGGTCTAAAACCCGAAACTGTAGCTTTAATATAAGGGCTATAATAAACGCCTGAAATAATCCTACAGACACAATATATTTAATTAATGTTTCCATTCTTTTCTCGTTTTTTCCCCATGTATATACAGACTCTGAAGTTGTAAAGAAAATGTTTAAAATGATTTACTGAAAACTTATTTCTTTACATTATTCATAATAAAATAACAACAACAACAACAATTTACACTTTAAATGTAATTTAATTTAAAGGGAAACCAACAGGTGGGGTGTTCATCGTAGTTTTCTATAACCGTGTATGTCCTAAACTGACTTGTTCAATAGCTTTACAACTATTTTATGACCAATGAATAGAGCTATCATTTTTTAATGCTGTGTAAATTAATGATTTTCAATGTGTTAGGCTCCACTCACATGTTTGGTCAAGAGGTAAATAATAGATCAGGGATTAAACTTGTGTAGAATTCATTCTAGGGTAACAAGCTACACACTCCCAGGATATGCATATTCATCTGATGTGCAAGGCCATGGCAGAGTAAATACCATATGCCCAGTAGTTAGAGAGCTTAAATCCCTAATTAAATGAGATATTACTGTACATTGTTCCCTGATATTAAACAACAGAGAGGAGAAAATAGACCTTTAAAGAATTATGAGTAATGGATGCATTAGCATGTTCACGTGGGTTCAGTCAAATGAGTAATCCAGCGTTTGATGTTTGAACTTCTAGCTCGAAAATGGAGCATTAAATTGTTTTGAAATAAATTTTCTTGCATTACCTTATCATACTTATTAAAAAAATTATTTCGATTACACTGTGTGGAATGAGCTCAATGAAGTCAATTAAACATTCTCATCAAGTGGAAAGCCATCCTATAAGTGCAATGAACTAGTTGCGTCCAAGAGTTATGAACTCAGCAGCTTGACTCTTTTATTTGCTAAAGAAAAACATGACATTAAAGCTGCTTCCTTTCTGAAATCAGCTGCAAAAAGCCACCTGTGTGACCCGAGTATACATATTGGTTGATGTCAGACCCCTTCCAATTGTCTAATTACTCAAAGGGCAGTTGATAATGAGCTATTGAACCTTCTACCGGTTTTGGTCCTTTGGGATGGCCATCAGATGTCATATGACTGTGTGTCTGTTCAATAAATGCCACACATATTTCCCATTTGTGGGCACTGAGGAAAATGTCAAGCTAATGGTGTCACTTGTGTTTTCCTTCTTCACCATCCACCCTCAATATGGAAGCCATCTTTTACCATTGATCTCTTCTCTTGTGTAAATTTTCAACATTCTAGCAGGAACATCAATTCACGGTGGAAGGAAACAAAGTATGTATTTGTGTTAGCTAAATGCTTGATGCCATACTTTCAGTGGATAATGGTCATGGACACCTCCTTGCACACATTCATAAGCATAAACAAAAACAAAGGAGTGAAAATGTTCTCTGTGTTTGCCAGGGGCTTACATTATTTGAGCAGCATGATCCTCTCAGGGGAAATCTGATACAGCCTGTAGGGGAATCACTTCTCTCCTTTTTCCCACAATTCAACAGAGACACATGGGGCAAGCATTGCTCCCTCCACCCCACTGGCTCCTCTTTCTCCCCCCATCGCCCACAGGAAGAGAGCCCTCTTATCAATCCCCTCATTATCCAAAACCCACTGCCTGCTGAAGACAGTTAGAAGGTCATCAGATGGAGCCAGAGACTCATGCACGGGGGACAAATGCTCAACAGTGGAGCTTGTCCTGGGATGCAGAGCATTCTGTGGGAGCTCCGGGTGTGTTGCACGCAAGCGGATGGGCGCGTGATGACAGGTTTGCCGATGGGCAAGTGGAGAGATGCAGCTTTGTAGGTTTCAAGCCATTGCACAGAATAAATGACTGTCACTGCTATGAAGGAGCTGGATTGTGACTTGCAGATAATTATTATTTTAAAAAGTTTAGGAATTTCTTTATACTAAGTGCACTGCAAAAATGTGACCTAACAATTAAATTAGCTGGTTTTATTCAAGTTCAATTAACCAACCTATATACATTAATTTGTATATATTAAATCTGGTTTTTACATTGTACTCATATTTAAGAAATGCTTGCATGTACAGGTAGTTACACTGAAAAAGATGGTAACCTGAAAATGGTGACATCTAAATTAACCGGTTTTATTAAAGTCAAAAATATAATTTAATGTCATTGAATCAACATATATACATTCATTCATACCAACTAATTTTTATAGATCGAATCAAGTATAAATGGCTTTTCAAGGTAATAATTACAGCTTTTAATTAATTTACATCGATAATTACTTTGTCGACCCTACCACCCACACCTAAACTTAACCATTCAACAAAACTTGTCCCTAACTTTAACTACATCCCAGACACAAAAGTGTGCCCAATAAGTACATTATACCTACCAAGTTAAAGACACCTAATATAAAGTGAAACCATTAGTAGTAGCAGTGGAGGAACTATTAGTATTATTTGGGCATATCATAAATTGCTTTAATTACTAAATAATTGCCTGACACTTAGTTTATGCACATCCAAATTATTTTCATATTTAATTTCTCCAAACTTTTAAATAAAATAGATACATACTGTAACTTGTTTACATTTCAGGATAAAACAATGGATGCACAGTAGGAAGTAGGATGGGATAAAATTCTGTTTCCCTTTTTAAAACCAATATCCTGGGGCACATAAACTGTCAGAACCAAGTTTAAAGCTTCTACATTATCTCAACTGGATTTGCACACCCACATGTTCATCCACTGGGAAATGATGTGTTGTGCTCCTCTTTAAAATGTCTCTCATTTCCATTCCAAAGTGACACTGCTAGATTTGCAGCCAGCATGTCTACAAAGTGAACATCTTGTACGTTTTTAGAACATTATAAAGTGCGTAGCCTTTTTCTTCCCCTCTTTATCAAAGGTAAATGCTCAGCAGATGACAGTCCTCCTACCTCCGATTGCAGGCGGAGAACCGGGGCTTTCCCAAACCTCTGTGGTGAGATACTTCCCGTGCTCTGCCTACTCAGCCCACCAAGGGATTGTCGATGCTTCCTGATTGTACGGGCTGTATGTTGATTTGGTGTTAATACATCTCTGTTTCTTAGTGACATGGAGAAGGATGAACAGATGAGTTAAATGGAATCATTTTACTTTACATCATATAGACACAACAGACGGTATCAGCATTTGTCATGCTGTGAAATAATGTTCTAATATGCAATACAATTTTTGCTATTGAACCATTACAATAAAGTACAAATATATATTTATAGAGAGTGAGAGAGATAGAGAGAGAGAGAGAGAGAGAGAGAGAGAGAGAGAGAGAGAGAGAGAGAGCAAACTGAACAATTAAAGAAAGAAGGTTTAAAACCTACATGCAAAAATCATTAAGACGGGACACCTTTTGCTATAGAGGGGTCTGGGGAAAAATGTCCTTATTATCCTGAATTCAGATTATAATAAGCTATTGAAAATTATATTAAAAACAAGATTTAACAGGATTGTAAAACCATTTTTTCCCCACAGCTAAGAAAATACTAAAATCAGACTATCCTAAATAAAAGTCAAAAATTGCTGAATATAAACAAGCTGTCAGGCAAAGTTCATTGCCTTAATAAACAAAGTGATTTAAATGTGTTGTACAGTCTAAATTTGCCCCACTTAAGAATATTGAATTTTTATAACTTATAATCATTATTTTTATTATTTATTTTGCCTGCTGTTTTTAGTCCAGATTCAAATTAAAAAGATAACTGGAAAAAATACTTCATTTTTTTCCCACTCGAGCAACATTTGCGTGGTTGTCTGTTGATCTGAACTTTTTACAGGCCTTGGGGGTTGTAAATGGAGCATGTTACATTTGTCACGTTTGGCTGCTGTTGGAGGCTGTTGAACGGAAACTGATATTAGTGCCAGAGAGTGCATGTAAAATCACATTCGGAATGGATGACTGGTAACTATCATGAGTAAACAAAGGGCTTTGTTGAGCAAGAAAAAAAAAAGTTGATTCAAAAGTGCCATGTGTCTGCGCTCTTAAAAGGGGCAGATGTTGCAAATTACCAGCCAGTCTACTGCCTCTGAAATCGCAGCTCAAATGAGCATCCTAATGAGAGGCACTGTTTGCGGGTCAAAGAAAAGCCTAATCACGCTAAGTCAATTGACTTCTTCTGGAGCAAGAGAGCATGCAAGCTCCAAAGCAGATGACCTACTGTCTGTTGCACTCCTGCAACCTCCTTTATATCTGTCTAATCTTGTTTCTGTGGTTTTAATCATAGCCTTTTGACTATGATATGACTCTAGTCGACAAGGACATGCACAGTTGTTTATACTCAATTATACAATCATTATGCAATGAAAAAAGTTAATCTGCCTCAATAAATTCGGAATGATACAAGAGTGCAATCTATGATAATTTATATTGTGTTGAACAAGATGAACAACCCTGGTAGACTCTTTACTAGCAATGATTTAAATAGGTACATTAAGAGTAAATTGTTTTGAGTTGAAAGCAGGAGAAAGAGTGCAGCACACCAGGAGTACTTACTATGAGTGATATGATAATATAGTAAATAAAATACATAAAAATAAATAAATAAATAAATAACATTTTGTTCAAGACGTGCTGTTGAGTTTTGAAATGTTGGGCTTTCTGACTTTTAGTCACATAGTGGAAAGAAAACATCAAAAATACACTTTTAATTGTTTATTTGACTGCACTTTATTTATTTGCTTCTTTAGAGGTCAATTACAACACATTTTCAGAAGCACTGACAAAAACCAAACTTTCCAGTTTTGTTAATTTGTCATTTGCCTGATGTTATAACATTTTATTCCTAAAAACATGGAATGGAAATTTGAAAATGATTTGTGGAGTGATAAAAAGATGTATCCAAAATATATTTTGTAAAAAACTTTGACCCAAATATGTCAACAAAATGAAACAAGAATTCTGAACCTGGCTTTCTGTCCAGATCCCTGTTCTGGAAATGTATGCAAATTAATGTGTATTTACATAGAAAATGTGCATATTTAAACATTCCAGAAAACTTTTAATAATAATAATAATAATAATAATCTTTAGAAAATTTCAGTTCATTTGTTATTTTTGTTAGCCTATTTATTTATTTGTTTGTTTTAACCTTATATTCACCTGGTGTCTTATCTCAAATTAATTTATATTAATCATAAGAAAGAAAGAAAGAAAGAAAGAAAGAAAGAAAGAAAGAAAGAAAGAAAGAAAGAAAGAAAGAAAGAAAGTGCTGTAGTAGCTATTGTAGATCGTTGGAAACTATTTTAAATCTTATTTCAATATAAATTATATTGGACTTTAAACAACTTCACATAATAGTTAAATCAGGTTTTAATGTTAATTTTTTTGTTCCGTGAATTATACTGATAGCATGGAAAACATTAATATTACACTCTAGTCTAGGCTATGCACAAAGAGGCTTCTATACTCTTTGCTATGCAGATGAAGAATGTCCGTTGAGACTAGCAAGCCGTAAATTGTTTCGGCCTGTCGTGAAATGTGGTAAACGGCTCTGTATCAAAACACGGAACTGGCGCGATCATTTGAAACAGTCACGACGTTTGTTTGTATTTCCACTTTAATGAGCTCTGTAGTTTATTTTCCAGTTTTAACCCTCCGATGAAAACATGCTGTCAGGTGCAATCAGAATGGTGATTTAATAATATTGCGGTTTTCACTTTGCATAAAGTTCATCGGTATCCAAGGACGCGCTGCAGGTCAGGCACAGTCACACACACACACACACACACACACACACACACACACACCGCGCACTTTATTTAAACTAGCAGTTGTTCTTAGTTTGTTAAAACACTTGTATTAGTGCTCAGTTTTGTTATTATCTTATTAGGCACCTATTAATGCTTTATTGTTGCAGTTGGTCATGCGATTTTAATGTGTTTTTTTTGTATTTTATATCGGATAATTGAATTGAGTGACTGTTTATTGAGATTTAATGCAGTGTCCACAGAGAGTGTTTCATTAATTCATAGACTCAGATTCACTTGATCTTATTCAACTCCATCTACATGTTCATCATCTGTCTATCTGTCTTTCTATCTAATTTATTTTAGACTAGACAATGATATAAATGAACTTTTCTGTTAGGATCTCAATGGACTCGAAAGACAATGAACGTGTTTTACTCCTCGAGGAAGAGGTGAGGAGTTTGTCTGAGGAACTTGCTCAATGCCAGGTATTTTAAACCATTTAATAATATTATTATTACTATTATTGTTATTATTTTTTTTTTTGTGTCAAATTACAATTTATTTGGTCTATTCTTCTCTGTCTCAGGATATATTGACAATAGTAAAAAAAAAAAAATCTACTACCTCAACAATATACCAGTATTCTAAGATAGTCATATCAGAAGCCCATATTATTATTATTTTTTCTTGCAGTTTATTTATTATTATTATTATTGTTTTTGGTTCATTGATTGTTCATCACAGTTGTGATGCTAAAACAACCCGACTTCCAACATATGGACTCACTGTACTGAACACTTAACTCATGTGACTTAAGGATACTGCATATTGTTAAAGCCCCACCAGGTGCTGCCTAAAAAACAAATACCTGCATTGTCAACAGTGTCTCAAACTCAAGCTATCATTATAAATAGATTGAAAAATATTACTAATATATTATAATTTTTGAGTATATAATTTACTTACAGACATCCTTACACTGATCCTGATTGAGAAGGGCCATCAACAATTACTCAGTGGGTGGTCTTTATTTACTATACAACAATAAAAGGCTTACTCCGACCTGCAATAGGACTACATCATCGGTGGATGTCGACTGACTCTGTCTAGGTTTTTTTTTTAAACTTGCCTGCGGTTAACAATTGATTTTTCTCCATTTCACTTTTAATGACAAGTGTGCATGTATAAAGGATCACATATAATTTATGTGAAAGGTGCTGTGCCCATCCATCGACTGCCATTAACTGCAAAATGTTTCTAGTGGACCTTAGAATTTTCAGGGAGGCAGTTCTACTTTATTAATATTTGTATAAATAGCAACATTCAATGAGTGCACTCATCCAGTGGGCATTCATGGTCTGCTGTATAGATAAATAATTCATCAATACCACTGCCTTTCAACATATCAAACACCTTCCATTCCATGAGAAAATCCCTGTAATGTGCAGGAGTTGCTCAATCTTCTGATGTAGTGAGATTAAGCGCTTGTGAAGAGACCACCTATTTGATGGAGGACTTTTCTTAATTTGTCATTAAACACAATGAAGGCTAGGAATTGTGAGATCTCTTTTTATATTCATTTGTCTCTCTCTCACACACACTACTTTGTATGTTTAGCCTATGGTCTATCAAGGTCTGCCTGCACCATTTAGTAAATAATTAATTAGACACTTTTGAATAGGGTTTAAAATTCATGTACTAATTGGACACCAGCAGATTCTGCAGGGATTTATGACTTTAATCTTATAATGATGTGGACATAATTTAACAGATAATTTTATATTAAGTTGATCTGGTGTAATTCTGTTTTTTTTTTATTAATGTCAGAAAATGATGTCTGTCATTAAATGTAATGTAGCTTAAAAATCTTTGAAAGCCATTTTTTTTTTCCAAAAGACACTTTGAATTGTAAGTGTGTCTTGCGCGTGCCTTGTCTCTCTGCAGCCACTTTATTCTTTAGGCAACTAGTGAGTTCAGATTTACCCCTGGGTTTTTTCCCCTGTTTCTGTGTGACTTCATGAATAGGATTGCTCTGATTTTATTTCCTTTTTTTGTTATTTTTTAGAACAATAATGTTTCATGCATTTGTTTGATCTTCAGTTTTAATACATCCTGTGATATAATTTACTGTGATATTGTCTAATCTATCCATCCATCCATCCATCCATCCATCCATCCATCCATCCATCCATCTATCTATCTATTTACATTAATAAGTGTAATGCAATGTCAAACTGCTTGGTATTTTCTTTGCAGGATTTTCATTATTATAATGAGGCTGGTTCTTAATTTTGACTTTTGTCAATGAGCCATCTTTTTTTTTTGTATTTGCTTCTAATAGACAGACAAGGAGTTTGTGTGGTCGCTTTGGAAGCGACTTCAAGTGGCTAGTCCAGACCTAACCCAGGCAGTGAGTCTTGTAATGGAAAGGTGAGTAACATTGTAAAGTCACCATTTTTTTTTTTTTTTAACAACAGCAAATCCTCTGCACCTATTTTCTCAGTCCCTTTCTTCTATTGAATCATTACACTTTTACGATTCAGACTTGAAATAAATGCTTTTTCTGCAACATGAAATCCCTGATTTGCGAGCACGGTTCTGCAGGTGTGTGTGTTGGGTGGCTGCGCCGTTGAATGCAGCTATGAGAGAACTCGAGAGCAGATGATGATCTAAACCCTCTTATCCTCAACACAGACTCCCTCTCTCTCTTCTCGTCTAGACATTTAAAAAACTTCTCTTTGAGGAACATATACTAGATTTAACATGACTTATGACCCTCAAAGAGGGTGTGGGGAGCTACAAAAGTGGCATGGGAACGTGTTGTGGGGGGAAAAAAGAGATCAAGAATTCGTAATGCCGAACGATTGCCATTGACATGACTTTTAAAAGTTATTATTATGATGTAAAGAGGTGAAGATAAAGCAATGTTTTGCACTTGGGAGAAAATTTAGGGCACTGGCATGGCTTGGCAATGGCTGTGTATTTATTTGGGTGCAAATTAAATAATTCTTTCCACCACCTGATGTAAGGTCAGAGATATGGAGTATTTTTTGTGACCAAAAGCTTGAGCTTAAGCAAATGTGTTCCTCGACTCTAGAAGTGATGATAAATAAAAGAGCACCAGCCAGGCTAGGCTCTCCGATATCCCTCACCAGCTTCTTCCTCAGGCAGTGCAACAAACCGAGCTGCTCCTCAAAGAACTGGCAACATGCACCTGAGGGCGTGTGTATATATCAGCATTGTGCCACACGGGAGATTGACATGATAATTGTGCTTACTCTGTGAAGCACACAGGCTAATGGGAATTCTGGCTGGTCTGGTACGGAGCAAACACTTGGCTTGGGATATGGTTAACATCACCAAGCTTCAAGGCAGTGGTGTTCTCTGAGGAGAGCCATACCATGTCAGATGTCCTCAGGTTAAGATAGAATGAGAAAGGGTGGAAGAGATTGAAAAAGTGAACCAGGGAAAGGAGGATCCCAGGTGACTGGCGGCTGTTCAAACAAACTCACCCCAATTGGGATTCTTTTGTCTTTTCCCCCCAAACACCTGCTAAAGAGGGTTAGATCCTGAAAGGAAAGGGGTGTTTGTGTTTCCCCAGTGAGTAGTGTTCCTGTATTGATATCCTGATAATTACTGATACCTGGAGACTGGAGTTATATCCCATCATTCCCTGTTTGACCCTCTGCGGTATAAGCTCAGAGAACGTGCTGAGTGGTTGAAAGGCAATTTTGCCTGTTTCTTCTCTCACAGCATCCAGTCTATCCTGCAGTGTTTTATCTCCTAACCGAGCGTCACCGTTGCATCATCCCAAATAGATTTTCAAATGTGAATGGCTTCAGTGTTCACTGAGGCCAGTGGATCGGTTCGCCCTCTTCTGTATTCTGATACTGTGACAGCCTGCGCCTTTAATTTTGCTCTTTTGTTCAATCTGTGCTGTACTAGAGAAAAGCAGAAAGCTGAGAACAAGGACAGGAAAGTTCTGGAGATCCTTCAAGCAAAAGACTACAGAATCCAAGGGCTGGAACAGGTACTGTGAGAGCTTTACACAACTTAAACTACACCCCAGCCACTGGTGTACAGACATGCATGTGGTCTCAGAAACCTTCGTCTCTCCTTTTTTAACGAGCATCTCTGACTGCTTGATAAATCTGCTTGGGTGACAGCTAGTGATGAAGCCGTGTTGTTAATTCACCTTTAATCATGCCTCTTAATGAAACATCTGTCAGTCGGCTTCATTAGAAACTCACCAGCAGCGAGTCCGTCAGATATGTCCACGCATCATGCATAGTCTTCATTTGTGTAAATAAGATTAGCCATGGCTTGATAACCCATAGCACAGGGGTCTCCAATCTTTTTTATAGCATGGACCAGTTTTCATTTTGACAGTATTCTCACTGCAAGGAGGGGGGTGGGGTTCTTGAGAAGATCGGAACATAAATGTAATTTACTCGAAATCCTCAAATTACGTCTCTATATTTCAACTGCATGCAACAACAAACTAATACAAAACATTACAACTCGCCATAATAATCAATGGGAGCACTGGGCTTGATTCCCTGAAAAAAAAAAAATGATCCCAGTGAAGAGGGATGGGTGACTGTGAGACTCAAAGTGTGTTGCGGACAGCCAGTCTGCTATGTAACTTTGTTTCAGTGGCTGTGAGCACAGAAAAACCCACTTTGTAAAGGTATGAAGTTCGGAAAGGAAGTAAACACTTCGGAGCCTTTCGCAGCTATCTTATGTTTTGTTTTAATCATTTGCGATCTCAATGAACTGATGCTCTTTACGCACTGGCATGGATGTTTTGCTAGGCACATTTGTAAATGGGTTTGTAAACACACCCATTCCTTATTAGTTCTTAGATCACTTGCATTTGGGAAGTAACGCTCCTAATGTTGACTATTGGAAACATGTCGAAAGTATCCTCGCTGTCCCCCCAGTTGCAACTTGGCTTTGTATGCAGACACTTTGTCTGCCAATTTTAAAACAGTTGTCATTCTCCCATGCAGTGACAAATTAATTATATATTATACATAAACCAATAATATTGCATTGTTGTCAACATAGGTCAATTCATCAGTGCATACCCTGGCAACGCATTAACCTTTTCTAACATTTGCTCTGTCCTCTGTGATATCGTCAGTTTGTTAGCTGAAAGCGGAATCTGGCCTACCTTAGCTGCAGCTCTGCAAAACATTTCACAGCAAATGACTTTTGCAGCTGGCAAAATCAGTTCTTCCCCAATGATGAAGGACTTCTTAGCTTTAGCGATACAGTCAGCCACAAATTATACGCATTGGATTTGGAGCATGTGAATTGCCAAAAGAGACAAAACCATATTTTAGAGATGAATAATCATATTTTCGGTTAAAGGCACCTTTATTATTCTCCTTTTTCTTTGCCAGCAGCTGTTGCTTCATGATCGTTATCATTTGTTCTTTTCTTACCTCCTTCACTAAAGAAACTTTCGAGAGATGTTTGTTTCCCACTCATGTTAATATTAGCTGAATCTTAAAGTGTGGAACAAACGTTTTTCTGAAATCACGCCCATAAATTTGGATATTGGCTCTTAAAGGGGAAACACGATAAATAATACAGTGGTTTTGCATATAGCCTAGAATCATTTTGCGTTCATTTGGCCTGCCAGCAGCTCTTTCACTGCCTGGTACTGGGTCGCAACTGGGGTTGGGGACCTCTGCTATAGCGGACCAAGCTGGAACTTACGAAACACCACACCATGGCTTTGACATCATGACAGCATTTCTAATGAAGGGCCAGTGTGTTTATTTTCATAGCAGCAATTATGTTTAGTGTCAGCATCATAGATATAAACACCTAGATGGCACATTAGCAACTATTTCTAATTACAGTGATACGGCTGCATGTCTGCCATATTGGAAAGGTCAAGATCTGCTTGTAATTGCAAGGAAGTGAATGTCAGTCAGATGACAGGTGTGCTTTGCAACAGGCTGTAACAGTCCCTTCTTACCGATTTTCACAGGATTTGGTTTGTCATAAAAGTCAAATGGTTCTGCACATTGTTGATGATGTTACATTCAGAAGGAACGAGTATTGGTAAAGTGCTCTTCATCAATGATCTGGAACAACAGTCTGATTGCTTGTACCTTTTACTGAAATAAGGTTATAAACCATAAATAAACCCAACAATTGAAACACAATCAAACATTATTTCATATATAGTAAATTTGCATAAGAACAGTATCATAGTTTGCAGCAGTATTTTGTGAGACTGTGGTGGGTGGACCTTAGACCCTTTAGGGTCTAGGGATAAATCAAAGTGTTTAATAATAATAATAATAATAATAATAAATGGCACAAAACACAACCTTTAATGCTATTATGAGGAAATGTAAAAATATTTTCAGTACAGGCTGGTTGCACAGATTAAGGTAACAGGTTTGCTAGAAAAACACTGATCGTAACATTGTGATTGTGGTTTACTTTCCAAACCATAAACTATACTTATAACAATATAATAGCAAGAGTGTTGCTCAGCATGGTTTAGTTCAGCAGTTAAACTGTAAGTGTGATATTGCTTTTATACAGCAATTCTGTAAACAAGATATTAATGCTCTCTTATGTTCTTAAGTGGACTTGAGTAACAAAGAAAATTCATGCTCTCCTATCACTTGGGGGATAGGAACCCCGATCTGAATTTTCCTGAAGCAGTAGAAAACATTGTGACTTTACACAAGTCTGAAAATAACTTGTGAGCTAAAGTTAATACAGAGTTAAAAATAACTCTACTTATGCTTCTCACATACTCAAGTTGGGAATGCTACAAAAAAAATATACAGTATATAAGCAGAGTGATGCAAACATTGAATCATTCCAGTGCTATTGTACTCCAAATATACACTAAAGCACTAAATATATGGCACACCACCAATCAAATTACACACCTGGAACTGTTAATCACATTCAATCATGTTATGGATGTGAAAAAAGGACCATGGCGTTATCATCATACTTACTGATGCATCACACATATAAATTGTTAATCTGAAAGTAGCATAGAAAATACCGTATAATTAACTATTTATGATAGACTGTGGATTGTATATACACTGTTAAATGACCTGCAGTATATTAGCATTATATAAGTCATACATATGAAATGTTTGAGTGTTTGTATGAAATAATTGTTCCAAGATGGCAGACATGTTGACATATCCAGAGCAACTGAATACTGATCCTTTGTATTAATATATCTGTTCAGCAATTCCTCAATATAGTGTATTTTTTTACACACAAATAGAATTTGTTTCAGATTAAGAGCCAACTGTGCACATTTTGAAGTTGATGCTTTAGTATGCACTATTTTTAATAGATAAAAAATTAAGTTACAGTTTTGAACAAGTCTTTTCTTCTGTCAGGTTTAAGTTGCACTGGCCTGTTAGTGGAATTTGACCATCATGCCCTGCTTGAGAAACTCATTAATAATCAGAATTTTGGGTACCACTCAAAACCACTGGCATTCGTCTCATCCAAATTTTGTGCCAAACGAATCCAAATGTGATTAATTGCTTTTTCCTTCCTTGGCCGTGTGATGGTCTGCTGAATCCTCATCTCATCTCTGCATTTCCACACTAACCTTGACCAGCATTCCTCTCACTCCACCCCCTTCCATTGCCCCTCTTCTTCCATTTTTGTAACATAATTAGCTTTCATTTTTGAACTGCGCTGGGGATTTCTAATGCTAATCTCTCTGTCCTAGACCTCTTTAACTTATTTAAACCTCTTTTCCTACCAACTTAGAAGTACTAGAGTTAAAACAGTGCTTGCCTACCTCATTATCAACATTTTGAATTGAGTTTCACTTGTGCTATAATCTCTATTAAAACCTGCATTTGCAGCATTTGCATGGTGCACAGACTGAACATAAGTTCTCTATCTAGAAAGATTCAAGTGATTTCCCCAAACATGGCAATTAATTGCCTCCCACAGCTCAGGGTTGTTTTTTGAGATATCAGCATAGAGGCGAGACATCCCGGTTGAAGTGTGTGTTCGCAATAGGAAACGCATTATCGGAATAACAGAGGTGGCAGAGGGATAACTGTGAACGATATTGAATATTTGCACTGAACATAGAACAAGGGGGTAGTTCACCCAAAGGTGAAAATTCTGTCACCCTTGTGTCATTCCATGTCAGTTCGTTGTAAAGAAAGTGTAAATTTATTCCATATGAATCAAGCAGTTTAATCCAATTCTTCTGAACAGACACATTCTTTTTATATGATAAACAGATTTATTTTAGGTCTTTATTTAGATATAAACATTGGTCAATGTGCATTACATAGAGCTCTTTGGGTTCTCCTCACAAACTTTCTGAAACTTCAGAATTTTGGTGTAATGCAGTATCAATTAAAAATCTCTAAAATATCTTTCTTTGTGTTTCGAAGATAAATTAAGGTCTTATGGGGCAAACGTTCCCTTAAAGTCTGGGATACGCTTCATTTTTAAGTCTGTCTTTGCATTTCATGCATGGTCAGGTGTTCTAGATCTAGTTCTGAGTATTGACAGTGAACTTGTGTATAAATATTCAACATTATGGGTATTATGTTCTCTGGTAGTAAACTTTTTTTGGTAACAAGCCTCCTCTCAATATTTCAGCCAAACAAATTTTTTATATTGCTGTTCTTTCATCTTTTTGGACACAGTGAATTGTGTCCACACTGCTGAGGTATTTACGTATAGTAGCTTATTCACACTTTTACTTGCTATCTCACAATCCGCTCATACGGAATAGATCTCATTGGAGAAGTGCTAATTAAACAGCAATGATTTTGGCCTTTCAATATTATTTCTTCAGAAACTGTTAACTTTAACAATGTAGCAAGTAACAACTGAATAATTCTTTTAGCTTTATCATGTCCTGTTGAAACATCATAGTACAGCACTGCTCATTCCCGTGTCGCACATTTAGCAATTCAGGACAAAACGCCTGTGACATGCTTCCCCATCTCCGTATCATGCAACAGCTGACCCCATTACAGAAACTATTAATGAAACCTAACTCTCAGTCCTGTAAACACTCATACCCAGATTGCTTGTGACTAACGGCTGTCTCTCACGATCACTCATGTGGCTCTTTAAACAGAAAGTGACGGCACAAGAGCAGGAGATAAACAACCGAGTCCAGCAGTTGCGTGGCAGTGAGGAGGAGTGCGGTTTAATGAAGAAAGAACTGGCAGCTCTGCAGCAGAGACTGGGGAATAAGAGTCGACAACTTAAGGTTTGGACAAATTTCCACTGGCACCACTTTTAAAGCGCTGCTTCTGTGCCTGTGACACCAGGAAGAGAGGGAGTGGGAAAAAAACTGACAAGCCCCTGGAGCCAATTGCCTAAGGCCTCAAAATCCCGGGTCGGGGCCAGGGGCTGTAAGGGTGGCGCTGGTAGTGACAGCGTAGCTCAGAAAAACATTCTCAATAAATACTTAATGATGGCCGAGCAGAGGAAAGAGTGTGTATGTGATGTGGCTTCTCCTTAATTACCTTCTGATGGGACTGGCATGATTAATTGATAAAGTGAAGATCTGGGGAGGATGTGTCTTTCCAGGGTCTCTTAGAAAAGGGAGGGAAGGATAGTGTGGGTAAAAAAGAAAGGAGCGAGAGATCAGCATCAAAGGCAGGCTGGCAGGACTAATGGGCCTGTAGTGGAGCTATTCTCATTAGAGCTATCATTAGAGCAAAAGATGGTGCCTGCGCCAGGCTACCTGTGTGGGCTTCGGATTGCCCTGCCAACACAGGTGTGCTCCAAACTTTCCTCTCTGGCCCTGCCTGCTCTGCTGCCTTTTCATCCCAATGATGCGACCATCTCTCGCTCTCTTTTCCCCGGCAGGAAGCGAGGAGGCAGGCGCAGGAGTTCGAGGAGGAGGGCAGGCGTGCCCTACAGGAAGCCAGGCAACAATTAGATGCTCAGCACTCAGCTTCTCAGGCAGAGCTGGAGATATTGCGGGACCAAGAGGCTGTCAGCAGTTCCAGAGTCAAGGTAAGGTACCCCGCTTCACACCCTGTTCTCTTTTTTTGCTGCTTCCTAAGCGGGTTCATGTAAATGAACTTGTCTCACAATGCGCAAATGTTAAATATTGATAGATATGTTCAGGAGGGGGCGAAATAATGACTTGGTGGATTTACATGGTTGGCCCAATTTTTCTTTTCCCCAATCAACAGCGGGAGTGTACCCCTTGCAACATGACCAGAGCTGTTTTACATGTGGCCCCGAATCAGTCCTGCCTGCTGTCGTGGTGCTTAGCGACTTGGGCTATAATGACCTACTACAGATGGAGCATGAGCTGTTGTTAGCATGTTCCATAGGTTCCATTCAGTATTTGTGTATGTTTAATAGGGCTCGTGTCCTCTTGGGTTGAGTGTCACTCAAGCACCTGTGTGATTACCTGCTTTACATACAGATTTGTGTTCATTACTCTCCATGGGGGGAAGGGCAGAGGCAGGTCTGTGTGGACCTTAAACTCTAACTAGTCCAATTAAATTAGACTGTAGTGGTGCTCGGACCGTGTCCCCTTTCCTCCTGTGCTCTCTGTCTCTCTCAGTGCCCCTGTCAGCACTGGCTAGTTTTTAATGAGGGCTGGCCCGTGCTCTCCCTGGCCTGAGTGTTTGATGCTCAGCATCTGTTTGCTTCTCATTATCTCCATCAGCTCCTGTGAAATGCTGCTGATAGGCTTCCCGCTTTTGTTGCTAATCTATTACTTTTAATCCGTTGCCTTTCTTCGTTCCTTTTTACTGTGGTCAAGTTCTCTGAGTTTTTTTTTTGCCAAACAAGAGTGTCCATGATAAAAAAAGAACAAAAAAAACAAAAAAACATCTATGTATGTTTTATTTTTATTTTCACCTTCGTATCCATGTTGGATTTTTGTTTCTTTTGTTAAAGATTTTATAGCATTTTCACACAAAATCTCCCTCATGAGCACTAGAAGTATGAAGATAGGATAAGTATGAGGATAAATATTTCAGTGTTAACTAGGGCTGCACGATATTGGGAAAAAATGGCATTGCGATATTTTATTTTTCTGCGATATATATTGCGATATGAAATCTAATCTAATTTTTTCTTACAAACAAAAATAGGGTGAGCACACTTACATTCTCATTTTAAATGATTTAAACATCGACACCATCGTGTCAATTGATTAATATGCACGAGGGAGTGAGTGAGTGTGTGTGTGTGTGAGACCCTGGAACATAAGTCATAAGTAGCACAGGCATATTTGTAGCAATAGCCAACAATACATTGTATAGGTCAAAATTATAGATTTTGTATAAAATCTTGAATTATTTATTTATTTATAAAAATGTTGCTCTGTTATCATTTCGCCCCTATTCCTACTAGGGGGTGTGATATGATAATTAGAACATATTTTGGTGACTGTTTTTGTGCCGGTGCCTTAGCTCAGGGGTTTTCAAACTGTGGGTCGCGACCCACTCGTGGGTCACGGAATGGAACAAGGTGGGTCGCACAAAGTCACTTGGCTGCAGCTAATTTTGCGTTTCAATGACACACAGACACTAACACAGTTCAGTCTAGGGCTGCACGAATGTGACGAGTGGGGCGGGGCCTAGTGCCATGGGAACAGAGCTAGGCCGGTGGAGTGATTGGGAAATGAGCAACACTCACCGGTCTCAAGAACCACGGAGGAGATCGGAAAGATACAAAAGAGGAGCGATGACAGTGAAGGACGAGAGAGGACCAGGCCTGGGTTTTATTTTGTGTTTGTTTTTTATTTGTGCACGGCAGTCATCCGAGAGGGGCTGTCGCGCTGTTTTGTGTTTATTTGGTTATTAAAACTTTGTTTGATTGTCCGCCGGTTCCCACCTCTTTCCACGAAGGAGTCATCGAGGCGGTGGGCTGGAGTGAGTTCGCCCCCCCCCCCCCCCCCCCCCCCCCGGCAACTCACTCCAGCCCACCACATCGAGCACCCTCGGCGGCAGACTCCTTCGCCCTGCTCGATGGCACTGCGGATTCACCCCAGCGGCGAAGGATCTTCGGCAGCGCGCCCCTCCTTCCTCCCTGGCTTCGGCACCAGTGTAAAACATTAAAATCTTCACAATCACAGGAAGAAGGAGGCGGGAACTGGGAACCCACTCATCACAACGATATAGCCCACCAACATTAATAATGAACTGCAATATCCTTAGTGTGATTTTCAAATTGCAATTAAGTCCGTGTGCGTTGCGTGTTTTGAAGGTCTCAGAGCAATGTCATTAAAAGGTTCAATCGGTCTTTTTTTACCTATTTCACAATTATTTTAATCTCCAAACTGTTTTAGATAGTTCTGCTTTGCTTCTTATGCTTTTCTAAAAAAGTGTTGGATTGTGCTCCGTTCTCGCCGACACACACGGAAGGATCATGAATGCAACAAAACACAGCAGCGCAGATCACACTTCACTGGAGTGAGCCTGCTTCACGTTTTTATGGACACTACATATTTTAACGCCAGTAAACAAAAATTAAAACTTGTAAATTTGTAGTGAAATTTTCAGTTGTACTCTAAAATAAAATGGTTATTTTTCTTAAATACTTAATTTCTGTCATAAAAATTTTAAGTAAGATTAGGTTTAAAGTAATTTCACTCGTTGTTTTTTTTTTTTTTTTAATATTTTGGTGGGTCGTGAAATATATTACACTTGTCTAGGTGGGTCGTGGAATGGAAAAGTTTGGGAACCACTGCCTTAGCTGATATAGGCCTGTCATGGACAGCTGCCTCCCAAAGCTGTTCATAATTGTCATAATTATGAGGTGAGGGGATTAGCTCACAGCAGTGACAGAAATAAACTCTTTTATTATGAGGCAGTATTTACCTCCTTTTACTTTTTTACTTTTATATAATAGCAATTTCAAACCTTATTAGATGTATGCTTCATCATTGTCGAATTCTTGCATTTAATCAAAAAATGCAATTACAAATAAGTCAACGCTATGGGGTGTTACCAATCAAATTAAATGAGTATCAACAAAATCAATTTCTGCACTATAGACGTGGCACAGATGCCGAATCTAAAGCAGCATTTCAATGTATTAACACTGCAATTACAACTGCATAACTAACACTATGGAATTAATGATTTAAAAATAATATTTTGAATATTTTCAAATATGAGATAATTTTAAAACATACAATTTTTCCTTAAGATATGAAACTAAAACTAATTAGTCTTAATGACTGAGTCATGTATTCAATAGATTTGTTTAAATGGCTGATTTATTCAAGAAAAAAAGCAAATGACTGTATTTATGACTAGATCTTGGAATCGTTAATTGGTTCAAAAATGCTTATTCATTCAGAAATTAAACACCATTTTGTGTTGGTCAGAGATGCACAATAGTTCCATTGTGGCTTTGTTTTGAACAATTTTCTTTGCCAAAATGAGTAAAAACTGACAGTATTGACAATGATCTGTCTAAAGTGTAACTCACATTACCATATACCACATAACTCATATATTTACTGATCTTTTGAATAAATTCAATTCACATTTGCAACTGTGGTGATATTTGAGAACTACGCTTACCTATAGCATATAGAAATATAAGAGAACACCACATGATTTTGATGCAGTGGACAAAAAGGCAAATAAGCAGTGAAGGAGCTTATTATTATTATTATTAAGATACAATAATGAAAGATTATACCCTTTGTTCTTCAGAATTAATTTTATTTTAGAAGTTAAAAACATGTTTATCACAAAAAGATACAGTTACTGCCTGTACATTACAGTATGTGTGAATAGAATTTTAAATGGATTTTTGAATAAATTAATCGATCTGCACCAAAAAAAAGGGGAGGGGGGTATTTCTTGCCATTGAACCAATTAACAATAAATTTCTCTTGCAGAATTTGGAAGAGGAACTATTCAGAAGCAGACAGGACGTGCTAGAGGCTCAGAGTCGCTCAACTGCTTTGTCTCTTCAGCTTTCCAATGTAGAAAGGGATGGAGCTGACAAAGAACAACAGCTCTGTCAAATCAAGTAAGCAGCACTTACACAGATCTGGCTGAGCTTTGATTAACCCTGACCATATGAGTTGACCGTGATGTGTGTGTTCATGTCCAGACACGAGCTCCAGGACTTGCAGTGTCTGTACAGGCAGAGTGTGGAACATGCAGGAGAACAGGCCCAGCTCATTCAGCAGCTGGAGGGGCTTAACCTGGACACGCAAAGAGTCCTGCGCAGCCAAGAGGAGGCCCACACGGCAGACACCGTCTCCTACCAGAAGGTACAGGAGTGCATCTGTTGTCTGAACTTAGCGCCTGTCCTCACGAGTGAACACGTTCCCCTGGGGGTGAACTTGTGTTCCAGCAAGGACTTAACTGCATTAACCGAGCTTGTCCTTCACTGTCTGTTTCTGCTGTGACAGCTCCACAGCGAGCTGAGCGTGTCATACCAAGCCCTTTGGCACAGCCAGGAACAGCTCCGCCAGCGGGAAGCAGCCCTCAGCATGCAGCTCAGCCAGAGAGATCAGCAGATCCAAGAACTCCAGGCACAGCTGCAGAGTTTCACAGCCGCCGCGGGGCACTGTGAGGTGAGTCCGTGTGGGGAGCACCATGACAGATTTACATCATGCTCAATGCCCTTTGTATGCAAAGCAAGCTGAATGAGCACTTCAGCAAAACCACACACTGTTCATTTCCTTTTTCTCCTCTTAGTGTAACCGCATCTATAATAAATGAAATGCCTTTCAGTAAGAGATAAATGGGAAGAGATGACCAGGAGTTTTTGTTCATTTTTGCAAGACTTCATGCTGTCTGACAACTCCAAAGCATTTGGCATTAACCTTGCTTGAATACTGCCAGAGCTCCTCTCAAAAGATCAGTTATTGCATGTATATATGGCATGGGTGAGATTTTTGTATGCTATTTTTTTTTTTAAGTCTTTTTTTGTCACTAAGCCTGCATTAATTTTACTGAAAACAACCCACTAAAAATAGTAAGAATAAAAATAGTAAATTTGAGAAGTTTTATAGTTTAAAATAAAGTAAAATAAAATAAATAAAGAAACAAAAACCATTTCAGGATTCTTTATAAAAAAAAAAATAAAAAAAAAGGTCAGAAGAACAGCATTTATTTAAAAAAGAAATGTTCACTTTACTGTCCCTTTTGCTCATTTTAAAATGTAGTATTTCATTGTTTCCATTTCCATTTTTTTTTTTAACTAAGAAATAGATTCTAGAACATATATGTTTGTTAAAGTAGAAATTTCCATTAATACTTTACAGGGTTGGGTATCGATTGGGTTTTTTACGATACCGGTGCCATTTCGATACTTTTAAAAACGGTACCAGTGCCTGAACCAATACAAAAAAAAAAAAAGAACCACAAAAAAAACTAGGGATAACATTAAAGAACATTAAAATTATTTAAAATAAATCCTTAACTTTAACATGCTCCTTGGATGCTCTCATTTCCCAAGTTGTGCTTCCCTTACTCTAACGCCGCCTTCACACTGGCAGTTGAAATCCGCTCCGTAATACGCAATACTCCCCCAGTGGACGTCGTACTTCACCGCTGAAAAGCATCGGAAAGCTTCGGAAGCGCGTAGAACAAAAATGGTGGAGAGATTAGAACGATTGATATTGTCTGTATCTGAATGTGCATGTCAGGTCAGCTAAATGTGGCATAGTGGTATATAGGGTTTCAAACAACCCTGCACTCGAGCGAGAGAGACCGAGTGTGTCCGAGAGCGGGGGTCACAATATTTAATTATTCATTTTAATTGTATTAATTGCCCTTAAAATGTTAGAAAATCATGGAAATAAAAAAATGACATGACAACTTATCGTTATAAAGTCATTATTTATTTTATTAAAAGTTATGAATTCAGGTCTGTTTATCAGTACCATAGCAACGCCAACTTCCGCTGGAATTGTCGGATAGGAACCGTCCGTAGCCTTTCGCAAGAGTTAAATTTTTTGAATGCATCTGGATGACCAACGGACACAATTTTTTTCGCACCGCACTCGTTCGGACCCGGTTCGTAGCCAATCGCATGCGGTCTGCGAATGTCCATAGGAAATGAATGACTTCCGGTTGTTTCGTAGCCATATCGGAGCTGATTTCAACTGCCAGTGTGAAGGCGGCGTAAGGCTAATAAATGTATTTCATGATCTGGATCATTGTTTAATACAAAACCACACATAATGTTTCTACTGTATCTCTGTCAATCACTCTGATATTTAGTTAAAATGAGTACTGTCTGTCACTGTCTTTAATCAGTTCTGTGAATGACTGTATGGTCATTCTTTATAAAGTAGCAACAGTGTCATTTGTAAAGTACAGTACTGTGCAAAAGTCTTAGGCACATTAGTATTTTCACCCCAAAAAGGGTTTTAAGCCAGTTATTTATATATTTTGCTGTAGTGAGTCACTAGGAAATATCAGTTTACATTTCCAAACATTCATTTAGCCATTAATTTTAATAATATTCTAGTGATATTTTTTAATGCACAAGCAGTCTGACAACAGCCGGTGCTTCACATAGAGATCTGATCTCACCATCATCAGATCTGTCTGTTATTACATGAAGAAACAGATGAAACCGAGAAAACTAAATTCATGTCTTCAAGACATTTTAAGACACCTGCCTCCAAAGCTACAGTACTGTGAGAAGGTTTAGGAACTTGTGTAAATATGCTGTAAAGTAAGGATGCTTTAAAAAATATTAGGGGTGCTCCGATCACGATCGGCCGTTGTTAACTGAGAAGATGCGCAAATAAACGCTGAAAATTAACGTGGATTTGCGCATCTTCTCAGTTAACAACGGCTCTGTGTAGTAACCGCTGCTCTATGTGAAATCACGCACCTGAGGGAATTTACCGCTGATTAGAGAACCGGCTTTACTGACGAGATGCGCATTAACGATCGGCCGATCGTGATCGGAGCACCCCTAAAAAATATTGTCATAAATGGATTTTATTTATCAATTAACTTCTATTAACAAAGTCAAATCAATAATTGGTGTCACCAACCTTTGCAACAGCTTTTTTCCAGGTTCACTTGCACATTGCTTTTCAGGTAGACTTGCAGAAAGGTTTCTTCAAGCGTCTTGGAGATACTACCACAGTTCTTCTGGATTTAGTTTCATCATCTCAATTTCATCTGTTTCTTCATGTAATCACAGACAGATTTGATGATGGTGAGATCAGATCTCCATGTGGAGCACTGGCTGTTGTCAGACTGCTTGTGCATTCAAAAATCTCACTAGATTATTATAAAAATTAATGGCAAAATGAATGTTTGGAAATGTAAACTGATATTTTCTACTGACACACTACAGCAATATATATAAATAACTGGCTGAACACCATTCTTTGGGGTGAAAATACTAACGTGCCTAAGACTTTTGCACAGTAGTGTATGTATAAAGTATGTATAATTAAATTAAGTATATTTAAATAAGTGTAATAAAAGTGTGTTAAGGGCTAGATTTTCGCTGGAGAAAACAGCTGTAGTGTGATGAGCGGTGAACGGAGAGAAAACTTTACAGTAGATGGGAAACCGATTGCTCCCCTGTTACATTTTGTAAACTGTATTTATGACAAAGAACTGCACAGATACAGATATTCTAACAATCTACTGATAAAAACACCTCGTGTCCTCTTTCTGTTTGAGTCTGCTCGTGCTGCTCCGCCGCGGTCTGCGGATTGAAGAGCGCGCTGAAAGACGGGGAGGAGACAGGTCTGCCTCGTTTTCATATGAAATTTAAGGGGACTGACTCTGAGGCGATCGCAAATTTGTGTACAGTTTATGGAGCTAAATGCTATAGCCCCACTAAAAAAGCCTAGCGACGCCCATGCTTCTTTTTTACATTTCGGAGAACCAGGACAAATATTTAAATCAATCGCTCAGACATTTTAGAGGCACCGAAATCTGCGTTCTGATTCGTTTCAGTCCATATTGGCACCAGGTTTTGGTACCCAACCCTAATACTTTATCTTCTTTGTAGAAAATGGCCTAATGTGGAAATCATGTCGTATGGTAGCAGTCATGTAGATTGTGTTGAAAACGTAGCTTGAGGGGATCAAATAGTTCAGTTAGTAAGTACAACCATTGCAAGGTTTCTACAGTAGGTCCGTCTCAAATCTGAGATGTTGTAGGTGTAGCCAGATGTGTTCTGTGCATTTGTACATGTGTGCATCACAGTAAGTCGGCACATCACTTGGTTTTGGGTATGCACAATAATCCATGCATGCTTTATGCAGCGTTCCGATGTATTGCTTTGAATATGAAATTGTGTTTACTGAACACATGTAGCAGCTGCCTTGCTGTTTTGTTTCTTAACAGTTTTACCTACAGACATCAAAGTGATCTGATCAGTAATCCCAAGGTATAACACAGTCAAGAGTGCTTTCCGTTTCCCCACTATAATTGCACTGACTGGGATGTAATCTAGTGTAATCTGAAATTCTGTATCAGCTTCTTCCTGAACACCTGTTAAATTCTAATGCACTGGTTGTTTGAGCTTTATTTTAAATTTAAATGTTAGGAATGATCAAAGTGCTGATCAGCAGAGGGAGCTGAGTGAGACCAGACTCCATTTGTATAAGGGAGGAGTGATGGAGGAAGGAAACTCCAAAAGGAACAAAAAAGAATCCCATTGTGTGGCTAGTTGGGACAAAAGAATTGCTCAAAGGCCAGTGCAGACTGGAATCATGTTTTATATGATAGTATTTTCTTTCTCAGCTTGTGGAAAAGCTGCTTGTGATGTCCTTTCTCGTCACCACCTGCTTTTGGTGGTTATCAGTTTATTACAAAGGTACTAAACAGATTTCAGTTTCACCATTTCAATAGGTTTGAAATGTAACATCATATCAACTAATGAAATTCGTCTTTTTAAATGTACATTTGAGTTAAATCCGTAAAACTTAAAATGTTGCTACAATATTTTCACAGTAAATTCTGGCAACCATAGCTGCCGGGATTTTTTTTTCCAACCGTAAATATAACACAATTTTTTTTTTTAGACAGTGTAGAACATGGGCCATATTTACTTATTAACTATTGGTTGGTCTATTGGTTGTGATCTGAGCTTTGACTGGGCTGAACTTTTCTGCTTTCCATTGTTCTTTGGAAATAAATACCTCAGAATTAATTATTTTTTTTTTTTTTTTATATTTGCTTTTTTCTTACCATTTCTTCCGGCAGTCTGTCTCTGCAGTGACAGGACCCAGGTTGTCACTATGCTGTATGTGTCATTCTCTGTATGTGCTCACATCTCAAGTAATTGTTTGTTGCTCCTCTAGGATCTACATCTGGCAAATTGATTTAATGGTGTGGATTGATTGGAAATGCAGATTTTTATTAAACTGTTTCAAGTGAATTTATTGATTAATCCCAGAATTAATTAATGCAGTTTTTTTTTTCTGTGTTTAGCCAGATTTTTTTTGACAGCCAAAGACATTAAGGGACCACTTAATCAGTTTTATCACCTATAGAAGTATTTATTTAATAGGTGGAATGTTATGGATTTAATTAAACTTTGTAGTAGCGAGAAAACCTCCCAAGTGATGAAATTTCAATGTCTCTCTCCCCATTTCTCCCTATTCCATAGCCCAGACGCTCCTCTCAACATCTGCTCGTGCGTGTTATTAGTGTTAGTGAAAGCCGAGCTGTCAGATGTATAATTGAAGTGTCCGCTCCCTGCACACATGGCTTGTTATGTGGGGTCATGTTTAGATGAGTAGATGTGTTTCTTTTGATCACTATCTGACGCTCAAACCCTGAGCTTCAGCATACTGAGAGGCTGCCGATGTGTTTGGCTTTAAATCTTTAGGAGGCAGTGCTTCCCTCACTGTGGGCTGCCTCACCAGTTTGTTTCACTCAGCTTGTTTAGATAACCTTAGCCCGATGATGTCTCATCAGACCTATTGAACTTCCACAGCAAGTGCTTCCTAAACTTTTAAGAGGCCACTCATTGTGTCTTTTAACAGTTGTTCAGCATCTCCTCCTGCTGCTGGTTTAGCATGTAATGACCAAATGCAAATGAACACTTTCACTTTGCTTATCAGAAAATGTTTAAATTAGATTTGCAATATAAACCGTTATTAGTGGTGCTTATTTTAATTATTGAGCCCATACGTTTGAACAGAGAGTACATATACATATACAACAATATGAATCTGAAATCATCTGAACAATTATCTGTTTTTGTTAGTAAGGTAGGCTATTGTATTATGTGGGAGCCCTTTTCCACATTTTACCTTGTCCTAACCAGCCACGACATGACCCTGCGATGCGATAAATGGTACTTTTTTCCACATTAATCAGACTGTATCGTGATCAGCTAACAGCTGACCAGCCGACAGCTCAGGTACTCTGTGTGTTTTGTATGATGTTAAAATAGTTTAATTTGATTTGGCGGGTTGTCCTTTTATTAAAACTTGACTGTCTATGCAATAAAAAGGCAGGATTTAACTAGAGAAAAGAGTAAATTCACTGTAGTGTTCCCTTTGTCTAAAAACACCTATAATGCACTGGGCATGTTGCCAAATGTCTGTGGGTGGGGATACAAAAACAGATAATTGGACAATGATCTGCAGTTTTAATAAAAGCAGAAAATTTAGAAAATAACTGTGAACTCTATGTAAACAAATGTACTCCTATATAAGTCATTGATTATCTTATCACAGTGTGACTGGTTAGGTTATGTTGTTATGCAAAAAAATTATAAAATAACAAAATAAATGAAATAAAAGGAAACCGACAACGAGAGTGCAGGTAAAGTTTAAGATAAAGTAAAAAAAAAAAAAAAAAAAAGTACATTATGAAATCTAAAGTAACACTGTGACAATTCAAGATACAAAGTAGAAAGAATGAGAAATTACTTTTTTTCTCAATTCTTCAAATTAATCCAGCCACATTTTGTTGCATGCTGGTAAGTTTGTTTAGCATGTTTTCTACTGTAATGATATGAACTCTTGTGCTCAAGTGCTTTCATCAGATGAGCAGTGTGTGTACTGAGGCTCATTAATAAACCCCAGCCATGTGTTAAAGGCTCAGCCGGTCGCTTATTCACTCACATGCAGTCCCTGTCCATCTGCAGGGGTTCTGATCACCAGTTAAAAATTCACAGGCTTGCTCACCCTGACCCGAGAGCCACTCACGTCTATATTCATACAAATACACAGCCATGCAGAGATGCCTCTGTGTTTACACCACCATCACATGCTAATGCAGGGAACAGTTTGCTACATACACACATTACCGCAGCTCTGGCCCAGAGTAAAGCACTCCTCTACTGGCTTCATAAAGTCAAGGGCCTGATTATAGTTGTTTTGTAATTAACTGTGATCAGATCTGTTTTGTGGCAGAAATGGTACATGTGTACAACAGTCTAATTCAGATGCAAGTTGCAGCTTTGCCAGCTTATCGGTCACGGGCCTTAGGGAGCGCAATCACGAGCCCCCTCCATATGTTCCCTTTGCTTCTACACTGAGACTACCAATGCCAGCAAAACTCCCAGAACAACCTAATCGTGTTCTGTAATTACAACACGCTGTTTTTCCCCTCTCTCTCTTTTTCTCGCACATACACGCTCACGCTCTTTCACACGCTTCCTTTCTCTCACACTTTTAATCTCCTTCTTCACCCCTCATCTTTCCTGCTGGCTAGAAATGAGGGGAAAAGACTCAAACACTCCCTCATCAGATCATTTGTAAATTGCTTTACGCGGCTGATGCCGAACTCTGTTGGTTTTCGACTGCTTGAAATTATAAATAATTGTAACGGATGCGCCAATGTGGCCGGAATCCAACAAATGAGGCCCCAGATAATTTGGCCCACCCTTTTGGCAGGCCAATTTAATAAAATGTGAACAAAATCTACCTGCTAATAATTTATCATCCCCTCTACCAATTGGTTAAACTTAATTACCCTGGCAGTTAACAAGGTCACGCCCAGATGCCAAGCCCGGCTGTAGTTTTTATAATGCAATCAGGAACCCAAAGGTGATGACAGCGCTGTTGTTTTTTTCATTATCTTGCTCTCAGAGAAAACACAGGTGCCAAGGCCTACTTGTCTGCTGGCGGTAATTACCAGTCATCATAGCCTTCAAACTTGGTGCTGCAAACATGTCAGACACGGCTGAACTTCACACACTTTCTTAGAGTTGTCTCTCTGCGAAGAAGGGGAAAGATTATGTAACATCTGTTTTCATCCTGTCCAAGAAGGCGGCATCGAGTCTTGTGTTTACTGGATATAGGCTTGCAATAGATTCACTTTGACTTGTCATGTCATATTATTTTGCTAAAAGTTGAATTGGTAATATTGTAATGTCTCTTTCACGGCTGTGAAACAGATCCACCATTGTACATGCAGTGCAGCACATGAACTGCGGCCATCAATCGAGTAACCAGTCACTCACACATGTGGCTACATTTTAAGGCCTAATAATAAATTTAGAGCAGATACATTTTCACTGCATGTTGTGTTGTAATTGCTTCAATTTGCATGCACACTAAATTCTAGAACTCAGGAAACAGAAAAGAATGTGTAAGCTCATAGGGTGCTGCATTGATTAGGTATTTTTGTAGGCCAACTCAATTTCCCTTGACAAAAAACAATATGATTTTTCTATTGACTTTTTATTGGATTTATTGTAGAAAATAAGCTCTAAACTTATGATTCTTGTACGTTTGGTTTACTGTGATAATCTTCACAAAAGAGCATAAGTTTTATGAATATAATGAATTTGTCTAAATACAATCACCAGAAGATAAAAGCTAAATGTAGATTATAACAAAAATAAATCACGGTCGAGTAACTTCAGCTTCACCACAGCACAGCACAGCACACAACACCACTTGTACAGCTCTCTCTTCTACCCTCAATACCACTACTGAGGTGAGACCCTTGAGCAAGGCACCATAGCAAAAAAAGACTGCACTGTTCACTGTGTGTTCACTACTCCTTGCTGTTTTTGTGCACTTGGATGGGTGAAATGCAGAGCACAAATTCCGAGTATGGGACACCATACTTAGCCACACATCATGTCACTTTGTAATGAGATTGAAAATGAGCCTCACGTTCTTGTTATTCCTGTCCAAGTGACGAAATTCATTTGGAATTATTCTTTATTTTATGCTTTTACATAAAACAGAGCTTTTTAGACAAAACAGACAAACCAGTCCCATTTGCTAGTATGCACCTTTCACCTTGATATAAAATATCAAAATATGACATGTCATTTTGTGAAGGGAGACTGATTAGGCTGAGATGCCCAATACATTGAAATGCTTTATTTCATGCACATTACAACAATGAGTAGGCATAATGTTTAATTCAGCTTGCCTTGTCAGGAGCTTTGACCGATACACCACCAATCAAATGTCTGGAATTAAAAAAAAATAAATAAAAAAACTCACAAAGGCTGCATTTATTTGTTTAAAATTTTTGTAAAACAGTATTATCAATGTGAAATATTTTTGTTTAATTTTTTCAGTCTCGTGATCATTCAAAAATAATTCAAATATGCTTATTTGTGGATCTTAATATTCTTGCTTAATAAAAGCTATAATTTTTGTTTCTTTTTTTTTTCTTTTTTTTTAAACTTTAGATTATGTGTGTGTGTGTGTGTCCTTGTGTATATGCAATGCATAAGCATTCACCTGCAACTGAATACTTTAGACCATTTAGGCAGCAGTTTGGGTGAGTTTATCAGCTCTTTGAGTGATTTACTCAGTCTCTTAGCAAAAATAATATGGCACCATTACGTAGAGTCTGTTTGTATATATTGGTTTGTACCACATGGCACTCTAGGACATTTACCTTTTGGTATACTGTATGCTACTCTAGTGTTGCCTTTGCAGTGTGTTTTTGGTCTTTGCCTTGATGGAAGATTAATTGTCCCAGTGCTCCTGCTGATTGCAGCTTAATTAACTCCCGAGTTTTTCTGTAGTTAGTGCTGTCTATTTTGTATATATTTGTTTATTTATTTTTATGCTCCTTGCCATAGTGAAACATCCCCAAAGCATAATGCTGCTACCACCCTGATTCCTTATGTTCTGGGGAACATATTGTTCAATACTGTAACCTTATGAGCCCAATTCCTGCTCTTCTTTGCCATAAGAATTACATAAGAATAAGAATTGCATTAAGAATAATATTTGTATTCATATTAATAATAGTAATGATAATAGTTATTATTAATACTATCAAGAAAAAAAAAATTTAAATTACAACTGTACGAAATAAAACTTAATTTTAAAATAAAATGTTATTTCAGTGGACAAAGCTTCTCTTTTGTTGATAACAATTTTCTAGGTGCTTCTCAATACAAGTTTAGGAAGATAGTTTGCACATGTTGCGTTGCTAAATGAACATCATAAGTGACCAAAACTCAGAGCAGATGCAGACATAAATTCTTGTGGAGTAAAATTTATGGCTCTGAGACACTGAAAACCTGGCTCATGAGCTGTTAATTTGTAAAAGAACACATTGCTGTGCTTAACTCTGAAACACACAGCACATATATTATTTATTTAAATTGTAAAATTTGCCACACAAAAAAAGACCGTTTAAAATAGTATTTGTATGTTGGGTGCAACTGTAATGCCTAAAATTGTTGCCTAAGTAGACAGTTCAAACTAAAACGTATATTATAATGTGCTATAGACAGAGTGATATAGTTTCATATTAAAAAGCTGACCCTGTAAAATAGTGCTGGGCGGTATACCGGTTCATACCGAAAATTTGTGTATATTTTCGTTACGATGTTAATTTTTTATATACCGCCATACCGATGTATTTAATTACTCAACGTTCGGAACGAACGTTATGCTGCGCCGCGGCCGTGCGACACTGTTTCAGATGGACCCTTTACAATGTTGCACTTCTAAGCAGCATTTGCGAGGCGTGGTGAGGGTAAACACAGCAGTGCTCTGGTGTTACGTTATAATGCCTGTTTCACACATACTCCGTCTGCAGCTTTTACGCACCCATGTTAACGGATTCCAGCGTTCACACTGCACGAGTTTGTGGTCCGTCAGTGCGTTCCAGGAGCGGTGCATCTGTAGCAGTACAGCGATCGTTTATGTACCTAGTCTATTTTTGCTGTGCTGCAGGCGCTGAATTAAAGTGAAAGCGCATTGTTCGCAAGAAAAATGAACATGGATTGACACGGAAATGCAGTCATTTCACAATAAATGTATGTCTGGGGTGTTTTAATTTTAAATATTTTAACAAGCAGGCTAATTATTGTGTTTAAATGTTTTGCCGCTTGCTTGAGCGGCTTATTATACAAACCTAGAAGTAAAATGCATAATGCGTTGTTTAGATTTATTGAGTTTAAACTAATGTCTGTAACTATGAAAGATTGTTACTGTTCTGTGATAAAGACTCACAATGCTGAAAAAAATTTGATATAAATTTTTGTTCAAACCGCCCAGCACTACTGTAAAACATTATCTTCCACCCCTTAACAGTATTTTCCAGGGTTCTTGCCATCTTAATGAAAGTTTAAGCATACTGAACACGGCCTTTCAGGCAGCTTTTTTTCTTTTTTCTTTTTTTTAAGTATCATGTCATAGTGTGTCTCTCCATCCCGTGGATTCGTGCATGAGAGGAACCTACTGTAGACACACAGAACTTCTTATCAATGTGAGCATAATAAGTGATGATATTACACTGAATATTTTTGGAAGATAACTAAGCACCATGAATTGCATAGCTGGGGGCAGATTTTTTTATAATATGAGTTTGGTTGTGTAGCCGACACTAACAACAGAAAATCTTTGTTTTTGTACAGTTAACACTAGGGCTGCACTATGTGTCGTTTTAAGCATCGATATAGCGATGTACGAATCCACGATAGTCACATCGCAGGATGTGCGATGTAGGCTGTCGTAGTTGATCCGTTATTCATTAACTGTACGGGCCAGCTGCTCCCCGGCCCTTGATGAATGTGATTCGCGGAAAGCGCGTGAGAGAGAGAGAGAGAGAGAGAGACAGAGGGAGAGAGAAAGAGAGAGAGAGCGAGCGAGCGAGCCCCGGCCGCAAGCTCACCGTCTTCAAACAACACGAGCGCTGTCTTGCTCTCACTCCCTCGCGCATATTAATCAATTGACACGATGGTGTCGATGTTTAAATAATTTAAAATGAGAATGTAAGTGTGCTCACCCTATTTTTGTTTGTCAGAAAAAATTAGATTAGAATTCATATCGCAATATATATCGCAGAAAAATAAAATATCGCAATGTCATTTTTTCCCAATATCGTGCAGCCCTAGTTAACACTGAAATACTTATCCTCATACATATCCTATCTTCATACTTCTAGTGCTCATGATAATGCTAAAAGACTATTTACTCTTCTTTTGACATGGTTATGTAATGTCTTGTTCCCTGGAAAGTGCTTAATAAAATACTTTACTCAAAAATGACCAAACCTATGAATCATGAAAGCAAATTCTAACAGTATAAAGTGTGAAATATCCAGTCCTCATTTGTTGTAATGCAATGGAAAAGATTGAGCCTTCAAAAATGTCTCGCTTTGGAGCTATTTGGAACAACATTGGGTCGAGTAAATGATAACCAATTTTTTTGTGTGTTTAACTATATTGTCCATATGCATTGATGCAAACCTGTCATCTTTTGGCAAAAGTCTTTGTTTTGAATCCAGAATAGGTCATTTATGCAATTTTTATATATATATATATATATATATATATATATATATACAGTACAGCTGTGTTTAGTTTGATTTATTTATATGAAGCATAACAACAACATCAGTAATAATTTAGCAATAAAAGCAACTGTGTATGTGGTCCGAGACAACTAAAGCGGAGAGTGAATAAAAAAAAAAAGAAAAAAAGGTGTGATTATTTCCACCTACATCCTTATGGAAAGTCAACTTAAATCCACATTTAAAAGCTGATGTTTTAAAAATGTTCTTCTCAAGGCCCCATCTTTGTCAGCTTTTTCACCTCTGATGAGTTTGCATCCCTGCATATGAGAATGAATCTGTGCAGTCCAGGAAGGGGTAGGCTTTCTTTGCCACTAATTTCACGACTGTTCTCTTTGTTCTCTATATTCAGGTATTGATTGCTTCTCCTTTGTAAGCTTTAATTTCACTCTTTTGCTAATCCTTGCAGAGTTGAAGTCTTTGATGATGAGGACACCACTGTTCCCGTGTATGCTGAGAATGTTAAGTCTGGTTTTGGGACATGTGTCAGAGGAAAGTTCAGCTATGCTGTTAATGAGTTGACTTCAAGACATCAATTGGTTGATCCTTTTGGACTAAGAGCTTCAAGCAAGTGACTCTAGTTAGTTGTACTCAACGGCAGCCCAGTCAAGAGCTAATCAGCTTTTAAAGGATCTTTTTAGTTCTCTGAAGTATCAGTGTTTTTTTTCCTAGATTAAGGGGTTTTGATCTGATCCCCGAAGATCTGCTTCTCTCAAACTGTAGTGGCGGCACTTCTGCCATTTTGTAGTTTCACTCTTTCACAGTTGATCCGCCATCTGGCCTTCCTTCACTGCCCTAACCAGATTTTGCACACAACTCTCCACTGATCTTAGGTATTTTAGAGAGAGCCCACTCTTCTCTATCTTTCTCTCTCACACACACACACATTCCCTCTTTTTTCTTTCTCCCCAAAGTCTGCTTCTGTTGTCCTATCAAGTGTAACTCTGGGCCCTGATAGAGCAATTAAAGGCGCCTCCCTCCCCACCTTTGGTAATGAGGCCTGGCGCGTTTCTCACTCTATAACCCTTTAGTCTCCCCTAATGGGACATCATTATTGTCAAAGAAACAATGTAAATGGAAATGAACATGCTCATTAGGTCCCTGCACAGAGAACCCTTCAGCAGCATGCCATGTGCACTCCTCCTTGTGATTCAGCCCGTGTCCCATGTTAGGTTTTGGAGGGTGTGTAGGATGATGTTTGTGTATTTGTACGTAAAGGGCTATTGCTCATCGTTTGCTTTTGAATTAACAACTTGCTGATTGTGTTGGTGAAAAGGGGTTTTCTATTGTTTTATCGATTTCTTTTTGTCTTTGTCAGGGCACCGGGTCTCTGTCTCCAGGTGACGGCAGCAGTGATGTAGCAGACAGTCAGGAGCAAAGGATTCAGTGGCTGCAAGAATTACTTGCACTTAAGGTGATTAATACTTGCTTTATTCTGTGACTGTGGTTCTATTATCTTCTCATTGGAGATTTATGTCCTTATTTGATCATTTTGGCCACATTCTTTGGTTACTCTTTGTTTTAAGGTGTCCTTGTTACAGTGTAATTATACATTAAAGTACTGAGTAATATGTATTTACTATATGGTTAGGGTTAGGATTAGGGTTTGGCTTTGGCTTTGGCTTACTTGCATGTAATTATGCATAATTTATTGTTATTTTAATAGTAAGTACATGTAACGTGTAACAAGGACACCGTAAAAAAAGTGAGTAAAATAAAAAAAGTAAAATAAAGTGTTTACCATTCTTCTCAGAAATAGAACACAGAAGGTGTGCAATGTGTCATACAATCAAATATAATTGTTGTTTTGATTTTTTAAATAAAAAATAAATAATAATAAAAAAGTATATGTTAAATAAATAGGCACTAAAAGAAAAATAATAATAATAAATATACCAGTATGCAAATTTCAAGACAAATTTCATGATTCCAAAACATAAAAAAAATTTAAAAAGTGAGTGACGTGCACACACACAGCAGTGAGTAGTGAACACACACATGCAGTGAACATGCACCCGGAGCAGTGGGTAGCCATTTTTGCTCCAGCGCCTGGGGAGCAGTTTTGCGATCGGTGCCTTGCTCAAGGGTCTCAACTCAGTCATGGTATAGATCGGGGAAGAGAGCACTGGTCATTCCCTCCTACGACCTTTGGGTTGCAAGTCTGTCTCTCTAACCATAAGGCCACCACTGCCCCTAACATGGTAGCACTTTAGTTTAGGAAGCAGTCTTCAATATTAATCCAACCCAATACCTAAACTTAACAACTACTTTAGTTTGAGGCAGAAGTCGTAGTTAATAGTTAATAGTGTGACCTAAAGCAAAAATAAAATGGCCACAAAGTAATTTTAGTTTTACATAATGATATTTGGAAATAAAATATAAAACACTGACCTGTAATGCTGTGAAACAGTTTTAAATATTACCATTTAACAAATTAAAACAAATGAAAAATATATGAAATATAATTAAAAAGATCATTCTAAATGCAAAACCATAGTAGTCTGATACACCGGCTCCCCTTTGGATATGAGTGTGTATTTGCATATGCGTGTGTCTGACTGGTAAAGTTTCAGCATGAAGGAGCTCATAGCAGGTAGAGTCAGATGTTGTCCTCTGACCGCTGCCCTCTAACTGACCTCCATCCTTCATTATCCACACGCACACACATTGACTGTCTGCAGAGGCAATCAGGCAGCGGGAGAGAAGACTGCTGAAGAACTCAAGCTCTTCACTAAACCAATCATCCATGTCTCTCTTTTCAACATTTCAAGCCTCCCTCTCTTACCCTGCACTCTTCTCTGCTCCCATCTTCGCCGTTCCTGCATTTCCTTCCTTTTAAATCTGGAGAAAACTAATCTTGTCTGTGTTTTTGTCTGTCAGATGCTTCAGTTTGTGAGGCTCAGTGACAGTCAATGGTTCCTGCGGTGTGGAGTACTCATCCTCCAGTTCGTATTGATTCTGATGCCCAGGTGGATGCGTGCCGGGTACTTTAAACCCCCCCCCCTTATGATGTGATGTCACTCAGATACAAACGTTGGTCACTCAATCTGAACAGGCCTTCATTAGTGCTCTGCTTTGTTTCACTTCTCTGTTTCATATTCTCTGTCTTTCTGGTTTGAAGGCTGAGTGTCCTCTTGTGAATTTCTGAGCAGTAAATCCATACTTGTCACATTGGCAACCAGTCTGGGGCTGGCTTGTTCTCTTTGTCCTTGTTAATAATAACAGGGTTTAGGGCCCTGCATTTCCCGCCCAGCAGGGCTGCCGTGTCATAGCAGCGGTAAACAAGCTTTCCTCCCTTTTAGAAAGCCTTTCGACAAGTCTCCTGGCCCTGGCCACTCAAGCTGAAAGGTGCACTTGCTGTCTCTGCCAGAGTTCGTCTTGGCTAAGGTCAGAATAATAGAGGGCCTTCTTGTCAGGAAAATCTATATGTTCACCCCTGAAAAGTCCCATGTAATCTTTGGCGGAGATCCCCCCTCCTTCTTTTTTTCTTCAAATAGCTGTGAAGCAAAGACTAATATTTACGGGCATTTGGGGAACGACCCGGCTCACTGAGGCGTTCCTCCTGCTGTGGGGTTTAAGTGGGGGGAAAAGTCAGCCTTTTCCTATTGGCTGACAGGCGAAATGTCAGGCCACAATGATGCTACAGGTGCCAGGTTGGCGTGGAAACGCTTGTCAGAGCATTGTTCCCAGAGAAGTACTCAAAGAACATATCCCAAAAAGAAAAACACTCTCTTTGATATAGGGCTGTCACTTTTATTTGCACAATCGATCGGACCAACCAAAAAAAGTTTCGAAAATGAAAATAGGGAATAGATTTTAACCAAATATGTACAGTATTAATTTTAAAACAATTAACAAATATAGATGTAACAAAACTCACAAACAAGCAGAAAAGAAAATAAAGAATTCCGAAAGTGCAGTATGCGTTGTGAAAGCTAGACAGAAAATACCAGCAATTTTATGCGCCTATAAGACCCAGTGACGTCGAAAGCGACCTCTTATGCTGCGTTCACACCAAACACGAATAGAGCGTCTGCCGCGAATGATTTCAATGTTAAGTCAATGTAAAGACGCGTTTACGTGCGTCTTGAGGTTTCGCGGCGCGGTAGACGAGAATTCGCCTCATTCGCGCATCTAGTTACAGGAGATTCTGAGTTATGAAAAGGACCATTGCAAGCTGACAGCGACCGGCTTTTGTGGTGGAAAATTGGCATTAATACCCCCACCTAGCGCAGCTGTACCTGAGTGTCCCTGGGACATCAGTGCGGTCGGAGCGCGTCTTCTCAACAGCTGGACATATAGTGAATAAAAAACGCTCTGCTCTGGACCCCGGAAATGTTGATCGACTTGTTTTCCTGTCCAATAAATTTGTAAATGTGCCCTTCCCTGGTGTTCTAGTGGTTAGGATTTGGCGCTCGCCGCGGCCCGGCTTCGATTCCCGGTCAGGGAAAGCTCTAAGGGGAAGTCGTGGCCTAATGGTTAGAGAGTGGGACTCGAAGGGTTGTGAGTTCTAGTCTTGGGCCGGCGAAATTGTGGGTGGGGGGAGTGCATGTACAGTGCTCTCTCCACCCTCAATACCACGACTTAGGTGCCCTTGAGCAAGGCATCGAACCCCCAACTGCTCCCCGGTCGCCGCAGCATAAATGGCTGCCCACTGCTCCGGGTGTGTGTTCACAGTGTGTGTGTGTGTTCACTGCTCTGTGTGTGTGCACTTCGGATGGGTTAAATGCAGAGCACGAATTCTGAGTATGGGTCACCATACTTGGCTGAATGTCACGTCACTTTACTTTAATGTTTTTTTCACTTTACCTTTTGCGCATTTCATTATGCCTGCCTATTGCCGCCTAGCCTAAGTGTCGGTTATGTTCAATAAAAAAACACACATGGCCTGTTCTCAAGTCCATTTAAAGTTTCATGTTTTGAACAATTGTTTGAAAAGGATTGATCCTTATTTAAAATAATCTTGGAGATTTTTGAATTGCCTAAATCATGGCAATGATGTTTTTCTTTTGTTATGGCAGCCGTCCCCTCTGCACATATATTTTTTCGAGAATGTTGCACTCCTGTTGCTGTTTGTTATTCTGCACGAAACTTCATGCCAATAAATAAGAAATATTGCTGACTTGTGCGTTTCCAACGCTCTCTTTACGTTCGTCCATTATTTGACATTGAAAAAGGTAACGTCTTTTTTTTAGACATGGAAAATCGATTTTACAATCGATTCAATTGAACACTTGTCTTAAAAATCGGAAAAAAAAATTCACAAAAGTGACAGCCCTACTTTGATATAACTTTGCTAGTGATCTTCACAGAAATACCAATGATGTAGTGACTTTGGTCATTTCACTTAAAGTGCTTTTGAGTGTCACTAGCAAAGAGATTTCAACTTAACAGTATAAAAATGATGCTTTTTCAATCACCTGTTTCTAAAATAATAATAATAATAATAATAATAGCTTGTATGAAGGGGTTCTCTCTTTGATTTCTACAGTCAATGCTCTTGCTCACTGATCATATAGTAACGGGAGGAGCAAACAACAGACACAGTGGGAGTGGCGTCAGGCCTCGGAGAGGCTTTTATTAACAGAAAATAAAGTAAAACGGGACAAAGTGGCCAAAGGGGGAGAGTGTCCAAAACAAACAGGGGATCTGGTGTCCTCGCTGTGCTGCGGGGTTCGTGTGGGTCGGACAGTGTTCATGGAGGAAGGGTCCAGGTAAGGGAAGGAGTCCGGGAGCCGCATGCGCTCCCCTCTTTGCTATCGGGTGCGAGGGGCGGCGGCTTCTTCTAGTGGCCGCATCCTTCTCGATGGCCGTGGCGCTTGCAGGGGATAGACGGCCCGGCATCCTGGCCCAATGGCCGTGTAAACGGGTGCGGTTCTCGTCCGGATCGCGGGTCCGACGGCTCACGTCACTGGTGGCGTAGGAGTCCCCAACGCACCCTTCCTGGACCCATGAAGACACCAGAGTGCATGCACGTGGAAGAGACCTGTCTCCCGAGGAGAGGCGCGTTGGGCTTTTAAACAGCGGAGGTGATGAGGCTCCATTTACATCAGGTGTGCCCCATCACACGCCGCCAGCCTTTGCACATCCAGTGCCCCTCCTATCTCAAACACCCACTCATGTCGGGAGCCTGATGAAGGGCGGCGATTTAGGACGGGGTGCCAATGATAATCATATAAAATAAATAAATAGCCTACTGTCCAGTATACAGCACAGTTTCAAGTAACAGTCTCACGTGTGCAGAGCAGGCAGAATAGTTTCATTTTGAGTGAAAACTGGGCGGAATAGCTGGGGGTCTTAAAAGAGTGCTAAGGGAATTATACAAATTAATATATGAATTCATTATATGAATGTACCTCTGAAGGTTCTGACTGTCTTCAGAAACATTCAATGGCATACAGTTTTAATCGTTGCTTCATGTTATGCCTAAAGGAAGTGTTCTTAATCGCAATACTCCTTTGTCCACAGAGTTTATGGGAAACCGCTCTAATTCAGCTTTTCCATAAGCACCACCTGCTGTCAGAAAGTGGATTTACAGAGACTTAATATTTACATTCAGCCTCTGTGCAGTTTCGGTCTGGCCAAAAAATGGACCGAATTTGATGCCCTGCTGTAAATTTTGACCGGTTGATGAAAAACCAGCTTATGTGGATTTCACACATTTAAATGATTCAGAAGTTATCTAGAATAATTTATGGAGCGGATAAAATACATATAATAATTTATAAATCATTTTCATTTTCACATTTCTTTTCTTTATTTAAATGCTGAAATGTGAGGTTTACATTTTTATTAAACTTTTTCAAAGCTTTATTTGAACATTTACATTAGATATTTGAACATGCTATTAAACAGTAACTTAATTTAACTTTATTAAACTTACATGCTATTGTAAGTCAAGTTGTCATTTAAAATCCAAACATCATTGGTAATGTTATTGTTTTAGTGAAAAAAACAAAAAGTAATTTTATTTGTTGTTTGTTGATTTTTAAATATAAAACTTGAAGTGATTTTTGTGTCAGTACTTTTTCTCCAGCACATTTTAACAATATCTTGATAATTTTGGTCACTGTAATCGTGATAAGAATTTTTCATACCGTTACATCTCTAGATATCATTAGATACTGCACATTATATAATCATATACTGAGAGAATATTCTAATGTCTAGGTCTCTAAAAAGTGATTTTGTTATTGCAGTTTGTGTTCTGCGTGTTTGGATGATTGGTCTGGTGGCTACTAGTGATGCGCGGGTCGGGGTTTTTTTCCAACCCCCGGGTCCCGCTTTTGTGAAAATATTTGGCCCGCCCCGCAAATAAAATACAATTTCTTGACACGACCCGCCCCGCGCATCGGGACACACGGAAGTTGCTACTTATACCTTCGTATCGTAACCTTATCAAAGAACCTAATAAAATATGAAAATATCTATTCCAGATATTTATTATATGTAGGTAATTGCACTATGATGGTTCGTTCGTGAACAAATCTTTTAGGTGAATGAATTGTTCTCGTTTACGTGATCCACTGACCATAGACAGTAAAAGACTCATTTCTCGTTCAATGAAGTTCTTCCCACAGCAGCGCGTGAGCACGGCGCTATTAGCAGCGCATGCGCAGCTCGTGAACATCTCTGTGAACTGTTTCATCCTGTCAAAGAGTTACTCAAGATGTGACGGAGCATGTGACTTGTTGAATGTAGTGAAGTACGATATTCTCGTAGGTGAAAGAGTTGAATGAACTGATACATCTCGTTCGTGAATGAAACGAATGAGTACCTACAGGGTCAGTTGGCCAAGCATGTAAATCTCGATCAGCAATCCGCAGATACAAAGCGCAGTTATTGGTGCACATACGCTTGTTTTCATATTTGGAATACAGAACATAACTCAGCAATTTACAATTTAGACTATTTATTTAATGCGATCATGCACACACTTTAATAAAGCCAAATCAGTTTTTGTCACAAGTAAATACGTTCGTTGACTTAAGACATTGCACATAAGACACTCTTTTTCGCTGCTGGTGTATTTGTGTAATATGAAGAAATGGTCACTGAACGAATCAGTGAATGAATCATTTTGGCGAACGAGCTGAAAATCAACGAATCTCTGGAAAGAATCAAATTTCCACCACTAAATTCCATGCAATATAAATGGATTTTTAACATTTTTTGTTTTAAGTGACCCGCCCAAACCCGCCCGACAATAAAGTGCCAATTTCTTAACCCGCCCCAACCCGACCCGCGGGTTATGAGACGACCCGCGCATCACTAGTGGCTACATCTTCCACTGGTGAGGAATGTTCCTTGTATTTGCTGCTGGGAGAATGACCTTGTTGTGAGGTTGAGAGCGGAAATATGGTTTTGTCTGTATTTGTTTTTACATCACAAGCTGGAGACTTGGAACAGTATGTGTATGATGAGAGCATACTTTTATTAAAAGCATACCCTTTCTGATGTGGAAGAGATTGCAATATGACACTTTTCCATTCCACTGTTTTGATTGGCTGTTGACATCAGAAAGGGTAACAAAGGATGGCTTACCCTTTTTTTCTCCATATGGAACTTATTTGCATAATCTTAAGTGCACCCTTAGAACAGTGCATTTTGACCGGTTTTCTTTCCAAAACCCTTTTAAAACAGTCTAGGCATTATGTGAAATGCATAAGTCCAAAAATGAGATGATGGTTGAATGGTCACCCAAGCATTTGTGTATATTTTCAAAACGAATCTTCCCTGAATTGTTGTAAGACAAGCTGAAGTCAGTAAGCATAGACTACTATCTGAATGAGCTTGTAGTGGTTGTGCTGCAGTTTTATCTGCAGTTTATGGAATAAAAGTATGCATGTGAAGAGTTATCTTGTACTGTGGCCTTTGTTTAAGCCTGTGGGTCAGGTAAGGTCTATTCATGCCAAATGCAAATGAAAAAAATAAAATAAATATCAGGGCAAGGACACTTAAAAATAGAAATATTCACATGGGATATCTGGTATGAGCATTTACATGGCAACAGTCCAGGTTTTTTTTTTTTCTCTTTTATAAGGGAAAAGTTTTTTCTCCTTGGACTGTAAAGTAAAATGGCTCACCGGTAAGATTTGTTGGGGCAGTGGGTCAGTGGTTTATTTTACACAGTCCACTGCATTAGTGGCACTTAAGCCATTTTGACAATATGTAACTGCTATATCTATTACTTTGTTTTTAGATGTGACGTTAAATTAGTTTGATCAAATTTAAGGCCAAAAATATCTTTTAAGTATATCAAAATTCAGATTTATAATTTCAAGAGGTCTTAAATTTGAGAATAGAAAAACAGTGATTTAATTAAATACATTTGAGTGCTGCACATTCAGAATCGAAATGTGCCACTATTGCATGTTCTACAAGCTTTGCAAACAAAAATAAAATTATATATATATACATTATATATATATATATATATATATACACATATGCATGTATGTGTGTATATATATATATATATATATATATATATATATATATATATAGATATATATATAGATATTTGTATGTGTATATATGTATGTATGTGTGTATGTGTATATATATATATATATATATATATATATATTTATATATATATATATGTGTGTGTGTATATATATGTGTGTGTGTGTGTGTGTTTGTGTGTGTGTATATATATATATATATATATATATATTAGGGGTGTAACGGTACGCAAAAATCACGGTTCGGTACATACCTCGGTTTTAAAGTCACGGTTCGGTTCATTTTCAGTACAGTAGGGGAAAGAAATGCAAACATTAAACTGCAGGTTATTTATTACTATAAACTTTTTTAAACAATTTGTTTACACTTTATTTTAAATACTTTTTAATAAAATATAGCTCCCCATCTGAGAGGGTTTTTAGTGGCAGTGGGAACATAGTTTCATGCCACAGAGTTTCTCTTAAACCAGAGACAGTAGACAGTCATTTGTTCTTAGCTAAAATCTTTGTAAAAAAAAAAAAATATATGTATGTTATTTTATATTTATATATGTGTGTGTGTGTGTGTGTATATGTGTGTGTATATGTGTGTGTGTGTATATATGTGTGTGTGTGTGTGTGTGTGTGTGTGTATATATATGTATGTATGTACAACCCGAATTCCGGAAAAGTTGGGACGTTTTTAAAATTTTAATAAAATGAAAACTAAAGGAATTTCAAATCACATAAGCCAATATTTTATTCACAATAGAACATAGATAACGTAGCAAATGTTTAAACTGAGAAATTTTACACTTTTATCCACTTAATTAGCTCATTTAAAATTTAATGCCTGCTACAGGTCTCAAAAAAGTTGGCACGGGGGCAACAAATGGCTAAAAAAGCAAGCAGTTTTGAAAAGATTCAGCTGGGAGAACATCTAGTGATTAATTAAGTTAATTGATATCAGGTCTGTAACATGATTAGCTATAAAAGCTTTGTCTTAGAGAAGCAGAGTCTCTCAGAAGTAAAGATGGGCAGAGACTCTCCAATCTGTGAAAGACTGCGTAAAAAAATTGTGGAAAACTTTAAAAACAATGTTCCTCAACGTCAAATTGCAAAGGCTTTGCAAATCTCATCATCTACAATGCATAACATCATCAAAAGATTCAGAGAAACTGGAGAAATCTCTGTGCGTAAGGGACAAGGCCGGAGACCTTTATTGGATGCCCGTGGTCTTCGGGCTCTCAGACGACACTGCATCACTCATCGGCATGATTGTGTCAATGACATTACTAAATGGGCCCAGGAATACTTTTAGAAACCACTGTCGGTAAACACAATCCGCCGTGCCATCAGCAGATGCCAACTAAAGCTCTATCATGCAAAAAGGAAGCCATATGTGAACATGGTCCAGAAGCGCCGTCGTGTCCTGTGGGCCAAGGCTCATTTAAAATGGACTATTTCAAAGTGGAATAGTGTTTTATGGTCAGACGAGTCCAAATTTGACATTCTTGTTGGAAATCACGGACGCCGTGTCCTCCGGGCTAAAGAGGAGGGAGACCTTCCAGCATGTTATCAGCGTTCAGTTCAAAAGCCAGCATCTCTGATGGTATGGGGGTGCATAAGTGCATACGGTATGGGCAGCTTGCATGTTTTGGAAGGCTCTGTGAATGCTGAAAGGTATATAAAGGTTTTAGAGCAACATATGCTTCCCTCCAAACAATGTCTATTTCAGGGAAGGCCTTGTTTATTTCAGCAGGACAATGCAAAACCACATACTGCAGCTATAACAACAGCATGGCTTTGTCGTAGAAGAGTCCGGGTGCTAACCTGGCCTGCCTGCAGTCCAGATCTTTCACCTATAGAGAACATTTGGCGCATCATTAAACGAAAAATACGTCAAAGAGGACCATGAACTCTTCAGCAGCTGGAAATCTATATAAGGCAAGAATGGGACCAAATTCCAACAGCAAAACTCCAGCAACTCATAGCCTCAATGCCCAGACGTCTTCAAACTGTTTTGAAAAGAAAAGGAGATGCTACACCATGGTAAACATGCCCCGTCCCAACTATTTTGAGACCTGTAGCAGAATAGAGACCTATTTTGAGACCTGTAGCGAGAGAGCGCTCTCTCTCTCTCTCTCTCTCTCTCTCTCTCTCTCTCTCTCTCTCTCTCTCTCGTGCGCTCTCTCTCTCTCTCGCGCTCTCTCTCTTTTGTGCGCTCTCTCTCTCTCACGCTCTCTCTCTTTCTCTCGCGCGCTGCGCTCTTTGCGAATCACATTTATCAAGGGCCGGGGAGCAGCTGGCCCATACAGTTAATGAATAACAGATCAACTACGACAGCCTACATCGCACATCCTGCGATGTGACTATCGTGGATTCTTACATCGCGATATTGATGCTTAAACGACACATCATGCAGCCCTAGAACACACTACACTACACTATTTATATTTATATAAACATACACTTATTTATCTAACACACATACTTAGTGCAAATTTTTGCACATAATATACCTGTACATACATAACTGCTTTTTGTAATATACCTGCCATACAATTGTCAATTTGTATATTGTCATTCCTTACCTACTTATTGGTATTTTTTGTATTTTATTCTTTTATTATGTGTTTTTTGTTCTGTCACTGTTATTCTGTTGTACTGCAGAGCTTCTATCATGAAAACAAATTCCTCGTATGTGTAAACATACCTGGCAATAAAGCTCATTCTGATTCTGATTCTGAACCAAGGTTTTGTTTGTAACAGAGCACATTTTACCCTGATTTTTTGTAATACTTGGAATTTGTTAGAAGCTGCATTTATCCCATCCAAGTGCACACAAACAACAGTGAGTAGTGAACAAATACACAGACAAACCTGTGAACAAACACCTAGAGCAGTGTGAAGTCATTTTTGCTGCAGCACCCGGGGACCAGTAGGGGGCCCGGTGCCTTGCTCAAGGGCACCACAGTCTTGATCTGAAGGTCCGACTCTCTAACCATAGGCTGCAATTGCCCACTGCCTATTGTAATGGTTATGTGCACATTTGAATTCATCTAATTAATACAATAAAGATTTTAATTGTGTTTGTTTGCATTTCTGGTCATATGTAAACTACAGACTAAGGAGAATGAGGATCTGCGAAGAGCCCATGCCAAACATCATGACCGTTTATGCATCATTCAGACCAACTACAGAACAGTAACAGAGCGGCTGAAGGAAGTTGAAGATACCCATGACTTGTAAGTAATATTTAAAACTTGATATTTGCACATAATAATATAAATGTGTCTATCATCCTCTTGCTCATTAAAGTTTTGTACAGATCCTAGGACCCACTTCACACTTTCATCACTCAAAAACACTACTATTATAATACATTCAGTGACTACTTTCTTTCAATTTATCTTTTTCAATTTATTTGCTCACTCAGACAAAACTACCAGAATTAAATGTACCTACAGACCACTTTGAGTGTTTTCAAAGCTGTTGAAGTTAAAAACCTAACATACTTAAAAGCTGAACAAGACAGCAATTTTCTACATTTCTAGAGTAATGTTTTGTTTAACCCTCTGGAGTCTAAGGGTATTTTTGGGAACTGGAGAAGTTTTGTCATGCCCTGACATTTGTGCTTTTATTCAGTTTCTTATAAACGTCTAAATGGCTAAAGTTTAATCTCACTGTAATCAGCACAAACTGGGCTATAATAATATGTGAGCAGCATGTATGTACATGATTGTGTTTTTGAGAAAAAAATGTTTATGCGTGGTTAGTGAAAAACTAAAAATGTTAAATTACGTGAATAAGGCCATAAAACACATACAGAACATTGGTTCCTGGGACTTTTGAGAACTGGAGCTTGTAGCCTAGAATTTTTCTTTCTAAACTATGTGAAAATCATCTTGTTTACTCACTCACAGAAAACAATATATTGGTTTAAATTTTCAAAGACACTTTTTGTTGGTAAAAGTCATTTGCGAGTAGGCGTCAACTATCATGAATATCATTTTGATTTACACCTGAGAAGACAAAGGCCTGCATAATGAGCTGCATTATGAGCCTTTCAGTCAGCTGTGTCACTGAGAGGGAAGAGTTACAAGAAAGAATGTGAGGACAAAATAAATGTATATAATTTTATGTTTGTAGTTTATTCTGAATATATTTAATTATCCTACAACATAATTTATTATCCACTTGCGAGTGCAGTTAAACAGTTTATTAGGAACAATCAAAGCTGACTTTCAAACAAATTGTTTGGCATCCTTACTCCAGTCACACAATCCTTCAGAAATCCTTTTAACAATCTGATTTTCTACAAAAAAACCAAAAGAAAAACATTTATTGTTATTATTAGGGGCCAAGCACCAAAGGTGCAAGGCACCTATTTATGGAATGCCAGAGCTGCCAAATTTAAAAATATATAAATGCATAAATAAATATACAAATAAATGTAAATAAGAATAAATAAATACATAAATATATAAATAAATATACATAGAAAAGCAAAAAAACGAAAATAAATAATTTTTTCCATATTTATTTATTTATTCTTTTATTTATTTATACATTTATTCATTTCTACATTTATTTATTTATACATTTATTTATTTTTACATTTATTTATTTATACATTTATTTATTTATACATTTATTTATTTATTCATTTATTTCTTCCTACATTTCTTCCTGCGTAGGGTAATGAGGAGGGCGTGATTTACCTCAGACATAGCAATCAAGCTCAGAGTAAGCGAAGGCGAAGGGTTGAGGCCACAGTGTTGCCTATTGTGTGGCGAAATACAATTAGTATAGCTCACTGACGTTGATACGCTCTGTGACTGCGAGGTATATGGTCAAAATCCTAAATCTTACTGTGTGACATGGATAGGCTACTCTTTATTCCGGACATGGCCGTAGAACATCATTTGGTCTGGATTTGTAAAATGTCCTGGGCTAACAAACATGAAACAGGTACTCTGCAGTGCTTAATTTGTAAATTGCGAGGTCCCGGAACAACGCTGGGTAACGGATGCCGGATGCATGTGATTACAGGAGGGAGAGGTGACGGAGCACTCGCGCAATCACATTGGTCAGCAGTTTAAGTGATTGACTGCATGCATCAGTTTCTTTTAGGGTCTGTATGTTCATGAATAACATGGAAATGCCATGCAATTTTAAAACAACCATTTCCAGGCCTAAAAACGTTTTGAAAAAGTTGTGGAATTTTATTTTACAAATCTCTGTATAATAGAGTCCTAAATTTCGGTGGGGGACTGTGTAGCTATGCCGCATGGTTTTAATAATTCTCGCAGCTTTCAAGTTTATAATGAGGAAAATTCCTGCATTTATTCAACATAGCTTGTAGGTTTGAATAATAAAATTAATCCACGCAAAATGTAAGATTAAATAATTCATTCGAAACCAGTCTTCGAATCCATGAACTCTCTCGCGCGCTTCTCATCAGCGCATCTCGTCTGCACAGTGACCTGCAGCACGCGCCGACACAAGACTTCACTCGCATCTCGGGACAGCTGACAGAACAGTCACTTGACTAATCGGGTAATTGTTTCATTGTCACAAAAATGTATAATTTGCACACATTTTCAGTATTTTAAGCCATATGGTTCTCGCGCTCTCCGAAGGCTGTATTATGTGCCCTCACAGTCACATCCAAAGTTCACGCGTATAAAGCCGCCTCGCGAGTAGCCTATTATATGAGTTATTTTTCGTAGTTTGTTGAGCTTAAGCAATCAAATACACACAATATGATGTCTGTTGTGGGTGTTGACAAACAAAACAATTTCATGGCACACTCTATACTTAAACACATGGGGAAAAAATAAAGAAAAGGGGAAAAAAATCAATAATTAAACAACACTGAGTCGTCAGTGTTGGTATTGTATCGGACACTTGCACTTAACATGAGGCTATATGAAAAACAAGCTCAAATGGAGTAAACAGGTTTTTGCTGGCGAATGAGGAGATCGCATCTGAGGCAGGTGCATCGCATTATACGCTTTCATCAACTCTTACAGGTTATATAACATTTATTGTTGCTGCCATAGTTTGACCAAACTCCCCGCCACAATCATTCCCTTTAAATAGACTCCATAATGGTTTGCCAGCTGATGATGATGATGATAACAATAGCCTAATAATAATAGTAATAATAATAATATTAAAAAGAAATAATAATAATACAAATTAAAAAGTTATGTAGGCTACTAGCTATTTTTTAGTTATGTTTTTGGCAGTTTTTGGCCTACAGAAATTTTTACAAAATTTAACAATAAATAGCTTCGATATTTGATCACTATGGTTGGTTACAAAGACTTTACTATTCTGAAAATAATAACGAGATACAAACCTGTAAATATTCAATCGACTTTTCTTAAATTCAAAACAAAATATTAATGCATTCGTAATTTGCATTTCTGAATAGTTGCTATATGGTATATATTATGTTGTTTCCCTGAACATGACCCCTCTCTGCCAACTTTTTTAACATTTGGTCACTTATTTATTATTATTATTATTATTTAAATAACGCATAGGCCTAAATAGAAATGATCAGAAACAAATCCAAAGCTGATTCGCTTCAACACGTCGAGTTGTTTTTGATTCGGTGTATTTTAAGGAATCAAACGAGTGGATTGAACGCACGCATTAAGACAGTGTCTTTCTGCCACCTGGTGTCTGTTTTAGTTTCATATTAAACGTAGGTCTATCACTTCATTGATTCCATCATGTCATATTTATGTCTTCAAAATGTAAAACACTTCATAATATTTCTATGCACTTGTAGGCTAATTGCTGTGTAAATGCATTAAGATCTCTTCTGTATTGATGGCTCTGATGAAGCTCTGGTTGAATTTTAGTGGTAGGCTAACTGCCCTACAGTCTTATCCTCTAACTGAATTTATCGATGTGGATTAACGTGACGTTCATACATTTAATAAGGTTGCCCCTGGACATGAGTTTATGGAGGTAGGCTAAAGATTACCACCGCTTAATAGAATTAAAAAATGTTCAAATGCATTGGTCAGTATGCTTGCGTCGACTTCACTGTAGCCTAAATCTGCCCTGCTTCCTTTCCGTGAGTTCTGACCGAAAAATGGAAAATATCAAGCGCTTCAGTCTCAGAGTCCCAGGGCTTAATTTGTGCCGCAATACGCCGGATCTAGAACCTCCAAAATCCGACCCGGCACCTCATTTTGGCGGATCCCCGGACGGCATTTTTTCCCCTTTTCTTTATTTTTTCCCCATGTGTTTAAGTAGCCTATAGAGTGTGTCATGAAATTGTTTTATTTGTCAACACCCACAACAGACATCATATTGTGTGTATTTGATTGCTTAAGCTCAACAAACTACGAAAAATAACTCATATAATAGGCTACTCGCGAGGCGGCTTTATACGCGTGAACTTTGGATTAGACTGTGAGGGCACATAATACAGCCTTCGGAGAGCGCGAGAACCATATGGCTTAAAATACTGAAAAATGTGTGCAAATTATACATTTTTGTGACAATGCAACAATGACCCGATTAGTCAAGTGACTGTTCTGTCAGCTGTCCCGTGATGCGAGTGAAGTCTTGTGTCGGCGCGTGCTGCAGGTCACTGTGCAGACGAGATGCGCTGATGAGAAGCGCGCGAGAGAGTTCATGGATTCGAAGACTGGTTTTGAATGAATTATTTAATCTTACATTTTGCGTGGATTAATTTTATTATTCAAACCTACAAGCTATGTTGAATAAATGCAGGAATTTTCCTCATTATAAATTTGAAAGCTGCGAGAATTATTAAAACCATGCGGCATAGCTACACAGTCCCCCACCGAAATTTAGGACTCTATTATACAGAGATTTGTAAAATAAAATTCCACAACTTTTTCAAAACGTTTTTAGGCCTGGAAATGGTTGTTTTAAAATTGCATTGCATTTCCATGTTATTCATGAACATACAGACCCTAAAAGCAACTGATGCATGCAGTCAATCACTTAAACTGCTGACCAATGTGATTGCGCGAGTGCTCCGTCACCTCTCCCTCCCGTAATCACATGCATCCGGCATCCGTTACCCCGCTTTGTTCCGGGACCTGCAATTTACAAATTAAGCACTGCAGAGTCCCTGTTTCATGTTTGTTAACCCAGGACATTTTACAAATCGAGACCAAACGATGTTCTACGGCCATGTCCGGAATAAAGAGTAGCCTATCCATGTCACACAGTAAGATTTAGGATTTTGACCATATACCTCGCAGTCACCGTATCAACGTCAGTGAGCTATACTAATTGTATTTCGCCACACAATAGGCATCACTGTCGCCTCAAACCTTCGCCTTCGCTTACTCTGAGCTCGATTGCTATGTCTGAGGTAAACCACGCCCTCCTCATTACCCTACGCAGGAAGAAATGTAGGAAGAAATAAATGAAGAAATAAATAAATGAAGAAATAAATAAATGTATAAATAAATAAATATAGAATTATTTATTATTTATTTACTTATTTACATTTATTTGTATATTTATTTATGTATTTATTTATTTTTAAATTTGGCAGCTCTGGCATTCCATACCTATTGTATCCGTTAGCGTAATTTTTTTTTGAAGTCTCTAACTCCAACTCTCTAGCGCCACCACTTGTTCAAAGTTTCAATATTTTTATGCTAATAACTTTTGAACCGTAAGCCAGAAAATTATATTTCTTTTTTCCTCTGAATCCTTGGCTCATGCAAAGTCGATTTAACCCCAAAATTCTGTTTTTTTTTTCTATTTTCAATTTTTCAAAAAACCTACTTTTTCGAACTCGTCCTAGACAGTTTTTCACAAAAATTGGCTCAGATCATCTTCAGACCATGCTGGCAAAAAGTTACGGAATTCAAGTTGATTTGTCCAACTGTTCTCGAATGACACCTGAACAAATTTGACGAAAAGCACGCAAAAAATGCATGTGAGGCTATATCTCGGCAACGGTTTGGCATATTGAGACCAAACTTGGTGTGTGTTATAATAACCATGACCTGAGACTACCTGCAGTGTTTCGACGCAGCACCACCTAGTGGTCAGGAGAAATGAAAAATGCATATTTTGGCTTATAACTTCTAAATAGTTTGGCCAAAAATCACACAACTGGTCTCTTTAGATTCAGTGAGTCATGTTGAGTCGAATGATATCCAGATTTCCCATGTCAGCCATTTTAGGCGTCGGCCATTTTGAATTCTGTTTTAAAATGCTGTACTTTTTTAACACATTATCGTATCGTTACGAAAATAATTACAAAAATATTCAGCTCCATGCCCTGAAGGTACTCAAAAAGTTTGGTGGCAGCGCCACCTTGTGGTCAAGAGTTATAAGGAAATATCTAAAAAATGCTAATAACTTTTGAATCGATTAGACTATTGAAATGAAAATGGTCTCCCTATATTCTTTGCGTCATGCCGAGAACATCAATAACAATTATGCGAAAAATGGCCATACTTCCTGTCCGCCATTTTGATTAATGTTGAAAATCGACTTATTCTAACTCCTCCTAGACCGTTAGTCTGATTTCACCAAATTTTACGCGGATCATCTTCAGACCCTACTGGCCAAAAGTTATGGATTTTGTGTCGATAAACGAAACGGTTCTCATTTAGCGCATCATCAAATTTGCTGGAAGGATGCCAAAATGCATTTGAGGCTGTATCTCTGCAAAGCTTTGACATATTTGCACCAAACTTTGTATCTGTTATTGTCACCTCAAACTGACCATGCAACATAAATTTGGTAACAGCGCCACCTATTGGTCAAGAGTAATAAACCATTCATTAAACATGAATAATTACACTTTTAAAAATGCTAATAACTTTTTAATGCATTAGCTTATTGCAAAAAGTGTGGGGGGGGGGGGGGGGTATTGAAAGAAAAGGTTTTGATTCCCTCCTTTGAGTCTTTGGTTTTAACCTAAAACCCTAGAAGCAGCAAAATGTCATGACAATTTCCCCAACCCCCTTAACATTTTCCCCTTTCTTTTTCACAAGCCTTTTAAACGTATATAATGGAAGCGTATGTTGAGTATCCACATGGGATGCAAGTGTTGACTTTGTCAGCTCTGCTCTCTTTGGGTTAATTAAAGAAAACAGCAGTGCAACGTGATCCCGTGTGAAAGGAGTGTGAGTTTACCCACCTCTACTCTGTGTGTGTGTGTGTGTGTGTGTGTGTGTGAGTTAGATTGTAACAGAGGCACAAAAGAGAAAGAGTCTCTGATAATCTTCTTCTTCTTAGTTTCGATAAGGGAGGAAAAATACTTACTTTTCCAGGGAGCTATTGTTTTTATTAAGCTTTCCAGTCCTGTTACAGTAATGTTCATATTCCATTCAGAGCTGGTAGTGTCAGTAACTCCACAGGGATTCGAGTTAACCAGGCTGTTATGTTTACCTGCTGAACAAACTTTTTTTTTTAAACAAACGTTTTAACAGTTATGCAAATGTGCAAGTGTACAAGTGTTATTACACATGTATTAGCACAAACGAGAGTGGACCCCAGCAGGAGTCTCAGAGCTCGGCTGTAGACTAACATCTCATTAGAATGCTGCAGCCCTGTGTAACCCACGACGTCATTCACGATTAGCTCTACCACTATTAGCAAAACACAAAAACATACCCTCTCTTTTTCCAGAAGGGATTTTCAAGTTTGTAAATTAGACTAGGTGCGTTGGGATGTGTAAATAAAATTAAGATTTATTAAAAACATCCACACGCTGATCAAAGTTGCACTCATAAACAGATTCGCTGAATCAAAGAAATTAGGCGCTGCCTTTTCAGAAAAGTTCTCGCAGTTTACTCGCTCACTGTATAATGAAGTGAGATGGAGGTGAAGGAGGCTTGAGGGGAATGGAGATGTCTTTCTCTAAGGTCTGTTTCATGAGTACGTCCTTCAGGCCATTCATAGCTTTTATACTGAATTTCGCAATTTCACAATGGATTAAGACAGAAGATCTCCGGGCTGCTGCTTGTTACGCTGTTAGCTGAGGAGTGGCTTCTCAGGGTGAATGTTTTCACATGATGTAGGACTGCTCTCACAGAACCCAAAGGCACTCTGCCATACAGTAGGTTCAAGGACGTTATGAGAGAAGCGTGTCTGTGGAATAGGGTTTAAATAGTATTTGTGCTACAGAGCTGTTCAGCTTGTGTAATATTGACTTAAAATTAGTGTGAACAAACTAAGAGAAAGACCTTTTGTTGTTTCTTTTTTTTTTTACAGTGTCAGTGGAAGGAAGAGAACTTGATCGTTTTCACGTAGACAAACCTGAACACGAATTATTCAAACCACACGTTTGCATTGCATTCAAACCACAGCTTAATATAGCAAATCTGATTAAAAAAAAAAAATATTGTCTTTATACAAGTTATTGATTTATTTATTTTTTACCATGTGAAAAGCAAAAATCACACTAAAAATGAAATTTTCAGTTCTGCTCTCAAAGTAAATTAGATAAGAATGGTTCACAACTTGGTCATATTGGGTTTACCACACATTCTATTGAATTGAAAATGGGAAACCATCTGATTTCATTAGGTAGTATGTAAACTTTGTAACGAATCAGTGTTTTTATATCTATAAGTCCAGTACATTCATACAATGCAAACATTTTAAGCATGCGCAGATGGGAGTGGAAAGTTCTGTGGGTGATCTACTGACAATGCGCAAATTAAGAAACATAGATGCAGCCAGATCATTTCCATAATGATCTACACAGTCTACCAAGATCAGGGCAAATTAAAATTGGGTTGCATTTAAGCAGAGCCGAGGATAATTGGGTGCATGTAATCAAAAACACAGGCACTAAATAATATCACGAATACCAGTAAATTGACTGCCACAAAACTTAGGAAATCATTTTGCGTAATACATTTAAATTCTCTTCTCTCATAATTTTTTTTTTGTCTGAAAGGGAACTCCTACAAAATATCCATTAAGGTCAGCCACAAAAATGACTGTCCACATCTTTTCACAGCTAATTATCCACTGTATGTTATGTAATGTTGTGCTACATTAGTTTTTAGTAGTATAATGACTGATAAAAAAATAAAATAAATAATAACAATCCTGTCCCACTGATATACTACAAACTTGGTCTATTTCAGTCAAAATATTGGCTATGCGCTCTAGTGTTTCAAAAGCCCCTTTCACACTGCGATTCCGGCAAATATACAGGTAAAGTGTTCCGGCAATTGTTCCCAGGTTGCTAGATTTTGGACTTTCACTGCCAGTGATTACCCGGGATATGTGCACACTTTCACACACAACACGTAAAGATCCCGTAACGACACGTGACATCAGGGTGTGACGTGTAATGTACGAGTCGAAAACGTTAGGCATGTTATACTTTCACTGAAGCAAGCGAACAATCTCGGCGTCAGTGCAGAAAGTGAGGAACTAACTGATCTCTGCTTAATTAGTTTGCACATATTTTTTCGTCGCGAAAGTTGATCTTCCTTCAAAACAGCCGGTAAAAGAGTCATCACTTCGACAGGGCATTAGATCTGGCTTTTTGTTCACACAGCGCTCGTCCCGGGTTAAACCCGGCAATGTTACTAGGTCCCCGACCCGGGTTCAATGCCGGAATCAATCCCGGGACGTGGTTGCTTTCACACCGAAGGCGACCCGGCAATGTTCCGGCAATTTGCCAGGTCTGATGTGCAGTGTGAAAGGGGCTAAATACTTCTGGTGGCTTCATCGCATTTTGGCAATTTAGAATTCTGTGAGCCATATATATGTTTTTGTATTATATATGCATGTTAAGATAACAAGCCCCCATAATTACAATTTTATGGGTATAATCTTACATCTATTAGACCAAGAATTTTAGAAGATCTTCACAAAAATGTTTCTGATATTTTGGGTTTTGGGAGTTATTTTCTGTAATTTTTTTCATAGAGAACGAGTGGTATGCCTAAAGTTCTCATATGTATCTAGTCAGAAAGATGCTGCTATTTGTGTAACTGTTTGTGTTGTTATTGTTTGTTTGTTTCTCAAATTTTTCAGGTCAAAATGCAAAACACAAGTGCAGCAGGACAGCGAGGATTTATGGAATGAATTGGTGTTTTATAAGGAGGAGAACAAGAAGCTACTCTCTGACAAGTAAGTGTCTGTCGTTTTGTCAGGTCATGTAGAGCCGTCACAGTCATTATTAGCACCCAGCAGGGATTCTACTGCAATTTCACATGGATGACTGCTGACACTTCAAGAAAAAATGATATTGTCATTTCAAACAGAACTTAGGGGAAAAAAACTGCCCATCTCAATGCTTTTTAGCACATTCACAACACAAAGTTACAATGATTTCCTCTAGGACTGAAATTTTGGGTCCAAAGTGCTTCCAAAGCTAGTATGCTAAATCTTTCAATCCATTGTCCATTTTTTGCATGTCACTCTATACTGCTCTGACTAAAAATATAAAATGCAAAGAAAATTACTTCAGGCTTTTCTGTAAACAACTTCCTTAACACAACACTGAATACAGATGCTCGGTGCAACTCTAGACATTTATAGCAGCTAAACACACTGACATTCCTGTCTTGAGGTCTGCTCCCTCGAGATTTTTCGGGTGTACATTCAGTGACAGTCCGTGCGCGTGCATGTGTTAATTACTGCTGATCTCGTCTGCTGGAAGTGTCGCGCTTCATTAGGCCGCCTTGGCCCTTTCCTTGCCAGGCCTCATTTGGCCTGTCCTTTGTTGAGGGGTCTAACCCTGCCAGCCAGTGCGGCCTGGCCCTCCCCTGCTTGATCTCTACCCCCGGCTCGCTTGTAAAGGAGGGCTCACTCTTTTCACGCCCCCACCTTGCTGGCTGCCTGTCCTCCTAATCCCAGCTGAGCTCATTATGATGTAGCCTGGCTGCCTCCCTCTCTCTCTTTGAGCCTGAGCTGTCCAAGCTAATTACAGGCTAGCAGCCAACACTCCCCGTTAAGGGCCTTCTGCCGCCGCGCTCACACTAACACGCTTCTTGGAAGTGACCTGCGAGGAGCATGAGGGAGCTGCTCTCTTTCCAGCCACGCAGCACCTGTCCTTCGGGGTTAGCCGTGATCCCTGTCATGCCCATTCCAGCGAGCATGGAGTAAACTAAGGCCAGCCTAACTCGTGCTTTCAGGAGCGGGAAGAAAAAAAAACCTACAATGTTGAGGTGGAAGGGGAGCACTGTCTTTGATCTCCACTTGCTCGAGACGAATATTACCGACTATGTGATTGTGGAAGCACAGGTCCAATGTACGCTCTCTGTTTCATCTGCTTCCTGGCTTCTTTACGTTTGCACTTAACCTTGCTTTATTTATCGTTTGCTCTGAGAGGATTGGGTCAGAACACGCAAGGTGTAATTAGGCCGGTCTTGTTTATCAAGCTGTTATGTGGGACAGCGATCTAAATTACTGTTGATGGCCCACAATTAAGGATGGGCCATGGCTATGGGTCTGTGCTGGCAGAAGATGGTAGGTTGCCATTTTATTGACTGTATTAGGATAATTGTGCTTGTGAAGGTTGTGCTCATAAGCGTCACGATGATCTGCTAATGGTTAATTACCTTATTGAGGCCTGTAGTTTTATCTAGTCTTAATTGCCGGTGGAGACGGCTGCTGGATACTTACAGAGCAGCGGTGGGCTGCCTGTGCATTATCTCACTGCACTCGTTTCCTTCAAGTGCTTTTCACAGTCTGAAGGTCTCCTACTCTGCACCCTTTCTAGCAGATATTGAGCCCGAATGGAGATGTCTTTTTTTAGGCCTCGCTGTTAAGTGGGTCAGTGGCATGATAAAGAAAAAGACAAATCTTTTACAAATGTAGTTGAAAATAGTGAGTGCTTATACATTGTTTTCTTTTGTTTTCATTGGATTTTGAAAAATTAAGTTACATATTAAAACTTAAAAGACTTAAAATGTTGATGTGTAACCAAGTAAAAAGTATTTTTTTTTTATTTAACAATTGAATATATGCATGTACATTATTATCAAGTAATTATCAATTAAATGTTGTGTCCATTAATATTAATCAGTATTCATTCGTTTTACACTGTAGACTTACTCTAAAATGGCATCTAGTTTTAGTTTTCAAAAATAATATTGTAGATGATGAAAAATGACAATGTTAATTCATTAGTTATTCATTGTGTTACTTTATACTTGTTTCAGTGAGCTACTATAGAGAGTGTGCATTCACATATGCATAAACAAGTTGCAATATTTGGTTTGTGTATGATTAATATGTAAAGGATAAGTATAGGTGAGTTTATTAACCTGCTAGCAAATTGCTTCGGTCTATTTGTTTTCATTCACTGTTCAACTTTAGCTTGTACAGTTTATGCATGTAAAACGGTGCATTTCCAACCTGAGTGACTATATAGACGGTTTCATCGTGTGCACGTGCCTGGACCTAAGTTAACTTCCGGTCTGTGTTGTGTATATCGGTCTGGCTGCAGTGCCTTGTACAAACGCAGTTAAAGTCAAGGTGATGAGTAGGCTGAAGTTGGGGTCAGGTGGTTGTGCTGTGGGATGTGTTTCCCATACATTTATTTATTTTTGGAGATTCGCCACAATTTTAAAACTGATCGATTTTCAAAAAGGCTTCATTGAATAAACATGAGTAACGTTACGTACTGCAAGTTTAATAATAATAATTCCTTACATTTATGTTTAAATATCAAAACGAGGCACAGGTGTTTTTATATCGCTGTATTTCTGAAGGAAGACTTGCATGTTATATGCCTGATAAAGCAGCGTGTGAGCGTACCAGCTCTGCTTTGTTTACAGCTGTTACTGGGGAAACCTCTATTTCTCGCGCTTTATGTCTATGCTTTAAAACATCTCCTGCTGGCAAAGAATGAATTTGCATTTTCATTAAGTCCGCCTGATCCACGCGGCAAACATATTTTGTTTGTTATCAAAAAATATCTATGCTAGAGGGACTTGGCTGTTGTTATTGATTCTATTTGGAAGTCTACCGGAAGTTAAGTTAGGTCCACAAAAGCGCGCATGCGCAGTAACGTTTGTTTACGTTGTTGCCGTTGAAACCGTCTATAATCGTGTTCCTTGTAGGTTTTTGTTCCTAAATTTTTTGCTACACTTGTGTTATGCAATTACCAAAATTGTAATGCACAAAAATCTACAAATATAATTTATTTTAATAAATTTAATTATTTTTTATATGCCTTAAAGGGTTAGTTCACCCAATAATCAAAATTATGTTATTAATAACTCACCCTCATGTCGTTCCAAACCCGTGAGACCTCCGTTTATCTTCGGAACACAGTTTAAGATATTTTAGATTTAGTCCGAGAGCTCTCAGTCCCTCCATTGAAACTGTGTGTAAGGTATACTGTCCATGTCCAGAAATGTAAGAAAAAACATCATCAAAGTAGTCCATGTGACATCAGAGGGTCAGTTAGAATTTTTTGAAGCATCGAAAATACATTTTGGTACAAAAATAGCAAAAACTACGACTTTATTCATCAGTCTTCTCTTCCGTGGCTGTTGTGAGAGAGTTCAAAACTCTGCAGTGTAGTGATATCCGGTTCGTGAACGAATCATTCAATGTAACCGGATCTTCTTGAACCAGTTCACCAAATCGAACTGAATCGTTTAAAATGGTTCATGTCTCCAATAAGCATTAATCTGCAAATGACTTAAGCTGTTAACTTTTTTAATGTGGCTGACACTCCCTCTGAGTTAAAACAAACCAATATCCTGGAGTAATTCATGTACTCAAACAGTACACTGACTGAACTGCTGTGAAGAGAGAACTGAAGATGAACACCGAGCCGAGCCAGATAATGAACGAACAATTGACTCGTTCTTGAGTCAAGAACCGGTTGCATCGGTTTTCGGATAACCAGTTCTTTTGGACAGTTCGATTCAATAAACCGGTTGAAGAAAACGGTTCACCGGTTCTTTTGCGCTCGACCTAATGACTTCATTTGCGATGATTTCCCTTGATTCAAGCCTTCGGTTTACCTGGGCTCATAACATTAGCACAGAATCAGTTCAGAATCAATCACCAAAAGAATCAGTTCGGTTCAGACGGTCTGTGTGTCATTCTGCTTCACGCTGAATCACACATGCGCAGTATCATCAGCTCCTTGGTTCTCGAATCAGATGCGTCTGACAGAAAAACGGTTCTTGACTCGAGAACAAGTCAACCTTTCGTTCGTGTTATTAATAACATAATTTTGATTATTGGGTGAACTAACCCTTTAACTTTAATTCAGATATTTGAAAAAAAAGAATGTGTTCAAGTCATTGCATGTTAATTGCATTTTAGAGTGTATTTGGAATAAATTAAAGGAGTCATGACCCACAATTTTCACTTTTCCACGAGAATCAATGTATGTTATGATTGCCTAACGATTATACACTGGCCGGGAAGCCGATATTTAAAAGTGAAGCGTTTGTTTACCTCAGGGTTTGTAAAATAGCCCACGTGCACGCGCATTCAAATACGAGATTTTGATTTCTTCAGGATATACAACCCGAATTCCGGAAAAGTTGGGACGTTTTTTAAATTTTAATAAAATGAAAACTAAAAGACTTTCAAATCACATGAGCCAATATTTTATTCACAATAGAACATAGATAACATAGCAAATGTTTAAACTGAGAAATGTTACACTTTTATCCACTTAATTAGCTCATTTAAAATTTAATGCCTGCTACGGGTCTCAAAAAAGTCGGCACGGGGGGCAACAAATGGCTAAAAAAGCAAGCAGTTTTGAAAAGATTCAGCTGGGAGAACATCTAGTGATTAATTAAGTTAATTGATATCAGGTCTGTAACATGATTAGCTATAAAAGCTTTGTCTTAGAGAAGCAGAGTCTCTCAGAAGTAAAGATGGGCAGAGGCTCTCCAATCTGTGAAAAACTTTAAAAACAATGTTCCTCAACGTCAAATTGCAAAGGCTTTGCAAATCTCATCATCTACAGTGCATAACATCATCAAAAGATTCAGAGAAACTGGAGAAATCTCTGTGCGTAAGGGACAAGGCCGGAGACCTTTATTGGATGCCCGTAGTCTTCGGGCTCTCAGACGACACTGCATCACTCATCGGCATGATTGTGTCAATGACATTACTAAATGGGCCCAGGAATACTTTTAGAAACCACTGTCGGTAAACACAATCCGCCGTGCCATCAGAAGATGCCAACTAAAGCTCTATCATGCAAAAAGGAAGCCATATGTGAACATGGTCCAGAAGCACCGTCGTGTCCTGTGGGCCAAGGCTCATTTAAAATGGACTATTTCAAAGTGGAATAGTGTTTTATGGTCAGACGAGTCCAAATTTGACATTCTTGTTGGAAATCACGGACGCAGTGTCCTCCGGGCTAAAGAGGAGGAAGACCTTCCAGCATGTTATCAGTGTTCAGTTCAAAAGCCAGCATCTCTGATGGTATGGGGGTGCATAAGTGCATACGGTATGGGCAGCTTGCATGTTTTGGAAGGCTCTGTGAATGCTGAAAGGTATATAAAGGTTTTAGAGCAACATATGCTTCCCTCCAAACAACGTCTATTTCAGGGAAGGCCTTGTTTATTTCAGCAGGACAATGCAAAACCACATACTGCAGCTATAACAACAGCATGGCTTCGTCGTAGAAGAGTCCGGGTGCTAACCTGGCCTGCCTGCAGTCCAGATCTTTCACCTATAGAGAACATTTGGCGCATCATTAAACGAAAAATACGTCAAAGACGACCACGAACTCTTCAGCAGCTGGAAATCTATAAAAGGCAAGAATGGGACCAAATTCCAACAGCAAAACTCCAGCAACTCATAGCCTCAATGCCCAGACGTCTTCAAACTGTTTTGAAAAGAAAAGGAGATGCTACACCATGGTAAACATGCCCCGTCCCAACTATTTTGAGACCTGTAGCAGAAATCAAAATTGAAATGAGCTCATTTTGTGCAAAAAATTGTAAACTTTCTCAGTTTAAACATTTGCTATGTTATCTATGTTCTATTGTGAATAAAGTATTGGCTCATGTGATTTGAAAGTCTTTTAGTTTTCATTTTATTAAAATGTAAAAAACGTCCCAACTTTTCCGGAATTCGGGTTGTACCATATATGGACACCGCAGCAGGAAGCTCGCCCCTTCCCCTCTCCCCCTCATATTCAGTCGCGAAAGACGCTGGAGTAGTGCACACGTGAGTTGCTCTGTGGTTGACTGCCAGAATCAACATGTAAATGTGTTTTCTCTACCAAGAACGGACCTAGCTATCAGAGACCAGTGGATTAAATTCATTTTTAATGACGCGGTTCCTTCAACCCTTCCACTGGCTTATCGTTACGTGTTTGTGCTAAACATTGTACGCCGAAATCCTTCACAAATTTGGGGCAATATCAGGCGAAGTTGGCATCGAAGCTCGGGGAAAAGCGCCATTCCAACAAAATTGGCTGCAATTGCAACGGTAAGACTGTTTTTATTGCTCTACTGTGTGTAACAAACAGCATAACTGCTAATGCAGCTATTGTATGCTATTGCGTCCGTCACTAGACAAATAAACGAAAGACTGGAGGTGAAGTAATTATTTATGTTCCCTGTAAACGGACTGCAAAAACGGATTTTTGACTGCATTATAATGATTTCTTAATTCAGAATATGATCAAGATTGCGTAGGTTGATGTGTTCGGGGAATTTGCCAGTTAATAGTAACATTTAAAGCCCCTTAAATGAACTAAATGACTCGAAAAAAGATTTGTTCATTTTGATGAACTAGTTTGAACAAGAGAGTCTGGCGTTGCCAGATTGGGTGTTTTTTCTGCTACATGTTAAGGCCGGTTTACGGTGTGTTTTCGCCTAGAAGGCTTTCTAGAAATCTGGAATCCTACTGAACGAAGTTAAACTGAGAGAGCGTGGCATTCACAGACACCAGAATGAACGACGTTCACGTTCAGTAACGTTCATCAGGCAGTAATGCGGTACGTTCAGTTCATGTTCACCCAAAATATGAACGAGTTCATGAACTATCGTTCAATGAGCGCGTCCAGGCACAACTCTGGCGGGAGTATTAGCTTCGAGGTATGGGGAATGGCTGCTAACGTACTTTGCAAAAAACAAATGACTGAGATCATCATGAATTCGGTTATTGTTTATTTATTGCCTAACGCTTACATGAGGCCCCGTCTAGTTTGTGTGTGTGTGTGCTCACGTCTTATATTTGTGTGTGTGTGCTGTGCTCACGTCTCATATGAGTAACTTTATGTGCGTAGATAGTTCATATACATGTATGTGTGACTAGTACTTAGTATATATGCAGGCGTGTTTCATATGTGTGCGTGAATGAAGTTTGATTTAAGCCCTAAACGGCGCTGGCCTGGAAGCCGGTCGCGTTCATTCACAACTTGCGCCATGATGTCAGTTTGTAATGATATGCTAAAGCGTTACCTGCGGTGTCAACCCCCCTCCTTCCTGCAACCAATCAACGTGCCCCTCATTTGCATTATTATAATGACCGTCCACGACAGCCAAAATATCGCATCAGATCTCGCGAGACAATAATGCCTACAGAGATAAGGGTCTGAGGAGCTCTGTTTATTTTTTTTTCAATTTTTTTTTTTAGAAGGGCCTGAAAGACTATAATACAGAAGTAGGTATCCAAGGTAATATGAGGGTATGACTCCTTTAATTAATTTGCATTAATTTGAAGGGAGAAAAAAAGCATTATATTGGCACATTACCTGTATTTGTTCAACACTACTTCTATATGTCTGTATATTTTAGTGTGCATTCACTGTAGGTAATCATTTTGATTTTTTGCCTCAGGGACTTATGTGCCAACTGCTAATAGCAAATTAAAATCAGCAGGGAAACAGAACGACCAATGAATGCCTGTGTTTAATAACAGAGGAATGCCTGCAAGGGCGACCAACACCCATTGTCAGGAAAAAGTCTGGATATCTCTCTGGAGAGATCATTCAATTTCAGTTGAGCAATTCAGTCAATTGCTGGGGCAGCTAAAGCAGTGTGTTGGATGCTTTGAGATTAAAATATCTTGTTTTGTAGCAAGACAAGAGCTTTGGTATCATTTCCAAGGTGCCCATTTGTAATATCTAACTACCCCCCCCCCCCCCCCCCCCGTTCATAGAGCTTTTTTCATCTGCTCTTTCTTCCTCATTATGCATCTGCCTCTACTTGAGATGTCCGCAGTTGTTAATTGTTGCTTAGGGTTTATGGGGAAAAAGAGCCAGGAATTATTTAGGCCTCATAAACAGAATAAACAGCCCTTAGACAGTGATAGCTACACTCAAACAACATCAAAGTATAAATTACCAAGCCATTAAGCTGGAAAAAAGCCTTTGAGTTGATTTACACTGCTCGCCCTCCACTGAGTGTGACCATTACAGACATGATCCCCGACTTTGACTTTAATGAAGTTTAATAAAGTTTACCCATCTTGTGCTGCTGTTTTTTTCTTTTCATCTTGATTGCTATAAGGTATTAGGAGTAATGAGTGTTTTTTTGCCCTGGGTCCCAGACAGAGAGACAGAAATGGAAGAACATATGAAGTCAGAATGCTTGATGTCTGTTTTGAAGACTAGCACAACTTTTGCCCCCACCATTAATTATTTGTTTGATTAATGATGTCCTTAAAATATGCAGCTCACTATTCAGTGATTTAATGTTTTGCTGTTTCTTTTAGCTCACTCTTAGAAAAGGGAACTTAAAAGCAGTAGATTTTATTGAAATATCTATTTTCTTACAACATAGCTCAATTATTCTGGACTTGAATTCAAATGGGAGTCTTATAGTTCTTATGAGTGCAAATTTTTGGATTTTCATCCTGCTGTATTTAAGGCCCATTCTCACCAGAAGGGATAATGATAAGTATTTTGTTTTAATAATTGAGCTCACTCCATGAAAATAGGAAAATTCACACCACAACTATAACGAAAATAACATAGAGTAACAGTAACGTTGGAATCTCTTTCAGTAAAAATATTTTTTCAGCTGACGAACGATAAAATCTTTGACGGTCAATTAGAATCAACTGTGCTTTAAAGAGCTTAAGCATTTAAAGTGGCAGACAACAGACCTTTAGCACATGCTTAGAATAAACTACAGTCAGTTTATTCTAAGCATATCATGTGTTGAAGTGAACAGCAATCTAGTTATTGTGTATATATAATTTGTATTTATTTATTTATTTATTTTGGTGTAAATGGGTCTTTACTATGGATGTAAGCCTGTCCACATGGTGAAAATTGTTTGCACCAGTATTTGTTTATATATATATATATATATATATATATATATATATATATATATATATATATATATATATATATATATATAAACAAATATATATATATTTGCGTTGAGGGACTCCCGTGCCACTAGAGACGTGAGCTGCCGGACCCGCGATCCGGATGGGAACCGCACCCGTTTACACGGCCGGCGGGCCGTCCATCCCCTGCCAGCGCCGCGGCCAACGAGAGTGATGCGGCCGCTAGAGGAAGCCGCCGCCCCTCGCGCCCCGGACCGAAGAGGGGAGGGCGTGTGGCCGCCGGACTCCGCCCCTTACCTGGACCCTTCCTCCATGAACACTGCCCGACCTACACAAACCCCGCAGCACGACGAGGACACCAGATTCACTGTTTATTTTGGACACTCTTTCCCTTTGGCCACTTTCATCCCCTGTTTTATTTGATTTCTGTTAATAAAAGCCTCTCCGAGGCCTGACGCCACACCCACTGTGTTTGTCTTGTGCTCCTCCCGTCACAGTGGTGGAGAATGCGGGCAAGGCGGAGCCTAGACAGCGCAGTTAGGAAACATCTGGTGACGTCACTCCCTCTCGCTTCCAACCGTTCGTGAGAACCCGGACTGGGACGGAGGAAAACCGGGGACAGCCTCCCAGCCACAAAAGGGGTAAGTGACTTCTCTGTTATTGTCATTTTACCCTGTGGTTGGTTGAGGCTGTCATTAAAACCCGGTTTCTCTGTCCCTGTTCCGGTGCGCTGCGAGAGGGAGGACTGCCCGGAGAGGAATCCCCGCCCACTCCAACCGTTTGGAGCCTGGTTGAGGATGGTAGCACTCCCGTGTGGGCGGCGCCCTGATGATGGGGATGTCGCTTGGGAGGGGGAATGTGACGAGTCAGCTGCCTCCTCCCTGATTGTCACCGGCACCCCGTCCTAAATCGCCGCCCTTCACCAGGCTCCCGACTGGAGTGGGTCTGTGAGAGGAGGGGCAAAGGACGAGTCAGGGCTGGCGGCGTGTGATGGGGCACACCTGACGGAAATGGAGCCTCATCACCGCCGCTGTTTAAAAGCCCAACGTGCCTCTCCTCGGGAGACCGGTCTCTTCCCCGTGCATGCACACTGGTGTCCTCGCTGGTCCAGGAAGGGTGCGTTGAGGGACTCCCGTGCCACTAGAGACGTGAGCTGCCGGACCCGCGATCCGAATGGGAACCGCACCCGTTTACACGGCCGTCGGGCCAGGATGCCGGGCCATCCATCCCCTGCCAGCGCCGCGGCCAACGAGAGTGATGCGGCCGCTAGAGGAAGCCGCCGCCCCTCGCCCCCCGGACCAAAGAGGGGAGCGCGTGCGGCCGCCGGACTCTGCCTCTTACCTGGACCCTTCCTCCATGAACACTGCCCGACCTACACAAACCCCGCAGCACGACGAGGACACCAGATTCCCTGTTTATTTTGGACTGTCTTCCCCTTTGGCCACTTTTATCCCCTGTTTTATTTGATTTCTGTTAATAAAAGCCTCTCCGAGGCCTAACGCCGCGCCCACTGTGTCTGTCTTGTGCTCCTCCCGTCACAATATACATTTCTTTTTTATATATAAAATTAATAATATAATGATATTCCAAATTTGCCTGACAGTAATGCAAGGGATGTCAATGACCTCTAGTGCTTTTCAAACTTTTTTTATTCTAAGGGCACCCAAATTTAATGATCTCCTTGCGAGGGACCATCCATCCATTTTCCAAACCGCTTGTCCATTGTAGGGTCATGGGGATGCTGGAGCCTATCCCAGCTTCTTAGTAACACCTGGGATGGATGGCCAGTCCATTGCAGGGTTAACACACACACACATACTGACACATTCACACACTCTCTCACACCTACGGGCAATTTATGGTCTCCGTTTGACCTATGCAGCATGTCTTTGGATTGTGGGGGAAATCACTCTTGCAGACCCCTTTTCTAAAATATAAAAGCTACTACATATTTGTGTATAAAGAATTATTAATTCTGTGTGAAAAAATATATATATTAAAATATATATTGAATGAATATAATTGTTTTGATAAGAAATAATAATAATAATTTGGGAGAGTAATTTAAAATCTAAATTCCATTGATGACAGTCATGAATAGTACAGCAGTGTTTCTTGCACATGCAACAACAAGCACAAGATTGACTATTCTGTAATAAATAGTATTCTAAAAACATACAAATATGTCACAAAATTATTAGATATTGTTTAGCATAAAAGTTGTTCTGTTGTTTTGCACTGTAAGTTGAATTGTTTTTAATAGAATCTTTGAATCTGATGAAAAACTGAAATATGGAATAATCAGCTATATATATATATATATATATATATATATATATATATATATATATACACATTTATTTTTTCAAACAGGTGTATATGCATATTCATATGACATACATGCAATGTGACAGACTGACAGTGACATGCATTTGGTACAACACAAATACAAGTATTAATCTGATTAATCTATTTATCAGTAAATGTACTCACCCTCAGGCCATACAAGCTGTAGATGAGTTTGTTTCTTCAACAGATTTGAATACAATTTGCATTAAATCACTTTTTCACCTGCAGTGATCCTCTGCACTGTGTCAGAAACAGAATTCAAACAACTGATTAAACATCACAATAATCCACTAGTAATCCATAATATTGCTTTCTCCTAGGGCTGTGTCACGATACAGGGGTTGCGATACTATATGTTGCAGTATATTGCGATACTGTAAGCAAGATGGTATATTGGGATGTTTCTTATTTTAGAAATAAGACAATAGGATATCATTTTAGGAAAACTGTCATTTAGAACACACCACCATACAAATCTTAACAAAACAAAAAAACATTTGCATACACGCCTATCTATCTACAGTAGGTGGACAACCAGAATGGGTAATACCGCCGCGTGTACCTCCGCCACAGCGTTAACTGCAAGTCAAACGCGTGTTAAAATCATTCGCAAAACTACCGCCAGGTGGCGCAAATGGGCGGATTGCGAACTGAATGTAATTGTAAAATGTTGGTTTGTAAACGGAGATGAAAGGAAGATGTAAAACAACAATAACATTATAATATAACATTGTAACATCCTTAAAAACCATTTTTTTTACAGTGAGTTGATTTCAAAACGTGGGATAGTCTTAGGCTACAGCCTACTCATCAAAAATGTAAAGAAAGACCTTTACACAAAGGCTCTTTTGCATGCTATTGTTATTAAAAAGTCATTACATATAAGGCCTATATATATATATATATATATATATATATATATATATATATATATATATATATATATATATATATATATATTAGGGGTTGAACGACTAGTGCTTTTTTAAAGTCGACTTTTATGTGATGAAAGTCGAGTTGAAGTCGACTAGTCGCTGATGACGTTATTAATGAACATAAGCTTGGAGCTGTTGGATAAGCTTGGAGTGACACACGAACTGCTGCCTATATGTGTGTGCGTTACAATGCAGCAGCGCATTAGATGAGAACAGCAATTTACTTACCTGTACAAGCTGTTTAGAATGTGCGTTCTCCCGTTCAGTTTTGAGCATCCAGTAATATAATCACACATGCATGTGGAGTGCTTTCATAGTATGTTTGTATTTGTTATTTTAACTGTTTGGAAATGGACCGTAAATGTGGAAGTCCTTCCAAGGTTTATCCTGTTGTGCCCTCTATAGGATCGGCGACTAGTCGATGTCAAGCTTAAAGCGTCATGGCAGACCACTGAAGTCGACTAATCGATTAGTCGGTGCAACCCCTAATATACATATATATATATATATATATATATATATATATATATATATATATATACACACACACACACGGATTAAAAGCTAAATGTTTTCATTTCGGTTCATTCTTGATTAAAAAAAATCTTCAGGTTCCATATGCAGAGCGAAATGAGAACGTTCCAGCATTTAGAAATAATTCTTATTAACTTGATTTTTCAAACTGCTACCACTTTGAATTTTCGAATTATGCCTTTAATTTGTGACCAAAAATTTAGTATTTTCTGTTTCAGCTGTTTGATCGCGCTGCTGGCTCACGTGCACATATTCATTAGAAACAGCAGCCGTTCACCGTGCCATTCGGTGTGAGCAGCGGTCCACTTTGGCATATTTTTGTTTATTATGATTTTTTTTCATCGATACTGAAACACGTGTGAACTACAAAGCCTATTTTACCTAATGAATAATAGTTAAGCTTCAAATGGGCAACATCACGAATATCGAAAATGGAAATGTATATTATTATATACTCAACTTATATTTATCCATTAGAATTATATATATTTTTATATGATAAATTTGTTACTGATAAATGTGTTAAATTTAAATGATTTGTTGTAAAGTGAAGGGAACTAAAAATATCCTGTTGGTACATTAGCCTATAACATGATTAGGCCTGCAGTTATTATTTCTGAATGTAATAAAATGCAGCTTATATGACTTATATATTCTTTTTCCTCTCACAAACTTAATTTATTTTTTAGCGTGTTAAAAAAAAAAAAAACATGCAGCAACGAAAATAGGCAATTAATCGGTTAAAATTTGTTACTGTGGGTTAACAAATTTACATTATATACTTAGGAACAGAGTCTGGGCTTAATCTAGGCTACGTTGTTAACCTCTTAGCCTACACCCCGACGCCCTCGTCCTGAAAGCCTCTCAACTCACACTTGTCAGTGTTTATGAATAGATTAAATGAAACGGGACAAATTTAATCTTGACAAACTATGTATCGTTATAAAGATCTAAGCCTCAAGCATCGACGACAGATCGCTGTTTTTCAATGGAAAGCTTATAAAGACTGTATTTGCTACTTTTGTGTAAGCAGTACACATAAAAAACATGAACATTAGAAACGTTGTACATACCAGATCCGTCGTAATAATGAGTAATAAACACATCCACAGCTGTAAATCCTGGTTTAGTTAGAAAGGTAAGGGTCCACTGAACGACATCTCATGGAGCACGTTTAGTCCAACGAAGCAATAACGTTGTAATATGGATCATAATTCCTTTGTTTACGTTTCAGTTCTTCAGCGACAGAACTGTTTGTGTCCGTTATGGAATAACTCACGGTCGGAAACTGCGTCTTGGTAGTAAAAAAACGGCATGGTTTTGCAGCGTAGTGTCACAAACAGAATGAGACAATCCATTGGAAAAAAGAATGAATGAAAGATATGCGAAAGATAGTTTATTTGAATTTTGCCACTCCCTCGTGACGCACTCTGACGCACCTGTCAGCTGATGGAGGCAGAACTTATAGCGATCGCCTTTTTCTTTGTTTTATTTTTCAACAGTTTTTATATATGTGAGAGTATTTTTTATGTTGAATGTGAATGTATCTGCATGATTACCATCTGTTTGAGTGCAAATCAGCCCAAATCAGCTCGCTATTACTGCATGATCACGGCTATCAAAGTGAACGCGTCTATATGAATAGAGGGAGTGGATTATTTACTTTATGGCACATTTGTGTTATTACCATCTGTATAAGTGGCCATCAGCACTTACTTGCATCGTAATTCATTGTAAATACTGCATTTCTAGCAATCTCAGGATGTTCTGTAATTGGCAAACAAAGTTAAATCTTTTTTATTTTTATTTTTATTCTTATTTTTCTTACTCAAATTATTCTTATTGTATTTTTCTAGTGCTCAAATAAATCATTTATATGATGTCTAAGTTTCTGTCAAGTGTTCTCTTACGAGAGCTCTCTCGTACTGCGTCTTAGCTAAGACGCTACGGGAAAAGTCTCTTTTCACGAAATACTGAAGCAAAAAATTATCCTTAATTTTGTATTTTTGTAAAGCGCATTTGCAGCAGTACACAGCCATAGGCGAGACGGCTCGTTCGCTCATTGGCTTGTTCTGTGGCAACAGCACAGCCTATCGAGCGCAGGCTGATGCAACATCAGACCAATAAGGGCGCTTCGCGCCCTTCTTGCCACTTCCCGGCGAAACGGGTGTGGCCCAACCTATAAAAGGAGCTCGAAAAGGCTGACTCACCTGATTTTTCATCTCTTCAGCGAAGCTCACGCATCACTGGATCACGAAGGAAGCAAGCGCTGCCTGAGAAGCATATCAGCGGGACGAGCCATTCTGAAGCTGCTGGCCTTCGCCGCCTTCCACTGCCGTTCCTGCTGCGCTGTCCAGCGCCTATATCCTTTCAATTCTGTTATATCCAACTGTTCTTTATGTGTGTGTGTGTGTGTTCGCCTTGCGACACACACTCGTAAAAGAGCTTGCGTCTTTTTTAAGATGCCTTCCTGCGGCTCGTCAGAGCCCCACTCAGCGAGGGAGACCGGTACGTCATCTGTGTCTCCTGCCTGGGTGAAGATCATGCAGCGCTCGAGCTCGCTGACGGCGGATGCCCTCACTGCGAGCTGTTGCCATGGTGACTCTGAGGACTCGCCTGGCCTTTTTCTCTGAGCCTGCATTCTCCGCTGCGCGGAGGCGCCATGAAAGCGCCGCTTCCAGCGTATTCCGGAACCGTCTTCAGCTCAACCGAGCTTGCCGGTTCGCCCTGCTTCACCGGCCTCCCCTGCATCGCTTCCCGGTGGGCAGCGCCCGCTGTTTGCTAGCGCGTCGTCCGAGGAAGCACTTGCATTCTCCACACTGGATGATGCTAAAAACAGGAACTACCAGTCACTTCCGCCGGTGGAACAGGCGATAGCGACGCACCTTTGTCCGCCCTCTGCTGGACGGCGGCAAAAGCGGTGTTGCCATCTAAAGCCTGCTGTGTGACGCTGCGTCTGCACTACTCACGATGGCTGCTTCATCGAAGCGCAGGTGTACGAGTTCCGCTGTGGCCGAGCTCTCACCCAAGCGCGCCACTGTTTCAGTTCCAGGAAACAGGACTGTCTCAGCGTTTTCTGCAACACGCAAGCCTGCACAGTTGCCCGCTTGCCTGCACACAAAAGCCATTATCACAACAGCTTCAGCAACGCAGCTCGAGACCCCCGTTCTCGCTCTACCGGCCGTCGCCCCGCGCCACGGGGACCGCGGCAGAGGATTACGGTGAGGCCGGGAGCCCCGAAGCCATCCTAGGAAAGCCATCTATGCCTGCTGCATGACGCTGCGTCTGCACTACACACGATGGCTGCTTCATCGAAGCGCCGGTGTAAGAGTTCCGCTGTGGCCGGGCTCTCACCTAAGCGCGCCGCTGTTTCAGTTCCAGGGATTGTGACTGTTTCAGCGTCTTTTGCAATGCGCAAGCCCGTACGGTTGCCCGCTTGCCTGCACACAAAAACCGTTATCACGGCTACCCAGATATTTCCCGAAATAGGTGTAATTTCTGGTGTCCCGGCCATGGACGATGGTGCTATAAATGTAGTGACGATGCCCACTGCTCAGTGCCCATCTCCACATATAAGCACAGCCCTTCACACAGGGCTAGCGCCCATAAAAGCGACTCAAGTCGATCACGCGCACTACATGGTAAACGTGCCCACTCCTCAGTGCCCACAATCACTATGTCACACGCGTCATGTGGTTTCTGTAAAAACGAAACCCGTGCACGTTCGTCCGGCCACGGCCGATGGTGCTATAAATGTAGTGACTCCTCAGTGCCCATCTCCACATGTAAGCACAGCCCTGCACACAGGGCTCGCGCACACAAGATCGACTCGGATCGGTCACGCGCGCCACATAGTAAACGTGCCCACTCCTCAGTGCCCACATACACTGTTACACACGGCGCGTGGTTTCTGTAAAAGCGAAACCCATGCACGTACGCTCTGCCCAGGCAGACAGCGAGTCGAAAGTGGTAAATGTGCACGTTTGCAGCCCACAGTTACTCGCAGACGTCACGAGTCCCACGGGACCCGTTCAGCCCTCCCCCAATCGGTTAAGCACCGGGATGGGGGCGAGGACAAGCGATCTGCCCGCTGTGATCAGCGCGCTCCCCGCCTCAAATGCCACAGGCGTAACGCCCATGGTGCAGCGCACCCAAGCGCCGCCGATGCCCAGTCAACAGAGCGCGCTTCGCATCCAGCCTTTAGCCATTCATGCAGATGCATGGTCAGCGCTTCCAGGGGTTTTGGATTGGGTGCTAGGCATTATAAAGAGAGGCTACTCGCTACAGTTTTTTCGACGCCCTCCGCGCTTTTTAGTGCGCGTCGAAACTACGGTCAAAACAGAAGTAGCACACATACTTCGAGCCGAAATATCAAAACTGTTGAGCAAAGGGGCTGTAGAGCCTGTGTCTCGAGCTCAAAGCGAGGGGGGGCTGTACAGCAGATACTTTCTGGTGCCCAAGAGAGACGGGGGTCTCAGGCCCATACTGGATCTAAGACAGCTGAACAAGGCATTGATGAAATGCAGTTTCAGAATGCTTACGACCAGGAAGCTCCTCGCGCAGATTCGCAGAGGGGACTGGTTCATGTCAATAGATCTGAAGGACGCGTATTTTCAAATACAGATAGCGTCAAGTCACAGGCGATTCGAGATTCGCCTTCGAGGGCCAGGCATACCAGTTTACAGTCCTGCCGTTCGGCTTGTCCGGGCTCCTCGTACGTTTACTCTTAGACTCAGAGGCATGCGAGTGCTGAATTACTTGGACGACTGGCTGATTCTGGCTCGATCACGAGCGGAGACGATTCTGTTTTTGGGTATAGTTCTGAACTCGTGTTCCATGACGGCGCGGCTGTCACCACAGCGCGCGTTGGGCATTCAGCGCGCAGCGAGTTCTTTCCGCTGCGGCGCAACCGTTTCGCTCAAACACTGTCAGAGGGTGCTGGGCCTCATGGCCTCAGCATCTCCGGTTCTGCAGCTGGGCCTGCTCCGCATGCGCCGCATGTGCCGCGCAGAGCGTGGGTGTCTGGCCGACTGCGTCTCAAGGTCAGTCAGACCTGTGTCACAGCCCTGAAACCCTGGACAGCAAACGGCTGGTACCAATCAGGTGTAAGCCTGGGGACTTCTCCGAATGTGAAGATGGTGTCGACGGACGCCTCCACTTCGGGATGGGGAGCGCTGCTCGAGGGCAGACCGTCCTTTGGCCTGTGGTCAGAACGGGAAAAGCTCCATCATATCAACTGTCTGGAAATGCTGGCAGTGGAGAACGCGCTGATGCGCTTTTGTCCCCAAATCAAGGACCACCACGTCTTAGTCCGTTCGGACAACATGTCTGTGGTGGGCTCAGCGCAACGTGCGTTCGCTGAGGGCAGTGCATGTGCCTGGGCTACAGAATCTGGGTCCAGACAGGCTGTCCAGAGGCAATGTTCCTACGGGCGAATGGTCTCTACACCCGCGAACAGTCCGGCTGTTGTGGGAGAGATTTGGCAGGGCGGAGGTGGACCTCTTCGCGTCCCACGAAAACGCTCACTGCCCCGCGTTCTTTTCCAAGAACGAAAGCGCGCTGTCACGGAAATGGCCGTGCTGCCCGCTTTATGCTTTCCCTCCCGTCTCCCTCCTTCCGCAGGTGATAGAACGGGTGAGAGAAACGAGATGTTCAATACTGCTTGTAGCACCTCTTTGGAAGAACCAACCATGGTTCCCAGATTTGATGCAGTTAGCAGATGACGCCCCGTGGCCAGTACCGTTGAGGAGGGACCCCCTCTCGCAGGCCAGGGGTTCGATTTGGCACCCTCAACCGGAGTGGTGGTCCCTCCATGTGTGGGCGCTCAACGGTTACCCGCTGATCTCGCAGTGGGAGTGCTAAATACCATCACTCAGGCTAGAGCTCAGTCGACACGACGTCTGTATGCCTCGAAGTGGTCGGTGTTCTCCAGCTGGTGCACAGCTCGAGGATGTTCACCCCTTAGTTGTGAGGTGACGGAGGTTCTCTCCTTCCTACAGGAGCTGTTGGATAAGGGCAGAGCCCCATCCACGCTCAAAGTTTATGTAGCGACCATCGCAGCGTCTTCTGAAACAGCGCTCGGTCAGTCAATAGGAAGGAATGATTTGGTCATCCGCTTCCTTAGAGGACCTAGGAGGCTGAATCCTCCCAGACCTCCGTCAGTCCCTATGTGGGACCTCGCGGCGGTTTTGGAGGCCATGAAGGGTCCCCCTTTTGAGCCTATCCAATCAATTAGCCTTCAGCATCTGTCGTTCAAGACAGTGTTCTTGTTGGCTCTCACTTCAGTGAAGCGTGTGGGTGATCTGCACGCGCTCTCGGTGAGCCAGTCGTGCTTGGAGTTTGGGCCTAATGACTCAAGGGTCATACTCGAACCTAGGCACGGTTATGTGCCGAAATCCCTAAACACGCCGTTTCGGGCTCAGGTTATTGCCCTGTCTGCCCTGCCGGTGTCAGGAGAGGATAGAGACTCGAGTCTTCTTTGCCCTGTCAGGGTTTTAAGAGCTTATGTGTCTCGCTCTGCTGCCTTTCGACAGACTGAGCAGCTGTTTGTCTCGTCCGGTGGACGTTCCAAGGGAATTGCTGTTTCGAGACAGACTCTATCCAGATGGATAGTTGACGCTATAGCATTAGCTTACGCTTCCAGGGGCCTTCAGTGCCCTCTGGGCGTCAGAGCACACTCCACAAGGGGCGTCGCCTCGTCATGGGCGTGGTCTACTGGGATCTCCTTGCAGGATATATGTATGGCGGCAGGTTGGGCCTCGCCGTCTACATTTATCAGGTTCTATAACCTGGAGGTTCCCACCTTGCAAGCAAGGCTGCTGTCGGTAGAGTCGAATCAGGGCCCTGAAGGGAACTCTGAGTTCGTGAGCGTTATGCGCTGCCGACTGTTATATGGGCAGTATTGCGTAAGACCCGCATTGCCACATTGGTCAGGCCTTGCCTCGGCTGTGTGATTTCATATTGTCGCATCTACGGATGCTGCTAGATATGGGACGGAGGGCTTCCCCCCTTCCTGTCCTGGACTCTCTGTGAGTCCCTCAGGTGACTGTGCACTGTAAATCCTGGGCGTTGCTTCAGGTTTATTGGTGTGTGATCCCTGCGCGCACGGCGTTTTACATTGGGTTCCCGTAGCGTCTTAGCTAAAACGCAGTACGAGAGAGCTCTCGTAAGAGAACGTACTCGGTTACTAACGTAACCTCGGTTCTCTCTAGAAGAGCGAACGAGTACTGCGTTCTCTGCCGTGCGTACGATTCACTCTGGTTCACTTCGGCGATGAAATAAATCAGGTGAGTCAGCCTTTTCGAGCTCCTTTTATAGGTTGGGCCACACCCGTTTCGGCGGGAAGTGGCAAGAAGGGTGCGAAGCGCCCTTATTGGTCTGATGTTGCATCAGCCTGCGCTCGATAGGCTGTGCAGTTGCCGCAGAACAAGCCAATGAGCGAACGAGCCGTCTCGCCTATGGCTGTGTACTGCTGCAAATGCGCTTTACAAAAATACAAAATTAAGGATAATTTTTTGCTTCAGTATTTCGTGAAAAGAGACTTTTCCCATAGCGTCTTATCTAAGACGCAGTACTCGTTCGCTCTTCTAGAGAGAACCGAGGTTACGTTTAGTAACCGAGTACGTTTTATAACTGAAAAAAAAACTATGCAGTGGTATGTTTACTGACTAAATAGTTTGTAGAAGCCTTCAATACTATTGGGAAATATATTTTCTTATATTTGGGGGGTGGGGGGTCTAGACATAGTCTCAGAAAATTATTTGCAGGAGTCTCATGATATTTTTCATGATATCTTATTCAGATTTTAAATAGAAACTCATGAGACATGTGGCTTTCAACCCATTACTTTTCTAGATTGCTCCAGGACTCATTTCATGTATTTTTATATCAAATAAAAAAATAATTAAGTGTGGTAAAAAAAAAAATCAAGGCACTTCATTGTCTATAACTTTTAATATTTTTGAGCATTATCAAATCTGGTTGATAAAAAGTAAAGCCCAAAGGGTCTTCTTTCCAAAGACACCAAAATTATGTTTGTAACACACTGAAGTAGGAAACTGTTACAATTATAAGTTAGGTAGAGCACTTCAGCTGTGAGTCCCATAATGGGGGGTGCTAAAATTTAGTGTATGCTATTATCCAGTTTTTTTTTTCATTGCATCTGAAATTTGCTTTGTGCATCACATTCACTTTGTGCGTTCTGACGCAGAACCTGCCTCCCGCGATGGTCAGCTGTGGACAATTTCAAAATGTTTGAAATAAAGGTTTGCTGTCCCATTTTATACAGGAATTGTTCATTTAAAAAAAAAAAAATTAACATTCACTGTGACATTTTACCCTTTTTAACTTACCGTATTTTTCGGACTATAAGTCGCACCTGAGTATAAGTCGCATCAGTCCAAAAATGCGTCATGATGAGGGGAAAACATATATAAGTCGCACTGGACTATAAGTTGCATTTATTTAGAACCAAGAACCAAGAGAAAACATTACCTTCTCCAGCCGCGAAAGGGCGCTCTATGTTTTCAGTGTAGACTACAGGAGCACAGAGCAGCATTGAGCGCCCTCTCGCGACTGTAGACGGTAATGTTTTCTCTTGGTTCATTTCTCTCGGTTCTAGTCAAATTAATTTTGATAAATAAGTCGCACCTGACTATAAGTCGCAGGACCGGCCAAACTATGAAAAAAAGTGTGACTTATAGTCCGGAAAATACGGTATATACTCCTTGAGATTTTAAAGTCAGCTTAATAGTTTCAGATTCAAGTTGAATCTAGTATAAAAAAAAAAAGAAGGTTTGGTAGCACTTTCTGTGAAGCCTGTATTTATAATACATTTTAAGTGTATTCTTAAGGCATTATAATGAATGCATTATAAAAAACCTTATAAAATGTTGTATCATCTCATGAATAATCATTAATATATTATAGAGCTGAAACAACGAATCGATTTAATCGATTAAAATCGATTATTAAAATAGTTGTCAACTAATTTAGTCATCGATTCGTTGCTAAATAACTTATTTGCCGTAAGCGGCTCATTTCGTGCATATTTCAAATCTGCGGTGACCAAAGTGTGGCAGTAATGAGCCACCGGAGGTTTTACTCAGCCAGTACAGCAGGAGAAGTAGCGAATAGCCAGTAGCTGGCCTCGTTTTATGTCACGTGCTTCCCGAACAGCGTCTCTGCAGCATTCCGCGGGATGTGGGAGTACTTTACTTTGAGCCTTCAAAAAAGAAGATTAACCTGTAAACTCTGCACTACTGAACTGTTTAAGGGGCCGTTCACATATTGCGTCTTTTGCGCGCAATATGTGAAATAGGTTTGCTGTCCCATTTTATACAGGAATTGTTCATTTAAAAAAAAAAAAATTAACATTCACTGTGACATTTTACCCTTTTTAACTTACCGTATTTTTCGGACTATAAGTCGCACCTGAGTATAAGTCGCATCAGTCCAAAAATGCGTCATGATGAGGGGAAAACATATATAAGTCGCACTGGACTATAAGTTGCATTTATTTAGAACCAAGAACCAAGAGAAAACATTACCTTCTCCAGCCGCGAAAGGGCGCTCTATGTTTTCAGTGTAGACTACAGGAGCACAGAGCAGCATTGAGCGCCCTCTCGCGACTGTAGACGGTAATGTTTTCTCTTGGTTCATTTCTCTCGGTTCTAGTCAAATTAATTTTGATAAATAAGTCGCACCTGACTATAAGTCGCAGGACCGGCCAAACTATGAAAAAAAGTGTGACTTATAGTCCGGAAAATACGGTATATACTCCTTGAGATTTTAAAGTCAGCTTAATAGTTTCAGATTCAAGTTGAATCTAGTATAAAAAAAAAAAGAAGGTTTGGTAGCACTTTCTGTGAAGCCTGTATTTATAATACATTTTAAGTGTATTCTTAAGGCATTATAATGAATGCATTATAAAAAACCTTATAAAATGTTGTATCATCTCATGAATAATCATTAATATATTATAGAGCTGAAACAACGAATCGATTTAATCGATTAAAATCGATTATTAAAATAGTTGTCAACTAATTTAGTCATCGATTCGTTGCTAAATAACTTATTTGCCGTAAGCGGCTCATTTCGTGCATATTTCAAATCTGCGGTGACCAAAGTGTGGCAGTAATGAGCCACCGGAGGTTTTACTCAGCCAGTACAGCAGGAGAAGTAGCGAATAGCCAGTAGCTGGCCTCGTTTTATGTCACGTGCTTCCCGAACAGCGTCTCTGCAGCATTCCGCGGGATGTGGGAGTACTTTACTTTGAGCCTTCAAAAAAGAAGATTAACCTGTAAACTCTGCACTACTGAACTGTTTAAGGGGCCGTTCACATATTGCGTCTTTTGCGCGCTCATGTTCGTTATTTCCAATGTAGGCGCGCAGTATGCGCGCTCATAATGGAAGCGACGCGGTCGCGACGCGCCCGTTTTTTCCAGGCGTGTCGGCACCGCATCGAGTTAAAAACATTTCAACTTTTCAGAATGCGGCAAGCGCACCGCGGGTCATGTGACAAGAACTAAATAATCAGCTTCATCCTTTCCCGTAACAACGTTAAAAGCTCAGCCAAGATGAAGGAACAGCTGATCATAGCTGTATATGGATTTCCATTTTGAAATAAATTCAGGAGCAGAGCTACTGCAAGCGATTTTTAGAGCTGCAAATCCATTTATCCTTTGTTGAAATTTCCGCGTCTTCAAGGAGAGAGCACGTCATGGTTGCTTAGCAAAGGCAGACGCCTCAGGGGCGCTTCAGCTCGAGCGCTTTGGAAAGAAGGAGAAAGCTGTGCGCCTAGCGTTTTCCATGCGTTTTTAGGCGCGATATGTGAACGGCCCCTAAGACTTTTATTTGTGCAGATTCTCCAGTACAATGTTGTTTGCAAATGTTTAGTTGTAAAAGCTGATAACATTGCTTTTTAACAGTTAACATTTAAAGCTTTACAAACATGTTCTGTGATCAGTTTGTCGTTTACCAGTTCATAATTCAGTCGTGTAGCCTAATTATGACTGAATGAGAGAGGTAAATGTTTAAAGATATTTGAAATGCACTTTTTTTTTTAAGTATTCACTGCTCTTTTTCACACAGCAGGTTTTTTGTGTGTGTCCGATTTTTTTTTTCTGGACAACCTTCTGATGGATTTTACTTTAAATTGTGAGTTCCATTCAGGTTTCATGCCATTGGCACTTTATTCGAAGGATTGTTTACAATTTCACAGCATAAGCTATAAAGCTGTTTCCCAGTAAATAATAAAATACAACGCACTGCAATCTTATTCTATTTTATCCTTATTCTTCGTGAAAATATGTTCTGAAAGATTCCTTAATAAGCTTTGTTCGGGATGTTAAACTACTTTGGAAGTCGTGGCCTACTGGTTAGAGAGTCGGACTCACAATCGAAAAGTTGTGAGTTCGAGTCTCGGGCCGGCAGGAATTGTAGGTGGGGGGACTGCATGTACAGTACTCTCTCCACCCTCAATACCATGACTTAGGTGCCCTTGAGCAAGGCATCGAACCCCCAACTGCTCCCCGGGCGCCGCAGCATAAATGGCTGCCCACTGCTCCGGGTGTGTGTTCACTGCTCTGTGTGTGTGCACTTCGGATGGGTTAAATGCAGAGCACGAATTCTGAGTATGGGTCACTATACTTGGCTGAATGTCACTTTACTTTAGGAGCTCTAAGGACTGCCATGGTGAAAACATTATTTGAAATCTCCTTGTGAAATTTGCTAGAGCATGGGTCAGTGTTTTGATTGCAGAAGAGTTCGACAAAGGATCACTAACACATAATAAAACAACTCCAGGTATATTTTTGATGAGGATATGACAATGCAAAATGGTTAAAATCTCTTAAAAATCTCTGCTGAATGACAAAGACCCTTTATTAATAATTGACTTGGGGGGGGGGGGGGGGGGGGGGATAAAATATAAGTACATAAACCGATTAATCGTAAAAAATAATCGACAGATTAATCGATTATCAAAATAATCGTTAGTTGCAGCCCTAATATATTATAATATTTACTTATTTGTGGTTATAGCTTTTAATGATTAAGTATGATTATTTATAACACAATGAACACGCTGCATCCACTTTTACAATGGATTATACTTCTCATAGTTATAATGTATTATAAGTCTCATATTTTGCAATTTTTTTGCTACTTTACTTAAACTGGTCAAAGAACACCTTAAAGTTGTAATAATAATATAAATAATAGCATTTGTTTTCTCTCAAACAGCCAAAAGATCAGATATCAGATAAGTTGAATGTGTAATATGTTAAGGGGACAAATTCTTGAGCATACTGATACTCCAATGAGAGTTAGCTGGCATGTAGTTGCAGAGTTGCTTATAGTCGATTGATTAAGGGGACAATCAAAATAAAATTTGAAGTTCTTTTTGGAAAACTGGGATGCCATGTCATCCGGACTAAAGAGGACAAGGACATATGCTCCCATACAGACGCCGTCTCTTTCAGGGAAGACCTTGCATTTTCTAACATGACAATGCCAGACCACATACTGCATCAATTACAACATCATGGCTGCGTAGAAGAAGGATCCAGGTACTGAAATGGCCAGCCTGCAGTCCAGATCTTTCACCCATAGAAAACATTTGGTGCATCAAGAATGGGACAACATTCCTGTTCCTAAACTTGAGCAACTTGTCTCCTCAGTCCCCAGACGTTAGCAGACTATAAAAAGAAGAGGGGATGCCACACAGTGGTAAAAATGGCCTTGTCCCAACTTTTTTGAGATGTGTTGATGCCATGAAAGTTAAAATCAACTTATTTTTCCCTTAAAATGATACATTTTCTCAGTTTAAACATTTTATGTCATCTATGTTGTATTCTGAATAAAATTTAGAAATTTGAAACTTCCACATAATTGCATTCTGTTTTTATTCACAATTTGTACAGTGTCCCAACTTTTTTGGAATCAGGTTTGTATATAGGCTACAATTATTTAAAAATAATAATAATAATAATAATGTCATTTAAAAAAATGCCATCGGCCTGAGTAAATTTTACCATTATAGAATTGGGGTAGTAATTTAGGAGGTGAAAATACTGTGAAATTACAAATGGCATGGAATTTTAAGGTCTATGAAACGTTTTAAAACAATGATACCCAAAGGTTTGAACTAAAATACTATTTCAACCATATAGCCTTTGAATAAATAAAATGCATAATTTTTGATGAAAGAACACTTAGAGAGTTTAGTTTGCTTCTGGTGTTTGAATTTGTACTTCAAATATAATGAGCTCCAAGTTTAAGAATAGCCTACACTAGTTTTATAAAAAAAAATTACTCTATTTAACAGCATGAACAATGAAATAATTCTTCCTTCAAGTAGACTGAATGTTTTCCTGCCTTGCTAAATGTTGGGCTCGTGATAAATAAGTTGTATTTGCCTCAAACTGATTTTGTAATATCAAAACTTGCGGACGGTGAAGCTGGGTCAGTTAGCGCGAGTCGCTCGCTGTGAAGCAGGAGCAGCTGACAGAGGATTCCACTTGGTCTTAAAGCCTTCCTCAAACACTTACATTCACAAATCATGATTCATTATCAATTGATAATTGGTTATTATTGTGGTCTTGTGAAAATAATAATGTCGTCTGCGAGAAAATATTGAATATAAAGAGTGCAGACAGCATATTTCAACTCAGTAGCATGACAAAACACTGTTCCTTGCACCCAGCAAACAGACTGAATTCAGTTCAGCTGGAGGGGATTGGTGTTTTTGGTGGCTAGTTCTGTCTAGCTTGTGGGGGTTGAAAAATAAAGGTGTTAATCTCTTGCTCTTTATATGGACAGTGTCTTATGAAGGTTTCAAACTTGCAAAGCAGGTTTGCAAAGTAGGACAAATGCCTCGTCATTTTGGCCTTAGGACAACTTTGAAGAAAGGTGTTGATCCACTTCAAATGTTGACTACTGTATAGCGCAATATAGTGTATTAGTTATTATAACTTAATTTCAGAAGAAGTTGCCTCAACTCGAAAAAAATATATATATGCAAACTGTTGCGTTAATTTTTTATTTTTTCTTCGTCTAAACAATATTTTTTAGAGTGCGAAATATAAATTCTCACAGAATGTAGCCTATTCATTATCAATATATTAAACCATCTCTTTATGTTTTTCTAAATCCCAAACAGATCAATGTTAAAGCATCTCTCCATTACTGACCGTTCTGAAAGCAGAATTTATGCAGACGCATATACAATGCTTTAAAAACTTTAACATAGATGTCTAAAGGGTATTTAATAGGTCAGCCCCCACGTAAGATTTTTTTTATTACTAGTCGTTCATTTGTTATTATTCAACTAATCGCAGGTTTATATTAAATTTACATCTATAATCCAGCCTTAATACTGTATATTTCACGATCAAGATCATGCATTAAGTTTGCCACAAAGCACAAGCAGAAGTTGCCTAACAATTGTGAAAAAGGAGACATTTTAATTATTTATTAATAAACAAATGTTTTCTTGTCGGCTGAAAGATGAAATTCACAGTGCTGACTCTCCACATGGACGCACCTTTAAAGAGAGATGCAACCTTCACAGATTACACAATGTTTTCGTTTTGAATTGATTAGTTTAAAAGTAGACATTTCAAGCTTTCTGTAGATATATTTTTTTATGTTTGTGAGACACCACAATTTTTCAGTTATTATCAGGACAAAAATTTAAGTGATCGAGAGGGCTCCTCCCTGTCATGCATGCGCATTAATAATTATCACAGAAACACTTGAATATGAATAATAATTCACATTTTGCATATGCAATACAAAGCAAATCATTTTTTACATGCATTTATCCAAAATAAAATCAAACAAGATTTGTAATGAAGATAAAATATGTAGACAAATAAGAATAAATGCTGCACGTCGCACTCAGAATCACGCGCGCCGCACAAATCTTGCACTCTGATATTTTAAGGAATAGAATAGGCCTACACACCTGCATTTAAATGCATCTGCAATTTATTTTTGTATTTTTTTACTTTACTTAAATTATATGAAAGCAAGTAAAGAAGGCTCCCTTTAAAATCACTGAAGTTGTCAATTAATGAAGCTCTTTTTTTACATTGTGTGCATTTTGTTGATTATAATGAGAGAATTGAGTTTAAATGTGAGGACGTTTTATTAATCCGTCCATTCTTTAGAGTTTCAATGATTTAACTAAATCGTACAGGTTTATTTCTTTAGAATAATATAACACATAATTCATATTATATAAACAATGCTGCACACCTATTAAATGTGTCAAATCTAAAATATGGTTTAATACTGTGTAGCTTAGAGTACATGTAATTACAGGCTCATAGACTTTACATTTATCCTGCTTGAATTAGTTTTAAGAAATGCACATCATTTCATAAGTACTAAACTTTCATCTGTGAATATTAAATATTTTAACTACACTTTCATTTTCCCCGACTGTAGCCGTCAAATGTAACACATCGGTGAGGCAAAGCTGACAGCTCTTAGCGAAAATGTGCCCTGATGTGCTTGCTTGATAACTTGTGGTTAAAGTGCCACTCAGTGGTCAAAAGCAGCAAATGAACTTTGCAGATGCGGCGGCGGCGGGACGATCATTTTGGTTGGCCACCGACTGTATCTATGTGTGTGACCTGGCTGGCGTATATTTTTAGCAATACCCAAAAAAACATTGTATGGGTCAAAATTATAAATTTTTCTTTTATGCCAAAAATCATTAAGATTTCAAGTAAAGATCATACTCCATGAAGATATTAGTAATATGCATTGCTAAGAACTTAATTTGTACAACTTTAAAAGTTTTTTTTTCTCAGTATTTAGTAGGGGTGTCCCCGACTAAGGATTTTCATAGTTGAATCAGAATTTTTCGAATCTTGCTGATATTTGACTGATGGTCGAATCATATGTTTGGGGGCGGGGCAAAACACATTTGCAAGTCAGACATTCGACAGCCATAATTACTGATGTTAACACAAACAGGGAAAATGTATAACAAATGCCTCGCAGATACAAAAGGGGTAAATGATGTTTTTTTATGTTTTGATTAAAAGATAGTTAACACTAAACGTCAGCAAAACCTTAAGTCACAATTTTTACAAAAGTGCTCACATTATAAAGTTAGCCTATGACAGAAGTTATAAATTTTCTGCATTTCTGTTTTGAGCTGCACGCGCTGAAGATGAAGCGCAGTAGAGTGAGCATTTGATAGCAAGTTTTTAATCAATGGGATTAAACTCATAATTTCATGTAGAATATGCTTTGTTATTTATACAACATAACGTTACTTTATATTAAGACTTATAGGCTATCTGCAAAAAGAGCCTGAATGCAAATGAACGTGTCTGCGCAGCCCTGAATGAAGCCTTTTGTGGACGTGTTCTTCACGAAACAATGTGCAGAAACACAGCAACTAAACTCTTAAAATTCACAGCGTTGAAGAGATATCACCGTAATACTACAATGAAGCATTAGACTCAAAACCAAATGCATCTTATATCAGGTAAATAATATAGCCACGATATATATACAACAGCTGAAATGTTTTGAAATCACTTGTACCCTACTTGTTAAAAAAAATCCAGTCTCCGTCTGTGTCAGTTTGAGTCTTGGTAAAGTTTTAAATCCCTGTAGCCAAGATGCTCTGTCGGTCATGGATTATGGAAAGTGAAACAAAAATCTATAGGGGTGGTTGGATTTATTAACGCAGTTTAAAATATTTATTTGAAGCTTCTTCATTTTCAGATTCTTATTCCCAGCTTTATCACAATAGGCTGCATATTAACTTATTGGGAGAAAACCAAGTTCTATGTGAAATCAGACATTTGAGCGCTCACATATAGTCAGAATGGCATAATCATAACAGCCCGCGAATATTCGCCTGTGAGATTGGTAGTCGAATCAGGCTCCTCGAATTGAAGCATCGAATCCTCGACTATTTGGGGTCACCCCTAGTATTTAGATTATTTTCCCTCAGATTCCAGATTTTAAAATTGTTGTATCTCTGGCAAATATTGTCCTATCCGAACAAAACAAACATCAATGGAAAGCTTATTAAATCAGAAAAAAATCATGAATAATGTAAGCATGAAATCAGAGAAATTGACCCTTATGATTGGTTTTGTGGTCCAGGGTCACACACACACACACACACACACACACATATATATATATATATATATATATATATATATATCTATATTAGGTATAGAACGGTTCCCAGGAAAAAAATGTATCCGTACGGTCTGACAGCGCATCTATAAATGGTTCTCTAAATAACAAGTTTTATAACATGTAAAACAAACAGGGTTCGGCTAATATATGTTTTTCTTTTGACGGATGCGAATTTTGGCTTCCCAATACATTACAACAACAACGATAAAAAAAACAAAACATTTTCACTTTTGTTCAATGCGAATGCCGTATACTGGAATATGAGGATTTATTGGTGAGACCTGAACAGCACAAGTTGATATCTGTGTTTAAACTAAACTCATTTAAGCTTTGCCAGTTTAAGAACCTGAGGACACAAGCTTGTGTGCACAGTGAGAAAATTTGTGCATGCGCTCATCTGAAGTGGACAAACCCGCGCCTCAGAACGTGCCCAAATAGATCTCTCTGAAGTTTTGTTTGAATGGACAAATTCACACAAAAGTTATGTCAAAATGCCCATCTTGATAAGTATCCTATAACAGACATAGCCGGCTGAACATACAGTATCAGTGCATTCTCTTAAAGTGACAGCACTTTCTTAATATTAATCAAACGGCAACAACAAAGAAATCACTCACTGCTCTTGACTGAATAGCTTTTGTAACTTTAATAAAGAATAATCTTTAATTTATACAGTAAAATATGCAATTCTGTTTTACATTTGATTAATTCATTCAATTTCTGTACCTAAAAACGTACTCGGTTACTAACGTAACCTCGGTTCTCTCTAGAAGAGGGAACGAGTACTGCGTCTTAGCAAAGACGCTGCGAGAAAAGTCTCTTTTCACGAAATACTAAAGCAAAAAATTATCCTTAATTTTGAATTTTTGTAAAGCGCATTTGCAGCAGTACACAGCCATAGGCGAGACGGCTCGCTCGCTCATTGGCTGTTCTGCAGCAAGTGCACAGCCTATCGAGCGCAGACTGATGCAATATCAGACCAATTAGGACGCTTCGCGCCCATCACGCCACTTCCCGCCGAAACGGGTGTGGCCCAACCCTATAAAAGGAGCTCGAAAAGGCTGACTCACCTGATTTATTTCATCGCCGAAGCGAACCAGAGTGAATCGTATGCACGGCAGAGAACGCAGTACTCGTTCCCTCTTCTAGAGAGAACCGAGGTTACGTTAGTAACCGAGTACGTTCTCTTACTAGAGTTCTCTTGTACTGCGTCATAGCTAAGACGCTACGGGAACCCCATGTAAAACGCTGTGCGCGCAGGGATCACACACCAATAAACCTGAAGCAACGCCCAGGATTTACAGTGCACAGTCACCCGAGGGACTCACAGAAAGCCCAGGACAGGAGAGGGGGAAAGCCCTCCGTCCCATATCTAGCAGCACCCGTAGATGCGGCAATACAATCATCACACAGTCGAGGCAAGGCCTGACCAATGTGGCAACGCGGGTCTTACGCAATACTGCCCATATAACAGTCGGCAGCGCATAATGCTCACAAACTCAGAATTCCCATCAGGCCCTGATTCGGCTATACCGACAGCAGCCTCGCTTGCAAGGCGGGAACCTCCAGGTTATAAAACCTGATAAATGTAGACGGCGAGGCCCAACTTGCCGCCATACATATGTCCTGCAAGGAGATCCCAGTAGACCACGCCCACGACGAGGCGACGCCTCTTGTGGAGTGTGCTCTGACACCCAGTGGGCACTGAAGGCCCTTGGAAGCGTAAGCTAACGCTATGGCGTCAACTATCCATCTGGATAGAGTCTGCCTCGAAACAGCCATTCCCTTGGAACGTCCACTGAACGAGACAAACAGCTGCTCAGTCTGTCGAAAGACAGTGGAGCGAGACACATAAGCTCTTAAAACCCTAACAGGGCAAAGAAGACTCGAGTCTCCATCCTCTCCTGACACCGGCAGGGCAATAACCTAAGCCCGAAACGGCGTGTTGAGGGACTTTGGCACATAACCGTGCCTAGGTTTGAGTATGACCTTTGAGTCATTAGGCCCAAACTCCAAGCACGACTGGCTCACCGAGAGCGCGTGCAGGTCACCCACACGCTTCACTGAAGCTAGAGCCAACAAGAATACCGTCTTGAACGACAGATGCTGGAGGCTAATCGATTGGATAGGCTCAAAAGGGGGACCCTTCATGGCCTCCAAAACCGCCGTGAGGTCCCATATAGGGACTGACGGAGGTCTGGGAGGATTCAGCCTCCTAGCTCCTCTAAGGAAGCGGATGACCAAATCGTTCCTTCCTATTGACTGACCTAGTGCTGTTTCAGAAAACGCTGCGATGGCCGCCACATAAACTTTGAGCGTGGATGGGGCTCTGCCCTTATCCAACAGCTCTTGCAGGAAGGAGAGAACCTCCGCCACCTCACAACTAAGGGGAGAACATCCCCGAGCTGTACACCAGCTGGAGAACACCGACCACTTCGAGGCATACAGCCGTCGCGTCGACGGAGCCCTAGCCTGAGTGATGGTATTTAGCACTCCCACTGAGAGATCAGCGGGTAACCGTTGAGCGCCCACACATGGAGGGACCACAACTCCGGTTGAGGGTGCCAAATCGAGCCCCTGGCCTGCGAGAGGAGGTCCCTCCTCCAAGGCACTGGCCACGGGGCGATGTCTGCTAACCGCATCAAATCTGGGAACCATGGTTGGTTCTTCCAAAAAGGTGCTACAAGCAGTATGGAACATCTCGTTTCCTTCACCCGTTCTATCACCTGAGGAAGGAGGGAGACGGGAGGGAAAGCATAAAGCAGGCAGCACAGCCATCTCCGTGACAGCACGCTTTCGCTCTTGGAAAAGAATGTGGGGCAGTGAGCGTTTTCGTGGGACGCGAAGAGGTCCACCTCCGCCCTGCCAAATCTCTCCCACAACAGCCGGACTGTTTGCGGGTGTAGAGACCATTCGCCCGTGGGAATGTTGTTTCTGGACAGCCTGTCTGAACCCAGATTCTGTAGCCCAGGCACATGAACTGCCCTCAGCGAGCGCAAGTTGCACTGAGCCCAAACCAGGAGAGGTTCCGTCAACCTGTACAGGTTTCGGGACCCGAGACCACCCTGGCGATTTATGTAGGACACCACAGACATGTTGTCCGAACAGACTAAGACGTGGTGGCCCTTGATTCGGGGACAAAAGCGCGTCAGCGCGTTCTCCACTGCCAGCATTTCCAGACAGTTGATATGTTGGAGCTTTGCCCGTTCTGACCACAGGCCAAAGGACGGTCTGCCCTCGAGCAGCGCTCCCCATCCCGAAGTGGAGGCGTCCGTCGACACCATCTTCACCTTCGAGGAAGTCCCCAGGCTTACACCTGATTGGTACCAGTCGATCGCTGTCCAGGGTTTCAGGGCTGTAACGCAGCCTTGATTGACCTTGAGACGCAGTCGACCAGATACCCACGCTCCGCGCGGTACCCGCGCTTTCAGCCAGAACTGCAGGGGGCGCATGCGGAGCAGGCCCAGCTGCAGAACCGGAGATGCTGAGGCCATGAGACCCAGCATCCTCTGACATTCTCTGAGCGAAACAGTCATGCCGCAGCGGAGAGAACTCGCCGCACTGCATGCTCAATGCGTGCTGTGGTGACAGCCGCGCCGTCATGGAACGTGAGTCCAGAGCTAAACCCAAAAACAGTATCGTCTGACTGGGGTTCAGCGAACTCTTCGCCCAGTTGACACTGAGACCGAGTCTCTCGAGGTGATGGAGTAAAACGGTTCTGTGTTCCACGAGCTCCGCTCGTGATTGAGCCAGAATTAGCCAGTCGTCCAAATAGTTCAGCACTCGCATGCCTCTGAGTCTGAGAGGAGCGAGCGCTGCGTCCATGCACCTCGTAAACGTACGAGGAGCTACGGACAAGCCGAACGGCAGGACTGTAAACTGGTATGCCTGGCCCTCAAAGGCGAATCTCAAATATCGCCTGTGATTTGACGCTATCTGTATTTGAAAATACGCGTCCTTCAGATCTATTGACATGAACCAATCTCCTCTGCGAATATGCGCGAGGAGCTTCCTGGTCATAAGCATTCTGAAACTGCGTTTCACCAATGCCCTGTTCAGCTGTCTTAGATCCAGTATGGGCCTGAGACCCCCGTCTCTCTTGGGCACCAGAAAATATCTGCTGTACAGCCCCCCCTCGCTATGAGCTTGAGACACAGGCTCTACAGCCCCTTTGCTCAACAGTTTTGATATTTCGGCCTGAAGTAGGTGTGCTACTTGTGTTTTTACCGTGGTTTCGACACGCGCTAAAAAGCGCAGAGGGCGTCGAGAAAACTGTAGCGAGTAGCCTCTCTTTATAATGCCTAGCACCCAATCCGAAACCCCTGTAAGCGCTGACCATGCATCTGCATGAATGGCTAAGGGCTGGATGCGAAGCGCGCTCTGTTGCCTGGGCAACGGTGGCGCTTTGGTGTGCTGTAACATGGGCGTCACGCCTGTGGCATTTGAGGCGGGGAGCGCGCTGATCACAGCGGGCAGATCGCTCCTCCTCGACCCCGTCGCGTCGCTTAACCAATCGAGGGAGGGCTGAGCGGGTTCCATAGGACTCGTGATGTCTGCGAGTAACTGTGGGCTGCAAATGTGCACATTTACTGCTTTTGACTCGCTGTCTGCCTGGGCAGAGCGTACGTGCACGGGCTCCGTTTTTACAGAAACCTCGCACCGCGAGTGACATATTGTTTGTGGGCACTGAGGAGTGGGCACGTTTACTATGTGGTGCGCGTGATCGACTTGAGTCGCTTTTATGGGCGCGAGCCCTGTGTGAAGGGCTGTGCTTATATGTGGAGATGGGCACTGAGCAGTGGGCATCGTCACTACATTTATAGCACCATCGGCCGTGGCCGGAACACCAAAAATAACACTCTTTTCGGGAAATATCTAGGCAGCCGTGATAACGGCTTTTGTGTGCAGGCAAGCGGGCACTCGTGCAGGCTTGCGCATTGCAGAAGACGCTGAGACAGTCACAATTCTTGGAACTGCAACAGCGGCGCGCTTGGGTGAGAGCTCGGCCGCAGTGGAACTCATACACCGGCGCTTTCCTAGCAGTGGCCAGCAGGAGTCGGCGGCGCGTCGAGGAATGCAGCGCGCTCAGACTCCTTGATGTCAGAAAGCGTCAGCCACAAATGCCTCTCAGCCACCGTAGCGGAAGCCATAACCTGTCCCATGGCCTGTGCAGCGGACTTAGTAGCGCGGAGGGAGAGATCCGAAGCACTCCTCAGATCCGCGAGACAGATCGCTTCAGGTCCCATCTCATCCAGCTTGTGGAGGAGATCGCCCTGGAAAATCTGCAGCGTGGCCATGGTGTGCAGCGCAGACGCAGCCTGCCCAGCAGCAGAGAAGATCCGTGCGAGCAGCGATGACGTCATGCGGCAGGCTTTGGATGGCAACGCCGCCTTAGTCCGCCGTCCAGCAGAGGGTGGGCAAAGGTGCGCTGCTATAGCCTGTTCCAATGAGGGCAGCCGCCGTCAGCGAGCGCAAGCGCTGCATGGTCCTCACCCAGGCAGGAAACGCAGATGACGTGACGATCTCCTTCGCTGAGCGGGGCTCTGCACGAGCCGCACGAGGGCATCTTTAAAAAGACGCAGCTCTTTTATGAGTGTGCGTCGAAGGGCGAACTCACACAAAGATATAAAGGATATAGGCGCCGGACAGCGCAGCAGGAACGGCAGTGGAAGGCGGCGAGGCCAGCAGCTTCAGAATGGCTCATCCCGCTGATATGCTTCTCAGACGGCGCTTGCTTCCTCCGTGATCCAGCGATGCATATGAGCTTCACTGAAGAGATGGAAAATCAGGTGAGTCAGCCTTTTCGAGCTCCTTTTATAGGGTTGGGCCACACCCGTTTCGGCGGGAAGTGGCGTGATGGGCGCGAAGCGTCCTAATTGGTCTGATATTGCATCAGCCTGCGCTCGATAGGCTGTGCACTTGCTGCAGAGCAGCCAATGAGCGAGCGAGCCGTCTCGCCTATGGCTGTGTACTGCTGCAAATGCGCTTTACAAAAATTCAAAATTAAGGATAATTTTTTGCTTCAGTATTTCATGAAAAGAGACTTTTCCCGTAGCGTCTTAGCTAAGACGCAGTACGAGAGAACTCTCGTAAGAGAACAAATGTTAGGCCTACCTAAAAAAAAAAAAAAATCCACTGTTTATTTTATTTGTATCTTTACTGTAAGTTGAACAGTTCCACCCCTAATATATGTATATGTATGTATATAATAATAAAAAAAAATAATAAAAAAAAATAAAAATATATATATATACAGTATATATATATACAGTATATATATATATATATATATATATATAATATTAAAGGAGTCATACCCTCGTATTACCTTGGATACCTACTGCTGTATTATAGTCTTTCAGGCCCTTCTAAAAAAGAAAATTGGAAAAAAAATAAACACAGAGCTCCTCAGACCCTTATCTCTGTAGGCATTATTGTCTCGCGAGATCTGATGCGATATTTTGGCTGTCGTGGATGGTCATTATAATAATGCAAATGAGGGGCACGTTGATTGGTTGCAGGAAGGAGGGGGGTTGACACCGCAGGTAACGCTTTAGCATATCATTACAAACTGACATCATGGCGCAAGTTGTGAATGAACGCGACCGGCTTCCCGGCCAGTGTATAAGTATGAGGCGCCGTTTAGGGCTTAAATCAAACTTCATTCACGCACACATATGAAACACGCTTGCATATATACTAAGTACTAGTCACACTTACATGTATATGAACTATCTACGCACATAAAGTTACTCATATGAGACGTGAGCACAGCACACACACACAAATATAAGACGTGAGCACACACACACACAAACTAGACGGGGCCTCATGTAAGCGTTAGGCAATAAATAAACAATAACCGAATTCATGATGATCTCAGTCATTTGTTTTTTGCAAAGTACGTTAGCAGCCATTCCCCATACCTCGAAGCTAATACTCCCGCCAGAGTTGTGCCTGGACGCGTTCATTGAACGATAATTCATGAACTCGTTCATGTTTTGGACTGAACTGAACGTACCGCATTACTGCCTGATGAACGTTACTGTGAAGTCGTTCATTCTGGTGTCTGTGAACGCCACGCTCTCTCAGTTTAACTTCGTTCAGTAGGATGCCAGATTTCTATAAAGCCTTCTAGGCGAAAACCCACCTAAAACCCACCCTAAACCGGCCTTAATATGTAGCGGAAAAACACCCAATCTGGCAACGCCAGACTCTCTTGTTCAAACTCCTTTAATCAAAATGAACAAATCTTTTTTCGAGTCATTTCGTTCATTTAAGGGGCTTTAAATGTTACTATTAACTGGCAAATTCCCCGAACACATCAACCTACGCAATCTTGATCATATTCTGAATTAAGAAATCATTATAATGCAGTCAAAAGTCCGTTTTTGCAGTCCGTTTACAGGGAACATAAATAATTACTTCACCTCCAGTCTTTCGTTTATTTGTCTAGTGACAGACGCAATAGCATACAATAGCCGCATTAGCAGTTATGCTGTTTGTTACACACAGTAGAGCAATAAAAACACAGTCTTACCGTTTCAATTGCAGGCAATTTTGTTGGAATGGCGCTTTTCCCGAGCTTCGATGCCAACTTCGCCTGATATTGCCCCAAATTTGTGAAGGATTTCGGCGTACAATGTTTAGCACAAACACGTAACGATAAACCAGTGGAAGGGTTGAAGGAACCGCGTCATTAAAAATGAATTTAATCCACTGGTCTCTGATAGCTAGGTCCGTTCTTGGTAGAGAAAACATATTTACATGTTGATTCTGGCAGTCAACCACAGAGCAACTCACGTGTGCACTACGTTCCAGCGTCTTTCTCGACTGAATATGAGGGGGAGAGGGGAAGGGCGAGCTTCCTGCTGCGGTGTCCATATATGGTATATCCTGCCCCGTCTTGACGTCAAGACGGGGAAGAAATCAAAATCTCGTATTTGAGTGCACGTGCACGTGGGCTATTTTACAAACCCTGAGGTAAACAAACGCTTCACTTTTAAATATCGGCTTCCCGGCCAGTGTATAATCGTTAGGCAATCATAACATACATTGATTCTCGTGGAAAAGTGAAAATTGTGGGTCATGACTCCTTTAACCATTTAATCTGCATTTGCATTAATCTGTCCCTGTAACATTCAATGCTATTGAACCACATTTTGTGCAGTAAGAGTAAAGGGGGAACAGTTAAGTGCTTATGGTTAGGACCTAGGGTTAGGGTTACAAGACTCAAATTTCTAAAATTAAATTATTCAAAAATATGTGCGAGTTCTATTTCTGATCCTGGATGCAATATAATTTTTGATCTTAGTATCTGTCAGGCTGTGTTGCACAGTACCATGATATCTTTTCTGTAGTGCAAATAATGGCTACCAAACAGCTGCTACATGTATTTAGTTGCACGGAATATAAGAGGTGTTTAAACCTTGTTTGGATTTTGCAGTTGTTGTTGTTGTTTCCTGTTCTCATTGGCCTAGTTTAAATTGTTGTAGTTGTCTTAATTGTAAAATGATCTTGTGGGAATTAGTTGTTTGATATTGCTCAGATGCTTGTGACTGAATCAATAAAAAAAATCACTTGATGGACCTTCACTATGTATCATCATTACTTCCTTGTACTCTATTTAGAGATCATCCAATCAAAATGTTTTTTTTTTTTACTTATTTTTCTCCTTCCGTCTAAACTTTAGTTTTTCATTTATACCGAAATGAGAGAGAGGGGCCTACTAACTGTCCTATACTAATAAGCATCTTTTATTCAAATGATGTAATCGCTCAAAGACAGGCTGGGACTGGAAAGCAGAGAGGACTGATAGAGCAGAGGTTAACACGATCTCACAAAAAGCACTAAAAGCAAATCTATGCTGTTGACATGAAAAGAGAAGCTGTAGGAGCTGTGTTTTGATAGGGTGACTGGCGGGGTCATGAGAGACCCAGAGCTGATCTCCACAGCTGGAATGCTAATAAACCACCTTGCGCTGCTGCTTGTATATGCTTCACTCTAGCACAACAATACGACGAGTTGATTTTAGAAGCACAGGTTATATGTCAAAAATAGGTGAAACGTGGTGATTCGAAAAGGGAGTTGATGTTCATTTCTGTGTGAATTTGTTAGTGGATCTTTTCTTTGGGGGAAAAACACAAATCCCTTGTTGTGGTACAACTGCAGTATTACCCATAGTTCTTTGCTAGTAGTTACACTATGATGAGCTAAGCCACTGCAATTCAGCAGAGGTTCTTCTTCTGCTGCTCTAGAACAAATGGGAGGTGTGTTTCAGGTGCAGATGTCTCGCTGGGGCCTACCCCAATCCTCAGCAGGCTTCTTTTGGGTCCTAATAATAACTTGAAAGTGCCTCTTTTTGCCCCTTTTAATTAGTCTCCAGAACACATACAGCTAATTGGTGGTTCTTAATTGGGTTTAGAATCGCTACTTGTCTGTTCAGATCCCCCTGCACCCCACCCCAATCCCTTCTCAGTCTAGGTGAAAAGAAATCCTTACACCCCAGCCAGGGGTTTTATGTTTCTTGTCACTTAGCACTTTGATTTCTTGGTGAATTAAGAGCTATTTAATTAGCGGGGTTTCTTTTTATATCTCCATCTCAGTAGGGAAGAGATTTGGATGTTGTCAGAGTTGAAGCTTTTTAAAGGTAAAAGAGGAAGTTTCAAAAGCAGTGGCTTAACACACTTTGACAGAAACTTATTGTATTCCCTGCCTAGAATAAAAATTAATGGAATGGGTAAATTCATGCACAGAAACAACAGGCATAGTTGTCAAGTAACATAGTGACATCATGGTCTCCTTTTCACCTGGCATTAAAATGCATTTTGTATTTGGATAGTTTACAGCTTCATGCATCTCGTCTCCAGCATGATTGGATAGAGCCCAAACAAATTGCATATAATATGAGTTTGCATTAACTAAAACATTGCTGCTGTTTTCACAAAAATTTAAAAACATTAACGGATACTTGTAAAGTATTTCTGGCATTTCTTTTGTTTTCTGACTAACGCTTCTATACTAACCCTATGTTGAAAGGGATCAGTAGTAAAGAAAAGTTAACAAAAAATCATAGCACTCTCTTCCAAGTGTAATCCAATGAAATTATTTGATATACAGTATATTTAGATATTGTTAATACACAGAAAACTGCAAAAGCACATTGCCTGCTGTTTTTATAACTTTTTTAGGACTCACAAACTAGCTTTAACAGCCAATCAAAGTGAAACACATGATTTTTTGTGCAACCTCATTACATATCAAGTTAAGACCTTAATGCTGGTAATGAAAATGCATCTAAATTCACCCTGATCACCTTTTGATAGTAGTTTTAGTCATCCGATCACAATTTTTTTATATACTTCTGATCAGAATCAATACAATCATGCATGTTCATTCTGGTTGTAAGGTGGCTTATGAGTTTCCTGATTAAACTCCATTATGCTTTAGTTTGTAGTCAGTTAATAGACCGTACACCTCACTGGCTTATTCTTTAAATCAATGCATAGCTGAGATGTATGTATGATTTCAGAAGTGGTATTGATATTGAAATGTTGTTTTTATTGTTGTTTTGATAACATGGCCCATCTAAATACCTTTACTTGGCACTGTAGTAATTCTGCCATCTAATTTGGATGCTGTTTGGTATGTTTAGAGCTAATCTGGAGGAGGAACTAAATGCAGCCCTCGACAGAGTTGCAGTGCAGGACCTACAAGAGCATCAGCAGGAGGAAATGCAAGGTATCACACATTAGACTCTTTCACACAGTAATACCAGTAAATTGCCGTAAAAATACCGGAACGACTTTACCGGTAAAAAAAAAAGGCGCTGTTCACACAGTCAACGACATTCCGTCTTTTGTCCGGAAAAGCACCATTCACACATCCATTCCAAAATACCGGTAAATTCTGTGATGTCATTAACCTCCAAACAGCTGTGCTTGTATTTTTAAACATGGAGGGTAATACATGGTCAGTATTTCTGTTGATGGTTTCATTTTTGTTTCAAACTTTAGTATTCATGCAACTGCTTTTGTTACAGAGACATCGTAATAGATGACTGATTTAAATAATTATACTCACCAATAATAAAACACCTGATGCTGTCGGGAGCTGACCAATTTAGTGAAATTCGGCTTGAAAGGAGTAACAGCACAATGAAGTTACGATTGTAAATCACAGTCTGTATACGCGCGACATTGCAGAAAAGGTGTGTTCACAAATGTAGACTATGCTGATCCAAATTCATATTGTGCGGTCAGCGCAGCTGAACAGTTCTACGCTCAAATGCGTTTAAAAGATGGCGCAAAGCACCAGCAAAAGTAATTACCATGAATGTGACAGAGGGAAAGAGTAAAAAAATATATTTGAATTATTTACTAATAAACTAGTGTTTTCTGAGCCTGTGTCGCAACGATGAAGTTGCCTGACTCGTCATCTCCTCATTAGACGTGCCTTCTATACGGATTATGATTGTATTGAGATTTTTTGTTGTTTGCTTTTATTATTTCTTTAAGTAGTAATTTAAAGCTTTCTATAGATATATTTATCATGTCTGTGAGGCATGTATTCGCTGAGTTTACGTTTATTTTTGTAAGCTCTCCTGTTCAAGACGAGGCGGCAGAAAGCATGCTTGTTTTCTTTATTTTATATTATTATCACGCTGGCACCTTTATGCTATCACAGGAAAATCTCTAGTTTGGTCAGATATGTCAAAAGCAAGTAAGTAAAACAATGCACAGGTTACTGATGTTATTTGACAATATGTAGAGGGAGAAAGAGAGTCCGAGAGTGCACACTTCTGTTGCATGATCTTGATTGCTGTTCACTCTATTAGCACATTTATTCGGATTAAAACTAAATCGTAAATATCAAAAAAAATTATAGGGGCATTCACTATAAACAACAAATAAAACAATAAATTTATTTGAAACGTCAAGCATACACAACTTTATTTAAAGCAGAAGTGAAACTAGCAGACTGTGTGAAATGTCAGGCTGTAAGTTTTTCTCTCATTCTGCACCAATACAAATGTGTGTGAGCAGCATAAATTTATCTTGCTTTAAGGCCAAAGTATATTTCAGTTTTTACTCGTACACAAGGGTCCGTGTGCACTGCGCATGACGCAAATTACATAACCAAAATAGTATGCGTGCACTCGTATAATGTATAACGAGTTCTTCCCTGTATTATTTTAGGAAAAAGTTTTGTGATTACAGTATAAAGCTGCTGCAATGGAGCAGCTCTAATGTGCCATTAAAATAAACAGTGAAAGTAACAAAAGCTTATGTAATACATTTTAATAGGTATAATTAAGTGTGGAAATAACTGAAGGTGATATATGTTTGCAAAATGAAGCCAACACGATTCATATTATTATTATTACTATTATTATTATTATTATTATTATTATTATTATCATTATTATTTAGTTTCTTTAACCAATATAAAAAAAATTACAAATGCTGTGAAAATACAGGTATTGTTATCGGCATGTACCAAAAATAATCGGTATCGGAAAAAGTGGTATCAGTGCATTTTGTTTCATTTTGTTTTTCTTCCCTCTGGTTACCATCATTCTATAAAATAGTTTATTTCATGTTCCGCAAAAAAAATAAAAGTCTTACAGGTTTGGAACAGCATGAGACATGAGGGAGAGTAAATAATGAAAGAATATTAAACTATCACTTTAAACTTATTTAAAAATATATTTTTAGTAGTTTTAGTTAACAATAACAACTAGTGATGGGCCTTTTTCCGCATATATCACATTTGAATATTTGAGCTCACAAAAAACAAATATTCGTTTATTTAAATTAAGTTTAATGAGACGGATGTTATTTTTCAGCAACATTTATTGTTTCCGTCATTTTGAACAAGCTTACACACAATAAGCTTTAACATTTCACATCGTTTTTTGTAGCTGAAAACCTTTAACAATTCGTGCAAACAAACAAAAGTACAGATTAAAAGCAAAAAAAAAAAAAAGAAAGTGAACAAAGAAAAAACGTAAAGCAGCCTGCAGCAATTAGGCTATTGTAGAACGTAGCCTACACTTAACTTTGAAACTTTTAAACTGTCAGCAAATCTTTTTTGCTTTTTTTCTATTCTTTTACATGTTCTTGTTAAGAAATACGGGCATGTAAACATGATCGGGGGAAAGTCGGCTCCTTAGTCTGTTAACAATAAGTCCGGCCACGGAAAAAACGCGCTCTGAGGTCACAGATGTTGGCGGGACTCACAAATAACTGTGTGCTAAGCGAATAAGTTTTGTGAAGCGCTTCGTGTTTTCGTTTCACCACTGAATGGGATCCTCATCTGGTGGAATACATGGTTCCAACAAGAACTGTTCCCACTCGTCTCGGCTGGACTCTCTGTAATCATCGCTGAAGAACTGGCTCAGCTTTCTCCGACGAGTGGGCATTGCATCCTCTTCATTGTTGGTGGCGTCGGCTGCATTCGCGCCACTTGCATCAAGGAAAATGTTCTGATAATGTTCAAAAATGTTTTTTTTCTTACTTCTCTCACGTTTTCATCAAGAAACCTGAGAAGTTTGTGCCGAGGTTCTAAGGCGGACGCGAGAAGAGGAGTTTTCACTGCATTCTCCAAGTTAGCGGTGTTTATTAGTTGCTTGAGAGATGCCGCAACAATGTTATTGAATTCGGTCACTTTCTGTGATTCTCCACGGCATATATGAAGTACTGCAGAAGACCGCAGTTCTTATTAGGGGCCGTTCACATATCGCGTCTTTTGCGCGCTCAAGCTCGTTATTTCCAATGCAGGCGCGCGGTATGCCCGTTTTTTCCAGGCGCGTCCGCACCGCATCGAATTAAAAACATCTCAACTTTTCAGAATGCCGCAAGCGCACAGCAAGTCATGTGACAGGAACTAAACATTCAGCTTCATCCTTTCCCATAACAACATTGAAAGCTCAGCCAAGATGAAGGAACAGCTGATCATAGCTGTATATGGATTGCCATTTTGAAATAAATTTAGTAGCAGAGCTACTGAAAGCGATTTTTTGTGCTGCAAATCCATTTATCCTTTGCTGAAATTTCCACGTCTTCATGGAGAGAGCGCGTCATAGTTGCTTAGCAACAGCAGACGCCTTAGGAGCGCTTCTACCCGAGCGCATTGGAAAGAAGGAGGAAGCGGCGCACCTAGAGTTTTCCATGCGTTTTTAGGTGCGATATGTGAACAGCCCTTTATTCATTCATTAATAATTTTTTTGCTTGCATACATCTTCAAATATGCCATGGAGAATCACAGAAAGTGACCAAATTAGGTTTTATTGTGAACTTTTTTTTTTTTTTTTTTTTTTTTTTGCGAAATTCGATTATCATTTTTATTTATCGAATAATTAGAGCAGAACGAATATTCAAATGTTCGACTATCCGTGCACACCCCTAATAACAACACTGTTGTTAAACTTTCATGTTCCTTATATCTAAGATTATTTCACTCTAATCCTTCCTTTTACCAATTGTCAAGATTTGTTATATTAAATATTATCCATCCCTCTGGTCAGTGGCAAAATCAGGTCATAGGTGAGAGGGCAGCAGTATTCAGTATAGAGCATTTCCCCACACGCAGCTGCCACAGACACGCACTTTCATCTTTCATGCGGTTTCTGTTCCAGTGAAATCACAAAATAAAATTATGACATGACCATTAACCCTTGAGAATTTGAGAGAGGTGGGTCCAGATGTGCTTTCTGAAATCCAATTTGCTGTATTCCAAATTGATTTCAAACTCACATGGCTCTTTGCACGCCCTTAGAAAGGAGCTTGTACATTCCTATCCGTCAAACGCTCCATCAGAGCGATCTCTAGTGTATAGACACCCTTCTTTGGGGAAAATTGGCCAAATCATGTTAGGGACATTTCTAAAAAAGTTGGCAGAAAGTTGGTAACATTCCTACCTAAATCAGTTTTGTGGGGAAGTGTTAGTTACTTTAATGACCAATTTTATTTCATTATTTTCTAAAATGGCTATCTGTATTTTTATTTTGCAATGTGCCTATTGGATATAACCATACAATTCTATATATCTTAATGTTTTTTTTGTTTGTTTGTTTGTTTTTTTATGTCAGCTTTAGTTTTAGTAATTTTAATACTTCAAATTAAATAGTTGAAAAAAAAAGTGTTTTCTAACATGGCTATTCCATATTCCATTTGCATTTTAACTGCTAGATATGAGTGCATATGAACTCTTATGAACCGATTCGTTTCTGAGTTCACAGCTGCAATGGGTTTTGTTGTAAATTAATAAATAGTATTCTAAAAAATACATTTTGTGAAATATACATAGACATTAAAATTTTTTCCCCAAACTGGAAGATATATTTGCAGAGCCCACAGTAGCAACTTTTAGTTTAAAGATGAGAATGCTTCGAAGTAATTTATGAAACACGTATAACTATCTATGGACTAGTACGAGACTATATACAGTACCATACAGCCTTTCTACAACTCTTCCAAATATAAACTTATCTTCTAGCAATGACAAAATTAAAAATTAACATTCATGCATTTCTCTATGGATCTTCGTGCATAATTCATTCATTCATTCATTCAATGGATGATTTTATCAAAGGATTCAAAAAGTTATTTGGCTGTTAAATGTTTCTTTTTGTGAACAAATATGCTGAAAATGCCTAGTCATTTTTTTTTTGTCTGGAGAACAGAGAGTATGACACTTGGATGCTTAATGTATTGTCAGATTAGCCCAAATATTTAGTAAACAAATATTCAAGGGTTTGGGGGATTTGCAACTTTGTAAATGATGAATTAGAATTCTGCAGAAATCTTATTCTCACATCTTCAAATGTATACTCCATGTCCTATTGATGGTCAAGTATTGTAATTTTTGGTCACACTTTATTTTAAAGTACTTATAAACAACCAATATGTTAATAATGGGCATGTTAATAAGCAATTAGTCAATAGTGAGAATTGGTCCCTATACTGAAGTGTTACCCAATTTTCTATGTCTCGCAGTCTGATGTTATTATTATTCATTTCAAATCAAGATGTTTATCATTTTAATTCACCCTCTTTTTTCTTGATGAACCCAGATATATGAGGTAGCCTTAAGGCCCATCCAATATACTCATGGCAAGGTTCTTTCCTGTTCCTCATTTAGGGGTAAAAAGAAGTTGGAAATATCATTGAAGTGGTATAGTGTTTGCAAACATCCAGACACCACCCATGCTGCTCAGACAGCTGTTTGAGTGAATATGTAAATATGTGCTGCACTCTTTTCTCTTAATAACAAACACACAACAAATCACAGTGGTGAGAAAACAGCAGTTAAGAAAGCATCTGATGAGAGAGATGTGGATATGTTTAAACCCCATCTGCACATAAGCACTCCAGTCAAGTCATGTCACATTTATTTATATAGTGCTTTAAAGAACAGATGTAATTTTCAGATGTTTCTTAAATTCTCGTTTTTCACTTACCTTATTAAATGTCATCCTTCACATCAAATTCTTAATTTGTTTCAATTAATTCATTTCATTCAAATGAAATCAGTACAAAAAACTCCATCTTTCCACTGCAGGAAACACAGAAGCTGCATCTGAAGTGGTTTAGATGTATTTACACAGACAGTTTGAAGAAGCTGAGGTTTTATAAATGCATTTGCACTGCAACATCTCAAATGCATTAATAATTTTATAAGATTAATGTTTTAAATAATTTTTTACAAATAAGAAATTTGGGGGGAAATGCAATGATATTTTTAAATGTGAAACCAAACCAGTTGGTGGTGGCAAATGGCTGTTTGAATGAGTGAGTCATTTAGTCCTTCATCCAAAAGATTCGTTCAAATAGCTGATTGATTCAGAAATGAGTCAAGTAACTACTGTCTTTGAATGGGTTACTGAATCATTGACTCACTTGATTCAATCAAAACAATGATTCAATCAGTAACGAAACACCGCTGTGTTGCTTGAAAACACAAAACAGTTCTGCAGGGCTTAAAGTTCTCTGGCACCGAGCCTATCAGATATATATCAATATATCACTTTTGAGTCCATGCGTTCGCCTACCAATGGTATGACATTAACTAACAGTAACATTAGTAGCCAGTCAGAATGTTTTGCTTTTATAAACACGAGACGCGCATAATAGTATTCAACTGCAGAGTCGCAGCCCTAATGAATGGAGAAGCGCAACAAAAAGCTGTGAGGCGCAATGGTCAAATATATCCATCTAGCGCGTATTTACATGGAAAAGCTCATTATAAAGCAGCAGAACTTTGTAAACCGCTCAGAGTAATCATGTCATCTCCATAAGAATGATATGATTGCCAAAACATATTTACCGGGATTTCGAAAAAGGTCCTGTTCACACATGATCTATTAATGGTAACTTTACCAGTAATTTACCAGTAACGACTGTATGTATGAAAGGGGCTAAACTCTTCCTCTGTATACGCTGTGAATTTTAATTGCTTAACGTAATCTGGAAAAAAAGTGTGCATTATATCATTATTTGTAACGTAAATCATTTATAAACCTTTGCCAACACAGCAGATATATCAACCTATGTCTAAATATGCCATGTATTGCTATTTTAAAATAAATGTTTCTGCACGTGGCCGAATATTAAAATTGAATGGATTTAAACATTGTTTAATCAAGTTGTAAAGTGAAACATCACCAGGCCGTTGGCGCCCTCTGCAGGTTTTTATTTTAATACATAATGTACTTAAGTTATGTTCATGTTATATATATAGGCATATTACAATATGTATTTTATAGTTTTGTTAAATACAATCTTGTAATTTATTGGTTTTGATGTTGTATTTGAGCCAATTATTATTGCCTCATTGTTAGTTTATATATAAATAGTCATACTAAAGCCTGGTTTTCATTTAAGTCTGTTTTTTGTGTTACAAAAAAAAATAAAACAAATAGGATTACTCAGTTGTCAAAATAATCAGTAGATTAATTGATTCCCAAAAGAATCATTAGTTACAGCCCTAGATTAGTTAAAATATTTCTAAATACAACTGCATTGTTTTACTTTTTGTAATAAAAAGACAAAAATGTTATTGAAAACTTCTTAAAAACAGTATTAAAATATTGTCACATTCTAGTGAACCTAGTATCTGTACTTTGTCTCATCTCATTAGCTAAGTGTATTGTCACACCCATAGTGTCGATAAGCGATGATATAGCTCATAATTTTCCAAGTGTATGATACAGCTTTCATTCTTCAGGTCAATCATATATTCATGAAAAAGAAAATCAGTTTGAATAAAGAAAACAATATCTTTGCCATAGTATCCTTTCAAATGTTAAAGTTGTCACAGTCATTGCATGCTTTGCATGTGCTGCCCCGCCCCGCCCCCGGAAAAAGTTCAGGCTTAGGATTTTTTTTTTTTGCTTTAACCCCTGGTTCTGCTGTGGCTTTGATTGGAACTATATTCATCAGCGAAATTGCAGAGAAACAGTCAATATTGTGTCTAAAACTTAAGTCACTTAAATTTTACCTCTTGTTTATTGAAATTTTATTGCATAAAATCACATTGCAATTGTGTTTAAATATTTTGGTAGTGCAATGTTGCATACCTAAATCATATATTATAAATGTATTTTTTTTTTTTTTACTACTGCAGTATGCATCTATAACTTTCTGTATGTGCTGTTACGCTCATTTGTTTTGATTTCTACACAAGTCTCTCTCGCACTCACTCAGGCAGCGCAAGCTTCACCTGGCATGACATAAATACATTATCAGTCTCTGTAATTGTGACGTCAAAACAGACCGACTCGGAATCGACAGACTGACCGATCGGTGCATCTCTGGTGAGCGTGATTTTACCAAGTACAACATGTTCCTGGATCAACATCCTTGTTGATCCTGGAACAACATTCCAATCAACCAATTATAATTGAGATAGAATTTTTCAGGAAATATCTGTTTTAGGCTTCCACTATGGGTTAGGTGCTTATACACTTTTGTTAGTCAGCTATTATTTCCCTCTGATTTTAGGAATAAATTATGGGTAGAGTTAGGTTTAGGGGTAGGGATTGGGTTAAGTCTATATTTTTGGACAACAATGTTGATCCAGGATCATCAGAAGATGTTGATCCCGGAACATGTCTGTCTTGGCAAAATCACGGGGACGGTGCATCTCTAGTGTTTACCAGCTGCAGCAAACTTTTCAAAGAAAGTTTGCTTTGGAAAGCTATTTGAACTTTCAGAGCAAAAGCCAAACAAACTTTTGGCCTGAATTTGTTCAAAACGTCAAACCATTTAGTTCTTTGTTTTGCTTGAAGAATATCTGGGCCTTCAATGTAAAAGTGCGATCTTTGAATCTGTAAAAAAAAAAACATGTAAATTAATAAAATCACCATGGGCATTTTAATCATGAATATTCTTTTTCTCTAGTTACATCAGGCTCTAAATTACAAGTATATGATGTATAATGGTAAAATACTTTTAAAAATCCATTAAATCTCAAACAACTAAAAACGTTATTTAAAATCATTGTTTAAAAGAACAGTCAGTGTTTAAAACGTGATTGATTGATTGTTTTTATTTTTTTCTATTTCTGCACACAGCATAATATTGAAAATAGTGAGCCACTGTGAAGCCAAAGACTTATGTTGAGCTTTAGTTCTCAGAGTTCAGAAGTGTCATGAGATGGAACACAACTTGACCGTAGAAATTTTCACTATTAAAAATAATTATAATAATAATAAAAAACATACATTTTATTAAATTATATATGTTTTACATGTTATTTTTGATGTTATCAGCAGGTAATGGTTCCTTAAAGTTTTCTGTGATGTGATCATGCTCAAATAAGAGCATGTTTGTGCAGGCATGCACACGTAAATAGGTGAATTTATTTATTTTTTTCGTTGTTGTTATTGTTTTTTGCAAGTGTGTTGTTTGAGCATGAGGCTACAGAGAAAGACAGGTCTGCAACTCGCTAGAATTTCAGCCTTGCTTCTTGCTGTCCAAAGGTCAGCTCAGGCAAAAAAAAACTGTAAATATTTCACAACATGTTCATTCGACAAATAAGCATCCACATTCACCATGAAACTTTTATTAACTCAAGGCGGCAGAAAGTTCTGCTCTCCAAATGTGTTTATTTTCCCCTCTTTAAACAAGCATAGCAACAAAGGTCCTGCCATGAAGTCAACAACACAAACTCTGTCATACATTGACAGTTACCCTTAAAATTAATTTATATTACTCTACAATAACCTGTAAGATTGCATCAGGTCAGAAGGTTTTGATTTGTGGTTACAAGTCCCTTTTCTTAGTCTGTCCATTAAAGGCCTCTTTATGAGCTCAATCAGTTAAATAGACCTTTAAAAAGACGAGAAATTATGTGTCATTAATGATAATTGATTTAAATAGGGAAAGTGGCTGTCAGGTGACAGTATGGGTTTTTAATCCTCCAGCAGAGCTTCTGTTTCGGGAAGTGCCGGAGGACGAGGTCAGGAGGAGCAGCACCCCCATCAAGGCAACCGCCAGAAGAGTGGAACAGACTTTTAAAAAGGTACCATTCGTTGGCTGTTTAACCTTTATATGAATAGCTAAATTTTGTGAAGAATAATAATTTTAGGTCACAGTTCCTTACATCAACTGCAGAGCCACAGACTATTACCAGACATTAAGTGCATAAAAAGTCAATGGTAACACTTAAAAAAAATCAAAAATCAGTTTTAAAACATTATTTAATTCATAAGTATCATGAACACTAATTGAAATTTTTAAATGTCAACTTATTTAAACTAAAGTAATAATTTTTCCTCCGAAAGACAGATGTGATGTGTGATGTCCAATTAATCTTTCATATGTTCAAAATATACATTGTCATATAGACAGGTGAATACTGTTGCTGAACTATGTAAAAATCCACTCAATTAAAGCTATGCATGAAAGCAATTTAATGAACAATTTTTTGTAGCATTTATTAATCTAGGTTATCTATGTCCATTGTTAATTAATGTTTGTTTATATTAACTAGTATACATGTAAACAGTTTAAAGTGCTAAAATGTATAGATTAACATTAAAGGGTTAATCACCCAAAAAAAGAAAATAAAATTCATTCATTAATTACTCAGCCTTATGCGTATGCGTTTTTACATGAAGCGGAAGCAAGCTCATGCTCACAAATCCACAAAGACGTGGATATATATATATATATATATATATATATATATATATATATATATATATATATTGTCCACTCACAAATACCCATGTTGTCACTTAGGTCCATTATGTGTTATTATATGTATACAAAAAAATCTGTTCCTGCCCTGATTGTAAATCAAAATGTGATTGGCAATGGTTAAGGCGAATATACGACTGGTCAGTGAATTTTGGGAGTTATCTGAATGTATACATCTGTAGTGTTGTGCAGTATTTTAAAATATTATTACAAGTTGTTGGTAATGTAATAATGACACCCGAAGGAGGAACAAGTCCAATAAAAAAGTGTTGAGGCTGGTTCCTGGTGAGATTAGAGCCAATATTTGATATATGTGTCATAGACTTGTTCGGCATTGCTGGGAACTCCCACAAAATGTCATATCCGTTTATGCCATGGAGGAAAACAAACCATTCGAATTGACATGTGGAGACCTTGTTAGGCGCTTGATTTTTATTTTAATGATTTTGGTTGATTTTTGCTTGGGGCAATGCCGAAAAGTTGCTGTGTGGCATTCTGTACCTCTAATAAGTTAAAAAACCTGATCTGAAGATTTATGTGACTGATAAAAAGATGGACTACCAGAGGTAGCAATGAGTGGGTAGCACAGATAGGCTACACTATTTACGCTGCAATGATCTGTCATTAGTCATGTCCCCCTGCATGGCTTATAGTAATTCTCTTTCCCATCACAATCAAATAAATCTCACTCCCTGATATTTTGTGATGTCATAATCTATTAAAACTTTTATTTAATATTATTATACACAATCCCTTATGAAAATTAGCAATGGTATTACTATAGTAAAAATATAGTAAGCTAACCATGATTTTTTTTGTGTGTTTGTGTTTTTATTACCAATTGTAGCCTATAACCACAATTTCACTACATACACCATGGTTAAACTATGGTTAGTGTAGCAAAACATGTTTTTACAATAGTTTAACTATAGTAACCAATATCCATGTTTTTTTATTTGGGGGGGTGGGGTGGGGTTATGTAAATATTTTCATGTTATCTTTTTATTTTACAGCATGTATTTGAGAAAATGATTAGGCAGCAGCAGCACACACCACATAGAATAACGCTGGGCATTTCAAGGCACTTCAGTGTACCTTAATGTTACCTGTTTTGTCAGTGTTTTGACACTGTTTTGTTAAAATTATTTTTAATATATCAATAAGAAAGTAAAGTATGGCAAGCTTTTGCTCAAGTCTTTATCACTAAAATTAAGCAAAACAAAACAACAAATTTTTACTTTTACATGCCATCTCGTACAGGTTTTTAGTAAGCTGTCTCTTGCTCAATTAGGTAACATTCCATTGGGTTGTTTGTCCAGTCACAGACAGTCCATTTCGATGCGGCTCAGTTTTTATATGTATGTTGCTCTGTTGCATGGCAGAAATTATTTTATGTAAGCCATTCTGAGTCAAAACAATGAGGAGGAAAGGATTGTTTTCCCCCACGCCAACTCCGCCCATGCAGCTATGACAGGACACCGATCAAGTCTATGCCTTACACCATGTCAACCCTGTTTGCTTTCCCTGCACTGAAACAACTGTAACCGCAACTGGACGCATCAAAGTGAATGTGCGGATATTTGTCCTTCATCTTGTTGTCCTTCATTATAGACAGTATCACTCATTATAATGAGTGCTGGTTACTGATCATGCTCAGGATCTTAGTAAAAGAGCATCGTGTGTGTATAATCCTGGGTTTATTCTCATTCACCAACCTTCATGAAAATATAAAGAAACCAAATAGGATTTATTAAAGGGGTGGTCCACTGTTTTTTTTTTTTTTAGACTTGATTGTGTTTATGGGGTGCAGTTTAACGTGTTAATGCTTAGTAAATAAATAATTTAAAAAAACATTATTTTTCATAGGGGTGCTCCGATCACGATCGGCCGATCGTTAATGCGCATCTTGTCAGTAAAGCCGGTTCTCTAATCAGCAGTAAATTCTATCAGGTGCATTATTTCACATAAAGCAGCTGTTACTACACAGAGCCGTTGTTAACGGAGAAGATGCACAAATAAACGCTGAAAATGAATTTGGATTTGTGTAGCTTCTCAGTTAACAATGGCTCTGTCATGATTCTGCCCTCGTGTCCTTGATTTTTCTCTAGTCTTGAGGCAGGATCATGACAGGCCCGTGTTTTGTGTGCAAGCACATGGCCTTGTCTTTGGGTCATGTGCTTGTTTTGTCTCGTTTCCTTTAGGGCTGTGCGATATGGACAAAAAAAACGATTACCGATTCCCGAACGATCACGATTTTTTTATCAATTTAGCGATTTCGATTTTAATCACGATTTTGACACACACAGACATGCTTTACAGTCATAAACATGCATTTTATAAATTTTAAACATATTTCCAAAAGAAAACCAATGAGAGCTTTATCAAATGTCTCTAGAACAAACATAAGTCAAAAGAATCACTCAAACAAAGTAAAGATGTCAAACAAAATGTCTAGACATATGGAAAAAAATAAAATAAAACCGTGTTCAGGGATTTTTTTGTTCTTCTTTTTTTTCTTGCCATGCATTGGTCATAAAGCTTACTGCAGCGGTGCCTCAGGTGTTATATGTTTTGCCCAATATATTTATTGCCCAATGGTCACACGTACTCCATCTGCAGTGCGTATACAGTAAGTTATGTGTATGCGGTTCAGAAGCAGCAACGAGATTGCATTATTGTAACGCGAAAGCACATTAAAATAATGCGCAAGCGCGAATCTACCCACTCGCACCAGTGATGCGTAGGTCAATGTATTAATAACCCGCACCCGACCGACGTTTTCAACTAACCCGCCCGCAACTCGGACCGCATTTTTAAAAAGCAGTAAATGCTCATCGTAGCGTCATTGGGCAATAGGAACGTAGGCAAAACTAACTAGGCAAAAAAAAAAAACTTAATATATTATAATTTTGTCAAGAATTATAAAAAATCGTCAATAAGCTCATAATTTGTGCTAAAATAGTCTTTCTGCAAGGTCAGCAGACATTGAGGCTCGGGTTTGTTCCGATCCGAGCTCGTGAGCGAAGAGCGCATTTCTGAATATCCCGATCCACTCGCTCATTCCGTGGGGTCGCGGGTGCCAAATGGTGCCAAACCCCTGAGAGAGGAGGTCCCTCGTCAGGGGGATGCGCCAGGGAGGGGCTGTCACAAGGAGCACGAGTTCTGAAAACCAGGTCCGGGTGGGCCAGTAAGCTGCCTGCCCGTTTCATGTTGTGCCCCAGCCCGTGTTGGAGGCATCTGTTGTGACAACAACATGCCGGGACACTTGTTCTAAGGCCACGCCGGCCCGTAAAAAGATGTGTACCATGGCGCCATGCCCATCTCGGGACTTGGGAGTGCAACCAGTGCTGAAGTGGTCTCATATGGAGCAACCCGAGTGGCGTGACTGCGGATGCCATATGCCCCAGGTGACTCTGAAAGTGTTTCAGTGGTACCACTGTCCTGCCTCTGAAGGAACTCAGGCAGTTCAGCACTGACTGGGCACGCGCGCTGGTGAGCCGTGCGATCATACTCACCGAGTCTAGCTCCATACCGAGATGAGAGATTCTCTGCACAGGGGAGAGCTTGCTCTTCTCTCGGTTGACCTGAAGCCCTAACTGACTGAGGTGCCGGAGCACCAAGTCCCTGTGATCGCACAACTGCTCTCGGGACCAGGCCATAATGAGCCAGTCGTCGAGATAGTTGAGGATCCTGATGCCGACTTCCCAGAGTGAGGCAAGGGCGCCCTCCGCGACCTTCGTGAAGACACGGGGGGACAGGGAGAGACTGAAGGGGAGGACCTTGTACTGCCATGCCTGACCCTCTAATGCAAACCGCAGAAACGGTCTGTGGTGAGGGAGGATCGAGACATGAAATTACGCATCTTTCAGGTCGATCACTGCAAACCAGTCCTGGGGCTGAACGCATTTGATAATGCGTTTCTGCATCAGCATCTTGAACGGGAGCTTGTGCAGGGCCCGATTCAAGATTCGCAGATCCAGAATAGGCCAAAGGCCACCGCTTTTCTTGGGTATGATGAAGTAAGGGCTTGTAACACCCTGTCCTCATCTCGGCTGGAGGGACCGGCTCGATTGCATCCTTCGCCAGCAGGACAGCAATCTCCTCGCGCAAGACAGAGGCGTCCCGGACTGCCACTGAAGTCTCGAGCACGCCATTGAACTTGGGAGGTCGCCGGGTGAACAGAATCACGTAACCGAGTCGGACCGTCCGAATGAGCCAGTGTGACGGGTTGGGCAGCGCAAGCCACGCTCCCAAACTCCATACAGGTGGCACCAAAGGGACAGTCGACATACCCGCAGTGGTGCAGTGATGGGGAGTTGTGTCTGATGGCCCAAAAGGCATCGCGTTCCGAGTCATCACGGCCACACTCCTCGTGTTCGCTCATCGTCAACCCACGAGCCTTGCAAATCGGAGGAAAGGGAAATTGCTCTTTTCTGTAAAAGTGGGTGCCGCCGGCCATTGGACCAGCGGCAGAACAGAAGAAACAAAAGCTGTGGATTCTCCACCCGGCCCTCCTCTGGGGGAAGAAGTGACGCTGTCTCCGCCAGCTCCTGAAAAGCAGTCTCCCACATCTCCGAGTTGCCTGTGTCAGGGCCGCTTAGTCGCATTCCTAAAGGATTTTGCAGCCGGAAGTGACACGGGGGCGCCGCTCTCCTGCACGGGGCTCGACGCGCCGGCCTCGAAGAACTCTCAGCACGGGGCGGAGCTGGTGTGGAGGATGCAAGGGGACGCCCATGGCGACGAGCAGGCTGAGGCACTGCCCGCGACGGAATGGTAGCAACCGGAGGATCACGTCGGGGTGAGATGTGCTGTATGGCCTCAGTCTGCTGTTGTTCTGTCAGGAACTGCTGGGCACAGCCCCTGAAGCATTGCCACACAGGACAGGGAGATGGGAGCATCGAGAAAGTGTACTTTGTCAACGTCTCTCATACAGACCAGGCTGAACCAGAAACGGCACTACTGGACCACAAGAGTGGACATCGCCTTCCCGAGGGACTACGTCGTGACTTCCGTCACCCGGAAGGGTGAGGTCAGTCGCCGTGCGCAGCTCCTGCATCAACCTCGGGTTGGTTCTACCCTCGTGCATTTGTTAAAGCCTTGGCTTGGTGAGTTTGCAGAATAGCCATGGCATGCAGGGCAGAGGCAGCTTGGCCCGCAGCACTGTAAGCCTTGGCAGCGAGAGCGGCCGACAGCTTACAGGCAGTGGGTGAGAGGCGCGGACTATTCCTCCCAATGGCTGTGTTTTGAGGACACAAGTGCACCGCAATCGCACTATCCTGCTGGGGAATGTCGACGCACCCCTAGCTGCCCCACCATCGAGGGTTGTGAGGATGGAGGAACGAAATTAGCTGCTTCCGGACGTAAAAAGGGGCCATCCATGACTACATCACTTCCCCATGCACATCCGGGAAGAAAGGAACCAGAGCAAAACGTGGTTGTGAGCCACGCTCTACACCGAGAACCAATCGAACAGCCATGAACACTCAGGGCTGGGCGGTGCATTCACCTCCATCCTGATGCTCACAGCTGCCCGGGCAAGCACAGCTGTCAACTCTGGGTCCAATTCGGCAGTGGCGACAACACCCGAGGGGGGCAGCTCCGCCGAATTTTCATCCACAGAGGTCAATAGTCCATCCCCGTTGCTGCAATCGACATCTGATCCCCGGCGGCAAACTGAATGCCATAAGAAAGCCCAGCAAAATCACCCAGCAGCCGCACAGGACAAACACTGTGGAAGGGGTAAGAGGACCGTGGGGCATGGCCCGGTGGAGAAGCTCTCACTGTCACCTTTAAATCTCCCAGAGCACTAGCCGGCGGTCCTCTGTTCGTGGCAGAGAAACCGGAATGGGTAGTGACAGAGGGGTCTGCTCCTTTCCCTTTAAGAAAGGAGAGACGCGATCGCAGTGTTGCCATGGTCACACACGCAGTGCATGCATGAACCATCCACGAACGCGCCTTCAGCGTGCTGAATGCCCAGACACGGAAGACAACGCTCATGGCCGTTGTCAGAGAACAGAAAACGACTGCATCCAGAAGGACGCGGACAAAACAGCGTCTTTAAAAAGCCGCGAATCATCCGTGATTTGTTCTTTTAGGAAGTGGCTCAGGTATGTTAAATCCACTAGCCAATTTTCATTGCCGTTTTCTCTTAAACTCAGATATGATTGGCCTCCCAAGTGAGACCCCATATGTCGTTCGACATAACTCGTAGTAACCGACAGATAGGGAACCGGCTTTACTGACGAGATGCGCATAATGATCGGCCGATCGTGATCTGAGCACCCCTCAGATGAGCTCTGATTGGTTATCTAGCCCAGTGTGTTGTGATTGGCTAAACTGCCTCTAGTGTGCGTCTAAATGTCCTGCCCCTCACCTCAGCGGCATGTGTTCCAGTTGTGTTGTAAACAACGCTGTCGTTAATATTGCTTATCAGTTTAAGCCAAATTGAGAAGCAGAGGATAATATTGAAGAGGATTGTGCAGAACCTGTACAAGCACAGCTTTTAATGTTAGGCCTGTGTTTGTTTGTTTTTGTTGTCCCATACTTTAGATACACTGTTATTTGTAAATGCTACTTGCTTATGTTAGCATTTAATATACGGTTTTATCCTGATTAAAGCTTTAATACAGTACGGTAACTTGTATGTCCATGTTTAACGCTTCTCATGGCTATGTGAAAATAAGTGTATAATTGGAACATTCCATTGTTGAAGCTGAATGAGAGAGAGAGAGAGATGCAGAGTTTATGCAGAGCAGGGGGACGCAAGGAACAATATTAAGAACTGCTGCTTTAGAACATTGATTTTAAAAATTGTGAATCCATTAGAATCGTTAGAAGACAGTAGGGCTGTCACAATATTAGATTTTTCATATCACGGTTATTGTGGCCATGATAATTCATGGTAACGGTATATCATGATATCTGTAGAATGGTGTTTCAGTGGCGGTCGTTCCAGAGTCGAGTGGATTGCACAATTCAAGCTGCACTACCCGTGTCGTGTTGCAAGCGGCCATCTCCCCTGTGCACCTCAGCACTAAAAGAGCATTTCCTAAGAACAAATTTCCTCTAAAAGTGCTCCACAGTTGCGTCTTTATAAAGACAACGGATCGTCCTTATAAGGATGCTGTTTCACCCGTGCGCTTCTGGATGCGGTTGTTACCTGGCCCCGGGTGATGGTCACGATTGCTTCCTCACGTGTCTGGGCATCAAGCATGCTGAGGTGGCTTTCGTGGATGCGTCATGTTCTCACTGCGGGAAGATGACCATCTCGGAGCTGCGAACCAGGCTCTGCTACCTTCGGGGGGCGAAGTCCCGCTGCCTATGCCACGATCTGGGGCTCGTTCTGGTGGACAGACAAGAACCACTTCCGGCAGTAGCGCGGGCGGTTTGAGGGTCACAGTGGACGGGACGGGACTAGGAGGTTCTAGGTGACCTACCCCAGGAGATAGTGGACACCATCACTTTGGCAAGAGTACCGTCTACGAGACACGCCTTATGCCTTGAAGTGTAACCTGTTCGTCGAGTGGTGTTCTTCTTGCCGGGAGGACCCCCGAAGATGCCTGATTGTGGTCGTGTTTTCCTTTCTGCAGCAAGGGCTGAAGCGAAGTCTGTCTCCCTCCATCCTCAAAGTCCAGGTTGCGCTATTGCTGCGTACCATGACCCCGTGAATGAGAAGCCTTTAGGTAAGCATGACCTCATCATCAGGTTCCTTAGATGGGCCAGGAGGTTAAATCCTTTCCAGGCCACCCTCTATACCCTCTTGGGACCTAACTCTAGTGCTTAAATCACTACAGCAGGTCCCATTTGAGCCTTTGCATTCAGTTGAGCTAAAGTTTCTTTCATTGAAAACACTGCTCCTGCTTGCACTGGCCTCCATCAAGAGAATAGGGGAGAGGAGTCGGTATCCTCCTGTGTTTTCACCTCAAACGGGTGGTGGCACTGAGAGGCCCCGGTTAGTGTCGGCTTGCTTAAACTGCTCCAGAGTGTCTGTACTGTAGACCCTTTTGAGATCCTCCATCACCCTAGGCAGCTAGACGCGGCGGAACGTCTGGCACCAGGCCTTCATGATGAATCTGTGAACCATGGACGGCTGGGTTCCATATTGAGACCTAAGCGGTACTCGTATGCATATAGACCATGGTATAGCCTTAGAGACTGTGTTTCTGACTTCTGCCTTCCCAAGAGGGTTTTAATCACCTCTAGTTTCTCCATATACATCTAAACGGATGCTATATGTGTATTTACTTCCGAAAACTCTTTTGGGAAGGATGGGGCTTCCGCAGCGTCCCTGTTCCAAGTGGAAAGGGTAAGTTTTCCCAGTGTTATCCAATCTCACCCAGTGAGGTAGTGCTTTGGCAATGGTGAGTGGAACTACTTGTTCCGAGCCCCGGCCTACACCTAATAGGAGTGCAGGTGGCTCGCACAGGGCACTGCAATGGGCAGCACCCATGGCGCTTTGGTAGGGATCCCAATTAGTCGGTCATCGGTGTGACGTTGTGTCACATCCCATCACCACGGTTGCTGTACCACCACTGAGCCACCGGGTCTCTGGCTCGGCTCCTCAATGAAAACCTAGTATGCATTGTACCTGGGTTCTCACAAATTTCATCTCCAGCTGCTCTGAGAGTCACTTCATTTCCATTTTACTGTTTCATTTGAGAAAACTACCGTCATCACATACACAGCAGCTGCAAGGTCCTCACGGCAATCTGTGAAAATAAAAATTTAGTTTAACATTAAAAAACGTCAGAATATATTACTATTTAGCAGTCTTAAGACTCAATGCTACTACTGCTAATACATGCAGTAGGTGGCCAACCAAAATGTATTTTCTGCCGCCGTGAGTACCGCTGTTTCTGCAAAGTGCATTTGCAGCTTTTGACCGCTGAGTGGCGCTTTAACCACAAGTTATCAAACAAGCGCATCAAAGCACATTTTTGCAAATAGCCATCAGTTTTGCGTTAATGATGTTTAATTTTCCCTGACTGCAACTGTCAAATGTAAGAAAAACACTGTAGTTAAAATATTTAATATTTACAGATGAATGTTTAGTACTTATGAAGTTATGTGCGTTACACAGTATTACACCATATTTTAGATTTGACACATTTAATAGGTGTGCAGTATTATTTATATAATATGAATTATGTGTTATATTATTCTAAAGAAATTGTGGTTTATTTTGCATCGGAGCATTAAAAGTGGTAGCTTATTTTAGTGAGCTAGGCTACATGGATTTATATGCAGAAAATCAATATTCTCACATATTCGGCCTATATTTTTATTTATATTTTAAAATATAAATAAAACAGAATGCATTTTTTCATGCACTACTTTGTTATTCATTACCTGTCTTTTATTTTGACAGATAACTTCCTGAGAAAAAGATATTTGTCTGTACACTGATTAAGAAATGGTTGCGTGTTTTATAAATTATTTCCTCTATTTTAGTGAAACGTGAGGCACTGTATAATTTCGCTCCCATTATTTAGGCTTAATTAAAACAAGAAACGAATAAATTAAACCTGCACGATTTAAATAAATCACTGAAATTCTAAAGAATTGATTGATTAATAAACGTCCTAACGTTTAAACTCCAGTTCTCTCATTATAATCAACAAAATGCACACAATGTAATATAAGAGCTTCATTAATTGACAACTTCAGTGATTAAAGGAGCCTTCTTTACTTACTTTCATATAATTTAAGTAAAAATAAACAAATAAATAAATTGTAGCTGCATTTAAATGCAGATGTGTATCATATTCTTTAAAATATCAGAGTGCAAGATTTGAACGGCGCGCATGATGCTGAGTGCACGCGCAGCATTTCAACTACATATTTTATCTTCAATACAAATCTTGTTTGGTTTTATTTTGGATAATTGCATGAAAAAATTATTTACTTTGTAATGCATATGCAAAATGTGAATTATTATTCATATTCAAGTGTTTGTGTGAAAATTATAAATGCGGATGCCCTCTCGATCACTTGAATTTTTTCATGATAATGAAATAACTTAAAATTGGGGTGTCTCACATACATGAGAAATATATTTACAGAAAGCTTGAAATTTTTACTTTTAAATGAATCAATTCAAAACGAAAGCATTATGTAATCTTTGAAGGTTGCATTTCTCTTTAGCCCTCTGGAGATGATTCATGCGTATACGCGTGATGAGGTGTTTTCTCTTGATAACCCCAAAAAGAACTTAAATTATACTTTCAGTTTTGATCAGTGGTGTCAAAAGTATTGGCATTCATTACTCAAGTAGAAGTATAGATACTAGGGTTTAAAAAGACTTTTGTAGAAGTTGAAGTATCAACTCAAGCTTTTTACTCAAGTAAAAGTGTAAAAGTACTGGTTTAAAAAACTACTTAAAGTATAAAAGTAAAAGTAATGTAAGGAAAAAATGCCATTAAGAACAAAAGCTTAGACCGTGCCACAGGGGCCTATTGTTCACTACCCCACCTTTTCAAAAAAAAAAATTTCTAAAGGCCATAGCCCATAATGACTATAATGTTATATTAAAATGTTCATGTTGATAAATTTGGGATGCAATAGGCTACCTGTTTCAGCCGCATATATGCCCATTGAAAATGAACGCACTTTAGTACAATGCAAATATATTAAAGGAGATATGATGATTAGTTGCCTATAAGTATTGTTATGGTGCAAAAAGTCTGAAAAAACTTCAGAGGCATGTCATCAATAACCTTTAATTGAATGTAAATGTACAACCAAGCTTAGCTGCAGGAATCTGCGAGGGCAATGGACAAGAACATTGGTGCAGGCTTAGTAACAATTACTCTTGTATGGTTGTATATTTACAATAAACATCATAGTGCTGTCAAAATGAATAATTAATCCAAGTGATTAATCAAAAACTAAAAATGAAAAATAACTCATAATCCTGATACCTTCATGATTGATACCTTCCTGTATTCGGTAGATACCAGTGATGCACGGGTCAATGTATTAACAACCTACACACGACCGATGTTTTCAACTAACCCGACCGCAAATCGGACCGCAAAAAATGAAAATATTGTACCCGACCCGCTTCCTGACCCGCATATTTTAAAAGTAGTAAATGCGTCGCCCCTTTATATTAATTTAAGTACTTAAATAGGCTATAGCCTACAGGATAATAAGCGTTATGACCGCACACAAGGCTTGCCACAAAGAACCAGTAATGATTATGATTTGTCTCAATTAGCAAGGAGACATTTAATTGTTTAGTAATAAACTGGTGTTTTTTGTGTCGCTGCTAAGATAAAGTTGACCATGAGAAGTCGCCAGTGAACGCCAGAGAGAAATGCACATTTCATATGGATTACATATTCAGATTATAGCCTATTTATTTTGGTTTGATTTTTTTCTAATTTTGAATTAGACATCTCAAGCTTTCTTATCGCCTATACTTCTTTTTAAACCCACCGACTAAATGATTAAGACACTACCTGACCCAAAATATCACCCAAAGTTTCTACAGCTTTTTTCTTAGCTATTTCAGAATCTGGAACAATGACTGGGGCTAACTTGTTACTGCAGTCAGTAGAGCGATATAAACGTGTGTGATGTACGGCATGATAAATGCTCATCACTTCTGCTGCCGAAACTTTGTCAGCCTGTGGGTCATTTGGTTTATTGAAAAACGATTGCAGTGATTTGCATGTTTCTTGATGATGTGCTTTTTTTCTGTGGTACTCACAAGCACCATGTCACTTCACGTCGTATTCTCCACCATGTCCCACAGAAAAACTGCTTTTGCATAAAATGCAAAAAGCTCTCTCTGCTTCGCCATCTACAGGTCTTAACCAAGAGTATGTTACGGTCCATTCGCTATTAAAAGTGCATCTTCTCTTTTTCGTGGCCACACTGGCCATGGCTGCTTAACCTGACCGAGCAGCATGCGCGCTCTCCAATTTGAGATTGTTGAATGTTGAGGAGGCGTTCGTGGACCAGTCAACAGTTTGATTGACGTACGACTCAGCCTATCGACTAACGCTTTTATTTATTTTATTGGACGTAAGTTAACAGTACTCCTGGACGTATCCGTGTATTTATTAGGCAGGGTCAAATGAAAAAGCGGGACAGATGCTCAATTTGCGTGAGGCGGGACAAAGGGTAAAGTTGCTGTACAACATAAAGCGGGAGAGGTGGTCACTCTATTTGTGCCAGTTATTCAGCCAATAAAGTGTAGGCCAATAAATTTCAAAATTGTGTCTAGTAGTATATAAATTACAAAGGTTTAATTTGCATCTTTATTTCAAACGACCCGACCGACCGCAACCCGAATATCATTACAAATATTTTTGGATGACTCGTAACCGCGGGTAACCACGGGTTAACTTAACTCGTTTTGGATCAACCCGCGCATCACTGGTAGATACGTCTGCTATGTCCAGTGTGGGGGGGGGGGGGGGGTGACGAGTTACAAAGTTGGTATAGCCTACTTATCACAACATTATAAATCGCAAACAATAATTTATTCAAACATCTCGCTACCGAACTACCTACAGTAGCTTAATTTGCGGAGGATGAAGAGAAAGCACCCATTTGGTAAATGAGCCAGTAGTGAGAAATAATAACTTTTAAGTAGGGTGCAGTGCCTTTTCGATAGTTTTAAAACGGTACCGGCGCCCTGAACCAATACATAAAAAAAAGGACCACAAAAAAACTATGGATAACATTAAAGAACATTACAAATATTTAAAATAAATCCATAGCTTTCACCTTGTATGCTCTCTTTTCTCAAGTTGTGCTTCCCTTAATCTAAGGCTAATAAATGTATTTCACAATCTGGGTCATTATTTAATACAAAACCACACATAATGTTTCTACTGTATCTCTGTCACTCACTCTGATATTTAGTGCTGTCTGTCACTGTCTTTAATCAGTTATGTGAATTACTGTATGGTCATTCTTTATAAAGTAACAACAATGTCATTTTTAAAATACAGTACTGTGCAAAAGTCTTAGGCACATAAGTATTTTCACCCAAAAAAAAGGGTTTTAAGCCAGTTTTTTATATCTTTTGCTGTATTGTGTCAGTAGGAAATATCAGTTTGCCATTAATTTTAATAATAATCTAGTGCGATTTTGAATGCACAAGCAGTCTGACAACGGCAAAATGAATGTTTGGAAATGTAAACTGATATTTTCTACTGACACCCTACAGCAAAATATATAAATAACTGGCCAAACACCATTCTTTTAAGTGAAAATACTAACGTGCCTAAGACTTTTGCACAGTAGTGTATGTATAAAGTACGTATGATTAAATTAAGTATATTTAAATAAGTGTAATTAAAGTATGTGTTCGTTCATATGTGTTAAGGGCTAGATTTTCGCTGGAGGAAACAGCTGTGGTGTGATGAGCGGTGACAAGCGAAAACTTTACAGTAGATGAGAAACCGACTGCTCCCTCGTGGCCTTTTGTAAACTGTGTTTATGACAAAGAACTGAAGAGATACAGATATTCTAATAATCTATCGATAAACACATACCTTGTGTCCTCTGTTTGTGTTTAAGTGCGCTTACGCTGCTCCGCCACGGTCTGTGGATTGAAGAGCGCGCTGAAAGACAGAGAGGAGACCAGTCTGACGCCGGTTTCATATGAAATTTAAGGGGACTCAATCTGAGGCGATCGGATACCGGTTCCATACCCAACCCTACTTTTAAGAAATATATTTTTAGATAAACTAACCCAAAACTGGCTATGTAGTGATGTCTGATTCACAAACGAATCGTTCAATTTAACCGGTTCTTCTTAGTGAACCGGTTGAATCAGTTCACCAAATCGAACTGAATCGTTTGAAACGGTTCGCGTCTCCAATAAGCATTAATCCACAAATTACTTAAGCTGTTAACTTTTTTAACATGACTGACACTCCCTCTGAATCTGAATAAAACAATATCCCGGCGTAATTAATTTACTCAAACAGTACACTGACTGAACTGCTGTGAAGACCGAACTGAAGATCAAGCAGAGCCAGATGGCGAACGAACACGCCCACTGTTGGAGCAGTTCTCGTTCTCGAGTCAAGAACCGGTTGCATCCGTTTTCACATCATCAGTACAATGAACCGAAAACTGTTTCTTTCGGATGCGTCCGATTTGAGAACCAATAAACTGATGATACTGCGCATGCGTGTAATTTTTCAAGTATTTTGTTAAACATCGGAAAGTGTGATGAAATAACTATATTTTATTTTGCTTTTTTTCTGTATATTGTAGATTATATATAGGCCAAAGGGGTTTTCAGGGAAGTTGGACAATAATTAAGACTCTAAAGACTATGTTTAATAGGAATAAGATTTATGAAATATCTGTACTGTATTTATAGTTAATGATGACACATTCACAAATTTAGTTTGTAGTAAACAGAACATGAACACGAGTAGCGCAGTTGATGATACTGAATTGCAGCACGTGCCGGTTAGAGCAGTTCTCGTTCTTAAGTCAAGAACTGGTTGCATCGGTTTTCGGATCATCAGTACACTGAACCGAAAAACTTTTCTTTCGGACGCATCCGATTCAAGAAACGAGGAGCTGATGATACTGCGCATGCGTGATTCAGCGGGAAGCCGACTGACTCACAGAGCGTCTGAACCGAACTGATTCTTTTGCTGATTGATCCTGAACTGATTCTGTGCTAAGCCCTGTGGTAAACCGAGGGCTTGAATGAAGGGCAATCTCATTATTGCTGTTACTGTACTTAGGTGCGTTGTTGCAAAACTTAATTGTAAACTTTTCATGATTTTCATGAGGTTTTTAACTGACTAAAGTTATTACTGACTTTATATATTTGAATGTTTGATAGACTTGACGCCATTACGTCGTCACCAATGGCGTCATTACGTCGAGCGGAAAAGAACCGGTGAACCGGTTTTCCCAACCGGTTTATTGAATCGAACCATCCAAAAGAACCGGTTCGCGGAAAAGAATCGAACTTCCCACCACTACTAGGCGAGCTATGATGACTTTCACCTTGATATTTTAGCACGGATGTCTAGCCAAATCTGATTCTGGAAAACTTGACAAGACGCACACCTGTTTTACACATAATCCGTCTTCAGTGCGTATGCAGTCCGTGTGCATTATGTGTGTGGTGCTGAAGCAGCACGGACTCATTGTGCTTTCACACAGGATGCGTTTGCAGCATAGACTGTAAAAAATATGGACAAAGCGTCTGTGACGTCACCCATAGACTTTCTGAAGAACGGGTTTGAAGCCGTTTATGGGGGGTATGGGCTGCGCCATCTTGGAAAATCTTGGGAAATCCTAACCCCGCCCACCTTCTGACGCAGCGCGCTTCACTCAGCACTTTCTGCAAATTCAGTTATCTCTGTGTATATTTTAAGCAACGAAATATGTTATTAAACACCATACTAACTATTTTCGTTTTCATTAAAAGAAATCTTAAACATTATAGCCACACAAATGTGGTTCAGGCAACGCATATTGATTAAATTAAACTACACCTAAGGTTTGCCTATTTATGAAAAAACAAAATATAAAACACAAACCTGCCTCTTTTCATTTTAAATATAATATAAAAATATTAAACATTTTATGGTCCAGGCAATATGTGCATTTGCACTAAACAACAGATTTTGCAGTAAACAACATTACAGATCATCTTCATTGTATTAATATTATCAATATTAGCCATTATAAAAGTATAAGTAAAAGGTATAAGAAGCTATACAAATAAAGCAAACAATTCAGTTAAACATATAAAAAGTCAGCGCTCTAGTCTAACCATACATCGGTAAAGTTAAATAGCTTATAAAGTTATGAAACTTCCCCTCAGCCAAAACGATTGCCCAGGGAAAAAATTATAGATTTACGAGACCAAAACTCGCCCATTAGATATACACAAGATGAATTATATCTCATGTTTAACCACTACAGAAACGCCAGAGTCCGCGGCATTGGCGGCAAACTTTAGAAGGTCTAGCCGAAGAAAGACTGCTTCAGGCGGGGTACATGAACGCCGAGCGCCCGGTCATCGCTGGATCAACTGGATAAAATTTTCATAAATCTTTAAATAAACCACAGATTTGAGCTTTAAACAACTACATTCTCGCCTGAAAACCTCTTAAAACTACATTTCATGATACAGAAACAGTAGTATTATATGTCAACTGTATTAAAAAATGGCGCTTCTTGTTGTCATTCTCCGTGGCGCTGCCTTGTCTGCTGTCAATCAAGCTGTCACTCAAAGTTAACCACACCCTTATTGTCATATATTTTATATCTAAATACGATCTAAACTAACGAGTTAGAAAAAAAATCATCCCCCTCACAATTGTCAGGCACTCGGAAGCTATCGAAAAATACAATAAAAGTCCATGGGACCAACTTGTAAAAACATGAATTTATGTTGTGAAAACGGACATTTTAACATGGGGGCTATGGACATTTGCTCCCTTTTGGGACCTTCCCCTGGCGGATTTTCGATGTATTGCAGTTTTTCGCACTTCCGGGTAGGCTTCATTTTTCAGATCAGAATGTTGCCGCTTGGTTTGCAGTTCACTACTCGGTACGTGAACGATCGCTGCATTGCAGCAGACGCACCGCTCCTGGAACGCACTGACGGACTGCAACCGCATGAACACTGGAATCCGTTAACATGGGTGCGTAAAAAAATACAAAACACATACGCACTGCAGACGGATTATGTGTGCAATGTGGAATTCGTTTACAGCTTTCTCAAGCAGTTTGCGATGCATTATGGAAACAGGAGATAAGCCCCTGGTCTAATGCACCACCTGGCTTGAGAAACCCATTCTCAAAGACTTAACGTTACTTTTAGTCATTATTTTATTTGGGTAGCACACATATTCTGAATGCCTTTGGCAGAATTCAAATGAGCCATTTTAATCTAGATTACAGTGAGATTAATCTAGATTAAAAAAAAGAATCTATGCCCACCACTAATATATATATATATATATATATATATATATATATATATATATATATATATATATATATATACACGCCTTATATGTTATGACTGTTTAATAACAATAGTACACGCAGCGGTATTTTCCATTTTGGTTGTCCACCTAATTAATTTGAATTGAATTAATGAATTAATCTTAATTTTTAAAGGAATAATCACATTTGTTTTCTTTTTTCATTTTAACAGTAAACCTCTGTTGTGCAGCACATTGTTTGCCAAAAAATAAATGGGTTTAATTTTTATTTGATTAGGATAAATTAAATGAATGCTTTATGCCTTCTTTTGATTACCAAAAAAATAAGAAGAACTTTTTATAGGGCCCTATTATTATTTTTTTTTTAAAGGACCTATACAAATAAAAGAATAGTTTTAAAATACAGGCCTGTGGTTCTTAATTTGTTTTATTAATTCACCATTTGTAAACTGATGTTTACTGTTAATTTTTTAGAAATATCAATAGCAGTTGTATTAAAACTATATGCACTGAATGTAATAATAAAAAAAAAAATCTAGAATTGAATCGAGAGCTTGCAAATCTCATCTAATCTGAACATCTGGATTGATACCCAGCCCGAGTGAATATGTATGTTTATTTATTTATTTATTTATTGTGTTAATCTCTTTACATTTATTTTTGGATCATAATGTATTTATTTGGAATAATGCAACAAAAATCTCTCCATATAAAAATATATGAATATTAGCGGTGGAGAGGCTCTGGAAATAAATTGTTTGGCACATGCAAGGACCACATTTCAACTTAAATCTGACAATGCTGTAATATTGTTTGCTATAAATAACACATAAAACAAACAGGGTTCGGCTAATATATGTTTCTGTTGATGGATGCGCATTCTGGCTTCCCAATACATTACAACAACAGCGATGTAGAAAAAAAAAAAAATTTGGACAAACATTCACTCTTGTTCAATGCAAATGCCATATTCTGGAATATGAACATTTATTCTCTCATCACCTGGGTGCTGATAACAGGCGCTTCAGAATGCATGCACATATAAAGTAGTGTTGTCAAAAGACCTGGTACTTTCGGTACAAAGTTGGTACTAAAAATTTAAATGTTACGGTACCAGGTTTTGTAAGTACTGTTGGTACCGTGTACCCGGTCAACCTGGTTCTTGATGTGCTATCCGAAAGGTGCGCAGATATGCTTTCTTTATAAAAGCACTGAGACGAGGCAACCTAGAAAGACGCAAACACACAAAACACCCAGAACAAATTAAAGAGTTTCATATTGTTTCCCATACATTGGGAAATATCAAAACTTTGTTGAATAAACATGAGCCCTGCATATGTTAAAGTCTAAACCAGGTGTGGGTGTTTTTATATCATTGTATTTCTAAAGAAAACTGACGGTCTTCAGAAAATTATGGATGCCATTTTCATTTCATCTTGCCTGTAATGCCTGAGCACCGTTTTTGAGCGCAGGCTCAGCGATTATTTGATTACAGCTGTTACCTGGGAAACCTCTCTCGTGCAGTACAAGTTCCTCCTTCTGGCAGAGAATTAATTTTCATATATATGCCACCACAAATTGAGTGCAAGGCTATGGATAAAACTGCTTCAGTTATGAATACTATTAAATATTTTAATTTGAATGTCAAATTGAAATAAATGCTGTTATTAGCGTAGTTAATTGTTAGCATAAGCGTGCTAATTAGCTAACGTTAATATTATGAGCATTAGAATTCAGTTTATTTATTAACTATTTAATGCTCCTATAACTTTTATTAGGGTAGAAAAAACAGGAGGACTTGATGATATTTCCTATTTTTACACACCAGAGGCTTTTAAATGAATTGTGAATCTAAAATATGCATGTTAGAGAATGTACAAATGGTTAACATTGTGTCAAATTTATTATTATTTTAAGATAACTTAGTTGTTATTCTTGGCTTTAAAATTCAAAAGCCCTTTATAAATTAAATATGTACACAGTTTTGATTAAAGTATAGTCAAATTTTTTAATTGGCTTGTTTTTGTGTTTTGCTTTTGTACCAAAATTGGTACCAAGATACTGAAATTTTGGTACCATAACAACACTACTCTGAAGTATTGTGTTTACATGGACAAATTCACACAAAAATTATATAAAAATTCCCTTTTTGGTAAGTATCCTATAGCAGACACAGCCAGCTGAACATACTGTATCCGTGTACTGGATAAGTGCATTCTCTTAAAGTGACAGCACTTTCTTAATATTAATCAAACAGCAACAACAAAGAAATCACTCACTGCTCTTGATTGAATAGCTTTTGTAACTTTAATAAAGAATAATCTTTCATTTATACATCCAAATATGCAATGCTCTTTTACATTTCATTACTAATGTTAGACCTAAAAATTTATTTTATTTGTATCTTTACATTGTATTTATTTGTGCTGTTGCTTGTAGTTAGATAGATTATTCTTATTTTCTTTATTTTATTTGAAAGTATCGTTTTTGCCTAAACATAGCACATACTGAACCATACACAGAAAATTTTTAAGAGTGGATTTAACTCCCTCAGAGTTAAAATTAACACTTGCCCATAGTATATATGGGAATCACTGGTAAAGTGTTCAATTAACACTTTTGAAAGAGTTAACATTATTAACACTCTGACAGTGTTAACCAACAAACTCTTAAAGTGTAAAATATTAACACCAGAATGGATGATGAGAACACCAAAGTTGGTGTTCAAAGTTAACACTCATGGATTAACTGGTCAACACTGCCCCAGTGTTCAGGTGAAAATATATATAAAAAAAAATAAACCCACAAAACAATAAAATGTTTAGATTTATTTATTTTATTGAAATGTAATTTTTTTTTCCTGCACCAAAATGTCTTCACTTTCAATGTTTCAATTCAAAACAATTCAAAATTAAAAAAAAAAAAAAAAAAAAAAAAAAAATCTAAATTTAAATGTAAAGAACATGGTCTTACAACAATTAAACATCCTAATGGCAAAACATTCTTATTTGGTTCATATGCACTCTTAATGTCATTGGATTTATATTGCTGACATTTATCAGGTTAAACAACACCATTCCATTCATTACCATAAATGCAGAATACATGTTAATGCTCACTAATCAAAGTCTGTGATGGTGTTTGGACCTCCTTTTTCTCTTCTCTAAACTTCTTTTTTTCAGCACGACAAGATTCGTTTCTCAGCAGTTTTCAGCCAAGCAAGATCCACTCCTTTTTGCAGCATCACACACCTTCCCCTGTAAAATTGAAAAACAACAACAATAATAATAAATATAGCTGCAAGCAGCAATTACGGGGCCAAGCACTCCAACGGCAAATTTAGGAGCTAAGCATGGCATGGAGCATCACACGAAGTGCAACAATCAGCAATTAAACCAATTTTAGGATGATTGTAATTGAAATGGCTGAAAAATCATAAATACAACCACTAGTAATAAGATTAAATGGCCTATCGCTTTTGACCAACTGGTGGTGCTGTAATCAAATAATTTTGGTGTGTTCTGTGTGAGATGACAATACCACACAAAAAGTTTAGTGTCAATATGCTAAAGAATTGCAGAGATACAGCCTGAAGTGTCATTCTGACATGATGCCTCAATTTCGTTGCGCCGGTATGCGAAAACGGTTTTGTGTATCGATACAAAATCCATAACATTTTGTCAGGACAGTCTAAAGATCATCTGATTAAATTTTGGTGAAAATCGGACTAACGGTTGATGAGGAGTTCGAAAAAGTAGGTTTTAAACATAAATCAAAATGGCGGACAGGAAGTTCAGCTTACTCTGGCATATTTGGTATCTATGTTGTCGGCATAAGCCAGGGAATATTTTGAATATATTTATTTCATTGCAATAAGCTAATGCATTAAAAAGTTATTAGCATTTTTATAAGTGAAATTATTCATGGTGAATACTCTTGACCAATAGGTGGCGCTGTTACCAAATTTATGTGGCATGGTCAGTGTGAGGTGACGATGAAACATACAAAGTTTGGTGCAAATATGTCAAAGCTTTGCAGAGATACAGCCTCAAATGCATTTTGGCACCCTTCCAGCAAATTTGGTGATGCGCTAAATGAAAACCGTTTCATATATCGACACGAAATCCATAAATTTTTGCCAGCATGGTCTGAAGATGATCCATGTCAAATTTGGTGAAAATCGGACTATCGATCCAGGAGGAGTTAGAAAAAGTAGGTTTTCAACATTAATCAAAATGGTGGACAGGAAGTATGGCCAATTTTCGCATAATTGGTATCGATGCTCTCGGCATGACCCACAGAATATAGGGAGATCATTTTCATTTCAATAGTCTAATTTATTCAAAAGTTATTAGCATTTTTGTGATATTTCATTCCACCAAACTTTTTGAGTATGTTCAGGGCATGGAGCCGAATATTTTTGTAATTATTTTCGTAATGATACGATGCTGCGTTCAAAAAATACAGCATTTTAAAACATAATTCAAAATGGCCGACGCCTAAAATGGCTGACACGAGAAAATTGGATATCATTCAACTCGACATGACTCACTGAATCTAAAAAGACCAGTTGTGTGATTTTTGGCCAAACCGTTCAAAAGTTATAAGCCAAAATATGCATTTTTCATATCTCCTGACCACTAGGTGGCGCTGCGTCGAAACACTGCAGGTAGTCTCAGGTCATGCCTGTTATAACACACACCAAGTTTGGTCTCAATATGCCAAACCGTTGCCGAGATATAGCCTCACACACATTTTTGCGTGCTTTTCGTCAAAATTATTCACGTGTCATTTGAGAACGGTTGGACGAATCAACTTGAATTCCATAACTTTTTGCCAACATGGTCTGAAGATGATCTGAGCCAATTTTCGTGAAAATCGGATTAACCGTCTAGGACGAGTTCGAAAAAGTAGGTTTTTCGTAAAATTGAAAATAGTGAAAAAACTACACTTTGCGATTTTTGAATTTTGGGGTTCATTCGACTTGGCATGAGCTAAAGATTCAGAGGAAAAAATAAATTTCATTTTCTGGCTTATGGTTCAAAAGTTATTAGCATAAAAATATTGAAATTTTGGACATGTGGTGGGGCTAGAGAGTTGGAGTTAGAGACTTCAAATTTGCTATAGTTAATGTTGGGACTGTCCTCTATCAGTGTGCCAAATTATACAACTTTCCCGCAATCGGTTCTATGGGCTGCCATAGACTTGCAGTGGAAGAAGAAGAAGCAGAATAATAATAACGCCAACGATTGCAAAAGGTGCCTACGCACCTTTGGTGCTCGGCCCCTAATAAATAAAAACACACACAAAAAAAAATAATAGATATTTTCAAATCCATTTATCAAAACTATTATCAGATGAAATGTCAAATACAAGTATGAATTGCAATACAACAATAGTTCACCCAAAACTGAAGATTCTGTCATGTGTTTATCCTCATGTGGTTCTAAACCTGTATGACCTTCTGTCTCCTGAGGAACACCAAATGTTATTTTTTGAAAAATCTACAGAAGAAATACATGGGACCACTCCCAATCCAGACAGAGTTTTATTAAAAATGTCCTGGTTTTTCCAAGCTTTATAATTGCAGTGGGTGGGTGTTTCTGTTGAACAGTCCAAAAGAAGTGAAATAAAGAGCATCCTTCCATAATAAAATTATAATTTTTAATAAAACTCAGATTAGATTCATCTGAAAGAAGAAAGTCATATACACCTAAGTTGCCTTAAGCGTGAATAAATCACAGGCTAATTTTAATTTTTTAATGAACGAACCTTGAAGTTTTGGGTGAACTATCCCTTTAAGGAAAATAATTGAATTCACTGTAAATGTATTTTGTAAAAAGAAAGTCAGTCTTACTAGAAAATGGGTCTTCTAACAACAGAGACAGTCATGATTCCAAGTGCATACTGATCTCCCTGCATTGAGGTTGGATGACTCCTATTAAAATGAATGCACATAAATGGGACAGCACATAAATAAATAACGGTCCAAACGTATATATATATATATATAAAAAGCTTACAGTTGAATTTTTTTAAAGAAAGAGATCAGACTCTTTATTATTATTATTGTTGTAGAAAAAATATGCAATTGTGGCTTACTCATTCTTTTATTGGTGGCTTCTTACTCTTCAAGCACATCATCTCCTTTTGATTTTTCTGTTGCCAGCATGAACCATCTGTAACAATATAAAAAAAAAATAGTTTCCTTAAAATTGTAATATCAAACCCATACAAACTCCCTTTTCCTAAATACAAAACATAATGTAATGCTTAATGATATCATATCATAATAAAGTGTCTAAAGTAGTTAACTGCAAATCATGTGCCATACTCCAAGACTTGTGGGGACAAAAAATCACTGTGAATGATGAAGAATGTAACTCACTCAGTATAGAGAGTTTGAGTTTACTGAAAAGTGTTATTTTCAAATTAATTCAAGGACAACTGCACTCAAATCCAACATGAAATCCACAACATGAAAACTCAATTCATGATTAATGAAATCACAAAAATTGGTCATGAGACACACAAGAACAATTTACTTTTATTGCCATTTATATTTGAGCAGTTTTACAGACATTATGACGTGTTACATACTGTATTATAAATGTGGTAACGTTAAAAACACTTCTGGTGTTTCCCTTCAGTTTCAGATTTCATCTGTGAAAATGTTTCGGATCGTTTTGGCACGCACAGCATATATCTATCGTCATAAAGTGATATTATTTTATAAAATACATATCGTAAAATAAATAAAACACTTTTGGTGTTTTCCTTGATAAAACCAATTTCCCCATCTGCTCCAAAACATCGCGAGTGAAAGAAAATATCTCTGAGAAAAAGTTTAGGATTGCACAGCAGATAGATATCACTATAAATAATATGATTTTAAAAGACAAATTTTAAATTAGGTAACGTTTAAAATGATAACTTACTTCTGGTGTTTCCCAGTGACCTCTGCATCTGCGCACTGCAGAGTAATTCAAATCTGTGAGAAATGGTTAGACTTGTTCAGGCGAGCGCAGCAAATAAATATTGTCATATAGAAATATTATCTTATAAAATACATATCGTAAATGAGGTAAAACCATAGACTGTATAAAACACTTAACTGTTACGGTGTTTTCCTTGTTAAAACCAACATCCCTGTCTGCTTCGCATCGCTGCCGAAAGGAAATATTGCTCTTAGAAAAGGTTTAGGAATGCATAAATATCACCTTAAATCAATGTTATGTTATAAAATGCATATTTTAAATGAGATAAAAACACTTACTTTCGGATTTTCGAAAGTTCTTCGGTTTTCGGTTCCGATTCGCGAGTGAAAGGAAATGTCTCTGAGAAACGTTTAGGCGCATACAGCAAATAAATATAGTTATTACAAAAAACAATATGAGATTACGAAACATATTTTGTAAGTAAGACTAAACACTTTATTTCGCTGTTTTACATCCTTATGCACTTCGCATTGCGAGCAAAGAAAATGGCGTCTTTGAAAAATATTTCAGACGGGTCAGGCTCGCACACCAGAAAATGTCCCGGATGTGACTAATAACACCAGAGACAATTTAGGACTTTGATAACACTCAACTGTGTTAATAAGGGTTACTCTCCGTTTTTACACCGCAAGTGGGGGCTGTTTACACCAACTAGTTTTAATCGTTTGAAATTCAACACCACACTGATATCGTTGACTTGATTGCAAATAAATGCACAGACACTATTTAAACTGAACAGAAATGACATCACTGAATTCAATGATGAACTGCCTTTAACTATCATTTTGCATTATTGACACACTGTTTTCCTAATTAATGTTGTTCAGTTGCTTTGACGCAATGTATTTTGTTTAAAGCGCTATATAAATTAAGGTGACTTGACTTGACTTGACAACTTTAACTCTTTACTCTGAAAGTGCTTAACACTGGGATTTCAACACTGGAGATTTTACAGTGTACCGAGAAGGTGATTTTAAAACCGTGATACAAACGGTACCGTTCCACCCCTAATGAATATTAGCCAAAAGTAAATTTATACATCTGAAAATGTTATTACATCTGTAGATATTATCGAATATCATTGTTGGTAATGTAGTAATCCCATCTCAAGGAGGATCAAGTGCAATCAAAAAAAAAAAAAGTAATATTTAGAGTTGTTTAGAGATTTTAAAGTCTAATTATAAAATTTAGGATTTGATTTTTGTCTCATGCTGTTGGTTTAGATTTTGGGTAAGAATTTTATTTCAGTAGAATCAGTACATAACTATTCAAACCTAATGCAAATAGGTCACATGCAGAGCTCATTGATCTAAAACTAGAGAGAGGTCATGCAAAATAACAGTTCATAACAATGGTTATGCTCAGACAAAAAAAATAATAATAATAATTGTAGTAAAGTAAAACAGCAGTAAAAGCCACCTGTCTATCTGTATTATGGATTGCTCATTTAAGCCCTCAACAGCACAACAAAGACCCTTAAGACTCATTTGAATGAAACTAAACTGCTCTGTTTGCATTCGCTGACTCTGGTGGTGTTTGACAGCGGGCCCTTCACTCATTTAACACAAGCAAATCATTTGTCATTAGTATTTAGCCTGAACAAATCAAGCTCACAGTCTATTCAGAAGCACTTGACTTCCCCTAAAGCAATATTTAGTTTGATTCTAGCTGGAGGGGCTGGTGAGGAATGAGGGAACATTCTGAGCAAAGGAATGAAATGGTTTGTAGAATAATTCGGAGCAGATGATGGCATTATGAGTGGTGCCAGCAGCTGCCATATGGTCGTGTAATGGGGGCTGTCATCGCCTTTATTACCGAATGACAAGCACCATGTTAAACTTAATAACCCACAGGGGCAGACTGCTGTTTATGTGCTCCTGCAAACGCATTATAAATGAAATAATTTTTGATGGAGTTGTGGGAGGGGGCGAGTCGTTGTCAGCCAGCCGTAAAGCGGCCTAATGTTGTTTGAAAGGTGGTGTGCTGCGGCAGTACTGCTTTGAGAGTGCTAAATAAAAGGCAGCGATTTGCCTGGGGGTATACACCCAGCAGGCATCCCCTCCTTTTTCACACCCTCCACCAGGATTTGACAAGCTGCCTAAATGGCCCTCTTTTATGTTTAACCATGAGTAACAAATTTGGGGGGAATCACTGAGTGTCTGCTTGCCTGCCCCAGAACGGACCCTCTCCACAAAGGCCAAATGAGAGTTTAAAGTACAAACATCTCAAAAAGATGAGGTGATAATTTGCTGTGCATGTGCCTTTGCGTACTCCCACAGATCGAGCAGTTACAAAGTCAAATGGTTTCTCTGGAGAGCGAGATTGTGCGGTTGCGAGAAAACAACAGAGCCCTACAGGAAGCAAATGGAGCCCTGGCTGGAGAGCGGGGTGATCTGCAGGCCAGAGTGCAGCTTCTGCAGAAGACCAAGGAGGCAGAAGAGGCCCAGTCCAGGGAAGAACGAGACCGACTGTTGGCCCAGATGCAGAGCTTTGAGAGACAGGCGAAGGAGGCCATGAAAGTTGCCACCCAGGCCAGGCGCAGACTGCTTAAACTCCGCCAGGAACTAGGAGTCCTTCGAGCAGAGAGAGATTTCCATCGGTCCGCAGCTAAACGCAAGTCGAAAGCCGCCAGTCTAGCAAGCAACAAGATCAGGTCCAAAGCACCCTGGGTTGACGCCTCCAGCAAAACACGCATGCGCTCGACGCTGTACAGGATGGACAGTCCAGCCAAGGACGACTGGGAGGACATGAGCGCAGACAGGTACTTCCCCCACCTTTAACTATCCCTGTTTCTTTCCCGCTCTCCATTTCTCACACTCTCATTATTTTTCTGACTAGGGACAGCACGCATATGCAAAAACACAAGCAAACGGGTGATTGAATCCCAGCTTCTGTCTAGTTGGTATTCAAAAGAGAAAAAAAGAGCAAGAGGGGGGCAGAAAGAGGGAAAAAAAATCAGATCCTTTGAATTATCCTGGGATGTCTTGCTAGGAGCTTATTGACTGAAATTTGCATGTAGAATTAGCCACCTCTGAGCAGCCGAGTTGAACCGGTGCCAGGAAGCACCTGAACCCGCCCGCAGCACCTCACTTTCTGCCCAATGCCATTTTCCCAACGTCATGAGCCCCGAAATTGACAGTTTGGCAGGTTAATTTAATTTGTGATTCCTTTGCATATTCATCACTGACAGAGGAGGAGTCCTAGGCAAACTCTGGCCAATCAATTGAGTTTTCCTCCTGTGACATTCTTATTCAGCTATGGTCCCAGCATCTCCCTTCTCTCCTCCTCTTCCTATATTTTATCTAATTTAACAGGATAAATTTTGAATGACTCTGTTCGGCTCTCTACCAGATGTCTACAAGCTGTTTAACATCCTCAGAAATCTTCAGTAATTATTTAATGAAAGTTTTATGTCACCTCCTGCATTAGAGTTTATGGCATGATGGATGGTATGATGATTTCCAATGATACCAGTTCAGATTTATTTCACCCAAATGCACCACTACTAACAAAACGGCATGCTGGAAGCTTTCCAAATCTGTCTCCAAGAGGCTCTTGTATGAGATGCCGGAGTGTTTAGAGTGTCCCAACTGTGCCTCAACAGTTTGAGTTACACACCACACATGGGCGTTTAAGTTTCTGGGCTGTCTGCTTTTCTGTTAATTAACCACTCTCATGTGAATGCTATGGAATGGCACATAGTAGTCCCCGATATATCTCTTTATCTTGGTAAATAAGTCAACTTTATCTCTGCAGTGACAGTGAAGACTTCTCTGACAGCCTGGAAAGTCGATATTCTGTTCAAGCTCGACGAGTTTCAAGGAAAACTAAGGTTTGTTACACAAAATGTTATATTATTTTTAGGACTTTGCAATATTCTCTTCTTTTCTGTTTTAAGATTTTTTGCTCAAATTAAATAATTGTCATTTGCCTACAAATCAGTATATTTTGTTTTCAAGAAGATAGTCAACAGACTCACAAGAAAGATATTTTAAAGGTGATAACCAAAAATCATCACAAAAGGTTTCAAAAAGACTTTATTTTAGTGTCCTTGTTATGTGTTACATGTACTTAATATAGTAATAACAGTAAGTTATGCATAATTACAAGCAGCTAACCCTAAACCAAACTCCAACCTTGATCCTATATGTAAGTACATGTTGGTAATTAATATTGTTTGCTTCTTATTTGCACCATTACACCATAACAAGGACACCTTGGAATAAAGTATAACTGAAAGTATGCCACTTGTCATCCAAACAGACTGCATCCTGCAAACTAGGCTGTATCTGAAATTGCATATTTCCCTGCTATATAGTAGGCAAAAAAACATTATTCGGGGGGGCGACCTAATGTTTCCGGCAAGATTCTTAAGTGCGCATCCAATGGTCACTTTACTATCCCATGTGGCCATGGGAGAGGATTTGTAAATGGCAGTAAATCAATGCAACTGATGCTGGTAAGTTACATGACAGTGACTACATCACTAATGGACTATATTCATACGACACATTTCCTAACTATATAAAACATTTTTTTTAATACTTTTAAAGTTTCTGTCTAATCAGTTGCTCGATCTGGCAGGATCTAATCTGATTGGCTGGCTTTAAACAGCTTCTTAAAGTGCACATAGGTATTCTTTTGTTTGTTTGTTATGTTGTTGGTGTTGCTTTTTTTTTTTACAAGCTGTTAATGTTAATAACTTCTGTGAAGTGATACAAGGAAAAGAAATGGAAAGAATTATTATACAGGTAGAAAGAATTATTTTACAAATGAGCAATAGAGACAAGTAATTAGAAACATTTCTAAAAAACTTACATGTATACATATAATTTTGAACATATGTAATTAAAGTTTTTTTTTTTTTTTGGTAGGTGCCATATTAAATGTGGTACAGTATAATAAAACCAATAAAACCACACCACCTTGACTAGCAAGCAATATAAACCATTATCAGTTTTTCTTCAGCTTTAAATGCTCAAGCTTTTTACAGTCTGGGTGAATTCTGATTTACTGTTAATGTTGTTATTGTTCATCAGCTGAAAAAAAAAACATTCTGAAAGGGATTCAAACAGAAAGCTTTAGTATGAAGTCAAAGATTGGGCCTAAGTTCATGTACAGTAATTGGTTGAGGCAATGTTGCTGTATCCTCAGAGCCTAAGTTGTAACGCTTTTGAACAGAATCAATCTACAAATATCTTATATATAGTTTTAAAAAATTACGCTCTTCACCTGGAAATTGCCTCTTTTCATTTGCGAAGCGAAGAGTTCAAAAAAACATTTCATTCTTGACTTTAAGCAGCTGTGTCGATTGGGAGATGTGTATCAGAGGTGTCTGTTCCTGTAAAGTGCGATCTCTTCTCGACAGACTCTCAGGGCTCCACTGACTCTCCCCCATCCCCTCAGGGAACGTGGAAGCTCCATATCTTCTCCTCTTTTCGCTTCCTCTCAGCTCTATAGCTGTCAGCCCTGTCTTAGATCCTGCCTGAATGCCTCTGTGTACTCGTCAACCGTACTGGCTTACATCAGCGTGACAGTGGAGCAGAGCACTGCGCCGCCCGTGTCACACTAAAGAGCTTCTGAATAAATCTGTGATCAAACCCACAGAGAGGGAGAGAGAGACTGATCAAAACCTTTTTAAATAGTGTTCGATACAAACGAGGGGAAAAGCCAAAGCCTCTTTGATGTGACTACAAACGCTTCCTCTGTGTCATTCTGCCGTGAGCCGCCACGTTACGTTATGTTAAACTGTTGCCCCAGCTTTTTTGTGTCATGTGTTGTGTGTTTCCACCTCTTGCCTGCTTGCAGGGCTGCAGATACATGCTGATCTGCCCCACAGACAGGCCTGGAGAGGAATCTCAAACCAGAAACATCCAATTTCAAGGTAACCTGGTTGATGCAACTGTGCTCAGGCACTTGCATAATGAGTGATTGTTTGCACTTGATTGCTTGTACAGCCCTTATCCTATAAATTCTTAAAAAAACAAATAGAAAACTCAGCCTACTGTAAATATTGAAATGGTTTCTCTTCAATTTCATTCTTCAAGCAAAATATGTAATTTGCAATTGTTAAGATAATGATTGTTTACAAAAATTCCTACATCCTCTTCTGCCCCACTCCTATGTGTTGGTTGAATCTTGCCCCCAAATTGAAAAAATAACTGCCATTAGATGGCTCAAACAAATAAAATCATCCCATTTTTTCCAATCAAACTGTTTATGTACAGAAGTTATCTATAAGACAGTAAAACAGAAAATATTTTATTGTCAAGAACTTACAGCCAATTTATGAGGCTCAGTCACTGTGTTGGTACATTTCAGTTGCAAACTCCTAATCCTCTTTATGAATGCCTATTATTATTAATACGTTTTTAATAATACTTCTATTCAGCAAGGATACATTGAATTTATCAGAAGTGACAGTAGATAGATAGATAGATAGATAGATAGATAGATAGATAGATAGATAGATAGATAGATAGATAGATAGATAGATAGATAGATAGATAGATAGATAGATAGATAGAAACAGTCAGAGAGATAGATAGATAGATAGATAGATAGATAGATAGATAGATAGATAGATAGATAGATAGATAAAGGTAAATTTCATTTGAAATATCTTTTGAAGGAACACAAGCACGTCATGATGTACGTTTTGTAAAACTTGTTCAATTAAATAATATAGTCACAGCTGAGACAATAAAATTTTTTAAATTAAAGCAGTGGCTGTAAAACTGTGGATATACAATCGTTATTATACTAGCTGGTTTTGTACTGTAAGCCTTAATTAAAGTGTTGTTACAACCTTAGGTATCCACTGTCAGATTGGAAGAGACTGACATTAGCATTGTGTCCTCTTCACCACCCTCAGGTGCCTCCCTGCAAAAGATCAGGAAAAAAAGAATTTCAAAATCCCATGCTGTTTTGCAACAGCGTCTTCTGTCCCTCCAGCAGCAAGTCACAGCTCTACAAGCAGACAAACAAGCAGCACAGCAGCTCGCAGCGGAGCAGAGCCACAGACAAGTGCAAACTCAAGTGCAGTTAGACTCCCTTCTCCAGCAACTCAACACCAGCAAGCAGCTTTCAAAGGTACTGCAAGACCAAAGCATCTCCACTGGCACATTATTTATTCCTGGGTCTATTTAAGGAAATACTTTTTTTATAATCATTGCTCCTTAAAAATATGAAATTTAAAAATAACTAAGCTAAATAGCTAAGTTGGAGTTTACGTTACGACTTTAAACCTTATGCTTTAAGGTACACAGTAAGTGATGTATTGATTTATTTAAAATATTAGCCATTACAGCTTTATCATGATAAATACGTACACACAATATAGAATACTTGCAGGGCTTACTGGATGGAAATACTATGGACTGCAGGAAAGAAAGCAAGAAAGGCCTCTTAGAGAAGAAGAAAAATAGACATTAATAGATTGTTTATATTTAACAGCGCTGAATTTGGCCAGTCTTTTTAATTCAGCAATTTGAAGTGCATTTAGCCACATTGTTTATAATGTTTACATTATTTAAAACTATTTATTTTCATATTATTGTTTATTTAACTATTTGTTTGTTTATTTATGTATTCTTGTCTTTTATTTTCTATCATTTTTCTTTATTTTCTACAGAATATTTTTGTGAATTTTGTCACTGTAGTCTAAAAAATTGTCTTTTATAGTGAACTGTGTAGACAGACTTCATGATGCTCATACATATGTCAGTTTGTTTTCAAATGTACATGCACAGTGTCATGCAGCTGGCTCCAGTTAGACTGAGCAGTTGAAATGCCGAGCCCATTTGAGATTTGATTAAGACTCTTGAGTGGAACAGGAGGTCTAGATGAACGCCCTAGTGTCCAGTCCATCTCTTTTTCCAAAACACACTTTGCAAGTCTGTGTGTGTGTGTGTGTTTGCACATGCCCATTTATGACGGTTTGTTTGTTCGACTCAGAATCTTGCATTATTAATGGAGTGGTGAAAGGGCAGTAGGTTGAGTGCCCCTGCACGCTGCCCCCTGCTGCCCTGCAGTGTGATCACCCTCTTTAATTGGCTAGAGGTGGAGTGTCCAGATTTGATCCTCTTGTCTGATGATGTGATGAAAATCACAGTAGTGTGTGGAACATGACTATGTGTGTAGTTTGTTCATTTGAGAATTGTCTTTTTTTCCTTCTTTGGCTTCTCTGTAAGAAAACTTGACAGGGAATCAACAGACAAACAAAGAACTCTGTAAAGTGTATTGACTAGGGCTGTAGATTGCTTACAAAATAATACATAAATCGTCACTATTATTTTTTTTTTTTTTTTGTAATTAATTATAATGAATTACATCTAACTTTTTTTGTAACGTAATTTGTAAGCATTTAATATATTTTCACATTCTCCAAATGTGGAAACAACTTCAACCGAAGCAGCAAGGATAGTATTTTACATATTTGTTTAATGGCTTAACTAAGTACTATGAATGAAGGCCACTATTACCGAGACCAGTAGAAAATTAAGTAACACCTTAGATTATGGAACACAAATTTTTACAAAATTCATTAACAACTCTACAAAAATGAGTCAGATATGAAGTTTTTTTGTTTGTTTTTTTTGTTTTAGCCTATAAATACAAAAATTTTTGGCCAAATTCAGCACATATTAATGGGCCTATACACAGGACACGGACACATACTGGAAGCATTCACTCGGAAGAAAGTGCAAAAACACAGCACAAAAAAGAACAAAACAGATCGCTGCACCTGCAGCCGAGCACCAGTCAAGCTGGTTGTTATGAAAATAGTATTCGTGCTTATTATGATTATTAGGTTTATCTACAGGAAATGCAAAATGACAATCTTTGAACTGTGAATCAGATATTGACTGTAATTTTTTCTTAAGAAAAAAAATCAAAGATTTTCTTTAGAACATATTTGAGACCTTTAGTACTAACACATTAGGACATATTAGGCAGTGAGGCAAATATTAATATGCAATGAGATTATATACGGCTCCACCAGTGCTAACTTTGGCAGCCAGGATAAAAGACAGCAGCCCACCATCACGCCATCAACTGGAGTAGTGTGGATTTTACAGCTTGGGTGTCAAATCCAGCTCTACTACACCTTTGAATGTAAATATACTTGTGTATATTCATGAGCTCACCTAGCTGCATGCGCTGCCCTTTATTCTAGATAGAATTATTAGAATGGTGTCTCATTCCACAGCCAAGTCCAAAAAAAACAAAAATAGCTGCATGCGCTGCCCTTTATTCTAGATAGAATTATTAGAATGGTGTCTCATTCCACAGCCAAGTCCAAAAAAAACAAAAACAGTCTAAATAAATTTTTCTTGGAACAAATTTTGTTATACATTATTATCAGAAAATGAGATAAAGTAACACAATATTGTGTATAAAAAGTTTCTCAAAATAAATTTATTCTTAAATGAGTTGTTGCATAAAAGTGAAATCACACTCGCTTAAATATCATTACAACAACATGATTGCAGTAATTATATTTTATATAACTGTCCTTTTAATTTAATCAATTGCATTTCTGACCAAATTTGGCCTTTTTTCTGCAATTGTATTTTAACACTTATTATGAGCCAAGTTACACACTAAGTCTAAGGACATTACTTTTATTCATTTGCATACTCTGGTGCTTGTTTTTTTTCTTATTCTTCTTCGTCTTTCCCCTCTGCGTGAGAATCTGTGTTTCTTCTATATTAGTGTTCGTGTCGGGTGTCACACTACTCTCAGCTCACATTGATCCCTGTGCCCTTTGTGGTCTGGTATCGATCCTTTATTTTGCTCATTTTAATGTCTCTCTCTCTGTCTCTCTTTCTGCCTCTCACCCTCTCTCTCATTATATTGGCTAGGCAGAAAAGACAAAGCTCCTGTGATAAATGGCCAAGTTCAATTAAAGCTTGAAGCAAAGTAGTCGTGTTGTACCAGAGTTGAAGTGTCACAGAGCTCCCGTAGTGATCACACGGATGTCATATGCAGTATTAGCAGAGAATGGATCTCTTATTACAGACTGTGTGATGTATATTAGATGAGTTGAATGGCTTCTCGCTTCCCTACATGCACTAGCAGCACCTGATATAATGCATCTGTTGTAGTGTGTGTGTGTTCCTTGTTCTCTCAAAGTGGAACACATGCTCAACAGTGAAGTGACACTTTCATCAGTCAATCACACTGTATATCCCTGAGGAGCTTCCAGCTGATGCCTCCCTTTTTGTCACACTCACTCCTTCCTTTCTTAAATAAAGAATTAACATATGCTGTTTTATTATGTGCTCCAACCACAAGCTGGTGCTGTGACACAATAAATGTAGGTGACAAAAGTGCTCAATTTGTCATGAATCTGAGCTTGTGTTATGGATGACAGAGGAACTGCACTTGATGTACTTTGACAGGTTGGACACATTCACCTATCTACCCCCACTCAGGTCAGCTTTCTCGTGAAGACTGCTGTCACACCTTTGAGCCGTTCAGATTAATCATGGTGGTGGGATTAATCATACTGTGGCAGAACCTCTCCTATCACCACGGTGGAGGGACTTGACAGCCTGTTTGACAGGCCGGGCCTGTAATATGCGTAATTTGCAGGTGTAGTCCATGTTCCTCTTTTAGGAAGGGTCAGGATTACCTCAGGATTAGACTTCTATTCTGACAGCGAGGCTTTCAGAGGCTAAGCCAAACCAACCTCCCCACATCTCGTCTGAGTTGGGTGAGAGAGACGAGTGTGACTGGATTCTAACAAGCTTGACAGTTTAATTTACTGCTCCAGGTGACTGACTGGTCATGGCAGTTCGTAAATCACTGATCTGTAGAAGCCGTCTACTCGAGCATTCTCACACACAAAAAAATTCTAACAAAGGATTCTTGGGGTCCATGTAAATTTTGAGAAAAAGAAACAAGAATGCATTTCACTAAATTCTTTTTTAGGACTGTTACATGTTAACTTCCTATATAAATTAATTAAATGTGGAGCACAACTGTTTAACACTATTATTGGTTTTAATTCATTATGTGTATCAATTATTTTCCATATTAAACAAATTATACAAAATAATAAAAATGTTATAATATAATTTTTTGTTGTTGTGACAGCCCTAGTTTAATAATAAATAAATATATATAAATAATTCTTTTTAATTTAATTTGTATTTATCTTTTACTTTTACAAACAATTTGAAAACCTGTGCTTTATAGGACAGCTTATAGGGAACCAGAGGATGTGTCAGTACTGTGTTATGTAGTAGAGCTGCACGATTAATTGTTAAAAGATTGTGATCTCGATTCAGACACCCACGTGATCTAATTTCTAAATGACAATGTTTCCCTGAGTCTGTTAAACCTTAGACAAAGTCTTTCCAGATCATTTCGCACTGCCACTGACACAGAGAGAGCAGTTACTATGTTTGGTTAAGAAACATCTTCAGCATCGTCTTTTCAGCTACACAGTATTATTTCTGTCTTCCAGTCATTTGTATTATCACAGAATCACTGGGGTAAATTTGTTATAATTTATTCCTGTGATTTCAAAGAAAAAAATTTTGCATCATTACTCCAGTCTTCAGTGTCACATTATACTTCAGAAAAAATCTAGTATTCTGATTTGCTGTTCAAAAAAATATTAATTATTATTATTATTATTATTATAAAACAGTTTTTTCAGGTTTCTTTCATAGAAGAACGCATTCATGTGAAATAAAAATATTTTTGGTCACTTTTGATCTATTTAAAGGATCCTTCCTAAATAAAAGTATTAATTTATAAAACACAGCCTACACCGCTACGCCCCCCCCCCCCAAAACAAAATACTAACTTGGTTTCATGTATAATGTAACAAATTCTTATTTCAGATACATGCTGAGCTTTCTGTTCATCAAAGAGTCCTGAAAAAATATTACTCAACTGTTTTAAATGATGATGATGATAATAATAATAATAATAATAATAAATGTTTCTTGAACAGCAAATCAGCATATTAGAATGTTTTCTGAATGATCGTATGACTCTGAAGACTGAAGTAATGATTAAAATATATTCCAATAGAAAACAGTTATTTTAAATTGTAAAAATATTTCACATTATAACTACCTTTGCTGTATGTTGGATCAAATAATTGTAGGCTTGATGAGCAGAAGATTAAAAAACATGAATCTTACTGGTCAAAAACTTTTGTACCAGTAGTGTACATTAAAATGTTTAATAATTCATTCAAATTAATTAAACACTTTTAAATAAACTGAAGAAATAATATTTTGTCACACATTATTTTGTTTAGTTCAGAATCTTGGGAGAATCAATATCTCTGTTTGAGACAAAAAAAAATGGTGATTCTCAATTTATCCAGAATCGTGCAGCTCTAGTATGTAGAAAGAAAGCCACATGATCCTCCAGTGCTGGGTCATTTATTAAACCCTCAGATTACTGGAAACACCATCAATGGCTCTCAGTGTTTCTTTCATTAGCAAAAACCTAAAAAAAAAAAAATATATATATATATATATATAAATAGAGAAAAAGAATGCTATATTAAAAGGTCAGAAACCAGATAACAGCAGTTGCATGTTTGAGAAACTGTGTATGTGTGTGGATGTTTTCCTCAGATTTGCCCCATATTGTATGCTGGGTGCAGTGAGAAATCATTATGTTTGGACAGAGGGTGAAGTATCGCATCTGAGTATTGTTATAAACTCTGTGGTTTTATTCCCCAAACAGGGCTTTATGTTATTCACTTAGTTCTGTGCAGTAACTGTGTATGTTGTCCTAGTGCTCAGCTTTCAGCTTTATGCAGTGCTGATAAACTCCCAGAATGCACTGGGATGAGCCGACAGTGGCTCTATTAAGACTGACAATCAACAGAAAAACGGAGGAATGGTCTGCCTCCTTATTAGCATAAAGCTTTAATCAGATTTATGGCTTTAATCACAAACTGCTACATAGTCCTGAGCCAAAGAAAATGCTCCTTAATCATAAAATTCAGCAGAAAATGTTTAATCAGACTTTTGCCTATTTTTCATGCAGCTGGCTTAATTTATACTTATCTGGTCCTTTGTTTCAAAGCTGTTGTAAGAGATCTTCTACACGTGGATTTGTTTATTCATTGTTTGTGTGTTGGTGAGCAGAAGCAGGCATGTGAGCTGGCTGGTCTGGAGCAGCAGAAGGTGTCTCTGCAGATGGAGTTAGAGCAGTGGAGACGAATACGGCAGCAAACGTCAGTGAACCCCCCTGCCATAGACCCGGAGCGCCTGCAGGCCCAAGTCAAACAGCTCACTCACCGACTGAAGGTCTTACAATTATGTTCATTTCAGTAGGTTCAGCTTATGTATTTGATTGATAGATTAAAAAGGAACCTGTGTGGGAATTTTAGCATCAGTAAATGAGTACAAATATAAATAGACGTTGTATATGACACAGACTTAAGAAATCACTGTTTTTGGAAGTATTTTCTTTGTAAAGGCCTAAACAAAATGGATCTTTTGCGTATGTATAACTGTTTTGTATTTATTATTTACATTTGCATTTACTTATTTAGCAGTCACTTTTTTCCAACGCAATTTATGAGGAACAAATCAAGCAATATATCACAGGCCAACAATATTAGCATATAATGTCAGGTTTATTAGAAAGCAAAAATTGAAAACAAGGTATATATAATATAATATAAAATAATAAATATAATAATATATATAATATAATATCAATAAGGAATAACTAATGGCGGGCCATTGAATTATTGATAAATATTGCATACCTTGAGGTAATAAGGTGGCCACGACATGCAGCGCAGTGCATGTCCTCAGGTGGGTACTATTTTTCAATAATTCAACCGTCTTAAAATATTTAAGAATGTTAAATAATTTTATTATTTGTTTATATATCCTTTGCAATAGTTTCTCAACCATTTTTAGACTATAGTAAGGTGAGAAAATGAACCCATTGATGATATTTTATATAAAAATATGAACCATATTATTAATTAAATATGTTATTAAAATAAAATTTATACTCTTTTACCTTATCCCACCACTTTCTGCTTTAGCTTTGTAAAGTGGAGTATTACAGGTATGTATTTGCTAAAGCAGTATCTAATTGCATTTTGACACATTTTATGGAGGACGAGGACTGTTTCATGTGAGAGTAGCCTACAACATGATGTTTTATTAATACATTTCGGGAAGAGCATGCACAGATTTTCAACGTGGCCAATTCACTATCAGTAACTACACCATCCATCTAACCTCCTCGACAGAGAACCATGCGCAGATAATCAACGTGGCCAATTCACCATCAGTAATCACATAATCTATCCAACCACCACAAGAGAGAACCAGTATAAATAATCATGGCAGCCTTACCTTCATTCTCTCTAGTCTTTCAGCATCCCTTCACTGCCCCGACTCCTCACTGTTGGCCCATTTCGATTGGGAGCGCTCAGCGTTCAGGCCGATGCCAAGCTTGGAGTCCTCTCCCTGGGCAGCACGCAAAATACTCATATTATTCTTCTCACTTTATTATCTGCAAGGCGAACTCATAAAACCAGTGTCTGTTTCTATAAAGTGGGCATAGGCGGAGTTTCATGTATATGCTTGTGGGGGAACACTTATATATATATATATATATATATGTCCTACATTTCATATGGGATGTCGTGGCCTAATGGTTAGAGAGTCGGACTCCCAATCGAAAGGTTGTGAGTTCGAGTCCCGGGCCGGCAGGAATTGTGGGTGGGGGGAGTGCATGTACAGTTCTCTCTCCACCTTCAATACCACGACTTAGGTGCCCTTGAGCAAGGCATCGAACCCCCAACTGCTCCCCGGGCGCCGCAGCATAAATGGCTGCCCACTGCTCCGGGTGTGTGCTCACAGTGTGTGTGTGTGTGTTCACTGCTCTGTGTGTGTGCATTTCGGATGGGTTAAATGCAGAGCACAAATTCTGAGTATGGGTCACCATACTTGGCTGAATGTCACTTCACTTCACTTCATATATTTATATAACATATATTCAACATTAAAATACATAATATATAAATTTATTAATTATTTTTTTCCGAGGGTACGCACAGTTTTTTTTTTTTTGTTTGTTTGTTTGTTTTTTCTAGCAGTGAAAACAACTTAAAATACGCAGTCATTTTTGCTCATAAAGGTAAGAGTACTACATTATTCTAAACTATAAAGGGTCTAGTTTTATTTGTGTGCACTCACAATATCAACAATACGTTGTGTTTTTATAAAATAAAGTAAACAGTGCTTTCTGCCGTCTCAAGCTTGAACAGGAGCGCTTCACAATGATGAACCTAAACTCAGCGAATTGCCTCACAGAAATTATATATATTTATATTTAGAAAGCTTTAAATTACTGCTTTAAAACGAAATAATTCTATTTGAAAATAGAAACACTTTCATTGTTTAATCTTTGCATTTCTGTCTAAAGGAAGATAGATGGATTATATTATTTATACACTCTGTTTATTGAAAAATAAAGACATGCATGGTTTGATGGCCAGAACATACAAGCTGAAACTTGAAACAAAGTTCAAACATGCATTGAAATGGTAGATTTGACTCCATTTGAACAGAATTTTTTTCTATCTCTTTTTTCTTCTTTTCTTTTTCTCCCTATAAACAAGTTTTTGGTCTATAATATCAATAAATTGATATATGGGGTCTGGCACTGCTCTTTATATTTTTGTGTTGGTCTCAATGGTAGTGTCATGTTCAAGAGACAGGAGAGTGTGTGTGGGTGTGTGTTATATGCAGTCAGGATGTGTGCTACGAGTCCTCCATTCCTTTCAACTAAAGACAAGGTGTACATACAAATATCCATCATTCACATGATCACAGGCATCCCACCAGCTCAATCTGTTGTCAGAGTTTTCAGTGTGCCTCTTACATTGACATACATTCACAGAGTTTGAACAAATCTGCCACTAAATAGATCAAAACCCAGTATAATAAATAATGCTATAAATGATAAATATACAGTGCTACAATACATAATATAAGATTTAGTGACAAATAAGGATGTCTGAGATGATGAAAAGGAGAAATGAAAAAAAGTCTACTTCAGAACGCATTTGTTATTGTATTTCTGTATTTTCTATTAAAAAAAAATTGTTTAAACCAATTTCCAAACCAAAATTTAGATCACTGGCTCTAAACAAATGACAGATGGAGATTAACCATTAAGTAAATTAATTTTTTTCTTGATTTGATTCATGATATATATATATCATAATCATTTAATAAAAAAATTAAAATTACTTTTTTTATTTTTGCTTTTTGTGTTTGTTTATTTGCAAATTATAAATTACCAATTTTCATGTTACTCCATTTGACCACCCTTGCCTTTTCATAAAAAGGTCAGCAGGTTGTACAGCGGGGCCTCTCTGTTAGTTATTATTAAAACTGAAATAATTTCCTGTTTTATTATTTCCTTTATGGTTCTCTTGTCATGATAACACATAGATTTCCTGCATTTTGCTGACTTTGATTTGGCTTTGAACTTTTTTTCTTCAAAGATTTACCATTTTATTAAAATATTCCTTTTTAAGAAATAAAATAAAATATATATCAAAATACTGTACATAATTAAACTTTGTTTTAAATTTTAATCAAACATTTTACTTTATTACAATATCCTGACTGTTATATCACCTAAACATTTATTTGGTTAAAGCCTTACAAAAATGCATATATAATTGTACATATAAATATATATATTTTTTATTATTACCTCAAAGATCTGAATAAAAAATTAAAGTCACATCATTGACCATATGCCTATACACAGGACATATGTAGATGTGTATATTTCTGTGAAACAGATGTGAAACAGCATCCACATTAAGCATCCCGATAGCTCAGGATTCATAAATGAGTCCTGCACAATGGGATATCAGATGATAGGATAAATGTGCGACTCTTTCTCTCCACAGAATGCCAGCAGTGAGATGAGCAAACACACTGCTGCTAACAAGAGCCTGAGGGCTCAGTTAGATGAAAGAGATCAGACACTGAAGGAACTGCACGAGAGGTAAATGCTTTCTATCCCCTCTCTTTCTTTCTTAGTCTTGAGGTATTCTCACTTCTTCACCCTCTATTTCTTTTTCTCGTGCTCTGGGTCATATTTGCAGTGTCTGATTCCACCATGTGGCAGACTTCAACACCATTCGTAGATTCTTAAAACCATGAAACCGGCTGCGTATAGAGATACATACTAGAAGACAGAAAGAGATGGTGACAGGAGCTGTAATTTCCTTCCCATGTAGTTATGCACTATCGTCATAAGATGTCTTGCCCTGGGCACCGAGTCTGACAGTATGTTGTGTTAACTGGTTGCCTTCTCTCTGTCCTTTTTACTTCCTTCATTTCTTTCTTTCCGCATTACTCTTGTCAAGCCATCTCAGTGGGATAAAAAATGGCTGTTATTATAAAAAAAAACATTTAGTGTGGTTTTGCTTGAAACAAGTGCAAAAGAATCATCCATTAAGGCAAATACCTTTTTTTTTGCAATTTCTCCTCTCAAGTACGTTCACATCCCTACAGGAAAACAAAGATATGGATTGAGGATAGTTTTTTTTTTTAAGATGTACTCTCTTAGAAGTGTGTGAATGTCGCATGGTGAGTCCGCAGTCAGACACGTAAAACTCTGGGGTTTCACTTCCAGTCTGTGACAACATGTGAAATCACAGATGAGGAGTCCCTGTGAGCAGAAGCCGCCTTGCACCACGCAGCTTGTTTAAATGAAATACATGTCTAGACGCTGTAAAAAAAACATCTGCTGCACTGCCTTCAAAAAAAGTGAATTTCAAAGCATGCTGCCATGTCCTGAGTCAATATCCGGCGCAGAGGTCTCTGCCTTATTCATAAAGGCCTGCCTTTCATGTGCCGCCTGTTGTCTTTCCATATCATAAATGTATTCATCTCCTTTGTTTTCTACTGCAAACTGTGAATCCATGATCTATGAAAGCACTTACAACTGTATTAGCATCCAAAATGCATTCTGAATTAGCAATCTAGCACCTCAACACCAAAGAGACAAAGTGGAGAGTGCGAAGAAAAGCGTTCAAACAATTTAGTGAGCCAGACATCCATAGAGTAGCTGTTTTGAGGCTCACGCCAGTCATCAGTATCACCATCCTGCTATTCTTTTTAAGCGAGCTTACCCCTAAAATAAATGTTATAGATCTAATTGCCATTTGCTCTCTTGAGCTTTGGGAAAGATGGAGTGAAGTGGGGGAGGATGAGTGAAGTGTGGCTGTAAGTCAACAGGAGAAACGCTTCGTCCACTCTATAGCGGGGTCAATATGGGTTTTCTCATTAATGGCTGTTGGGTAACCTGACTCCATTTCCCCAGGCCACCCAGTCTTATTTAATTTAATGTCACTCCAATAAGAAGCTCTCACATTTATTCAGTGCATTTGCTTCAGGCACTCTCTCTCTCTGGAATTTGAGGATATTTATTTAAAAGACCTTTACTCATCATCACAGCAGCTCTGGTCAAGGAGGCAGTCCATAAAACAGCCCTCAAATGTTAACATATTCCAACACTTTTATATGTCAGAAATGTGTAGATGTTTAAACTATTTAGTAGGAATCTGGTTACAATACTGCTGGCATTTTATTTGTTTTCTCTCTGTTTAATTATTAATTTCCATTTGTTAATTTTTAAAGCGAGCGTATCCACATAAAAAAATAAAATAAAATAAAAATTTGTATGTTCTTGAAATAAAAAAAAATTATGTTTATGTGTATATGCTTGCATACAGGGTTGGTGTTTTAGAGAGGGATGTGACGATGAAAAGGCAGCTGGTGGAGGATCTTAGGTGCAGAGTAAAGATTTGCCAGGACTCCGAAAGGAGCCATAGAGCATTGACTGAAGACTTGGAGAAGAAAGTAGGTCCTGCTCAAACAACAGATACTGTACTAACCATGGCAACAGCCTTGGAGCAACCTGGAATTAATTATTCTCTCTACCGTTATTGATTGTGTCACTCATCCAGAGTCTGAACTTCCTAGGCTTCCACATTTCACTGTCTGTTTAAAAATATTGAAGTAATTGAATTTTCGGTCTCAGCGACCCCACTCTTATTTAATAACAATTGCTTTTCTTTTTTAGATGAAATCTCTCACCGATGAGTCAACTAACCGGAAAGCCCTTGTCGACTCTCTAAAGAGAAGATTGACAGTTGCCACTGCAGAAAAAAAACAGCATGAGACAACCAGCCAAAAGCTCAAAGAACAGCTTCAGAAAAAGGTTCAAGAGCATGTATTCATCACTCAGTAATTTTTAATGTTCCTTTTTTTTTTTTTTTTTTTTTTTACTGTTGCTTATCCTGCACTGTATTGTGGGTTTCTGTCTTTCTTTCTTTTTTATGATTCACCTACAGTAATTACCATCAGTCTCATTTGATGTTTGGCCCCAATGCCATACTTTTCATTTAATCTTCTGCTATTGATCTGTGGGTTCATTGTTATTTTACTAGATATCTATTATATACATCTGTTATCTATTTGTAATGTAATAATTCATGAAATTGTTAGAAGTTATTTTAAGTGTTTATTTTAGTGAGATTTCTGATTTCTGTTTACACATCCCCAGGAGCAGAGAGTGGCCATCCTCCAGGTGCGCATAAGCGAGCGCGATCAGGCCATGGCTGAGCTGGAGCAGACTGCGTCTAAACAGATGCATGGTTTGGCCGAGCAGAGCTCTCAGGCTCTGGAAACACTGCAGAGAAAGCTCACTCTCACCGAGTCCCAGCTGCACCAGTTCCACACCTTTATTGAGGTATCTGAACATTGAGTTTGTCTTTGTTTTCATTTTAGGCCATTTACACTTGGTGTTTATTTAAGTCTTGATCAATCCAATCAGCTGAAACATATTACTGTTTACACCTGGAAGTAACGCGTCTCAAATATCTCTCCTATGATCACTTGTGATTGAATCAAAAAGTCATTATTTGTGGCTAAATAGATCATATAGGTCAGAGTATGATGAAGGGAAAAAAAAATGAATTGATTTTAAAGAATATGAAAATGTATTTTTTCAAGAAGTTGTGTGTTGAAAAAAGTTGATATCAGGCATTCTGAAGAATTTCATACTTTGCATATTTATATTTACATTATCAGTTATTAAAAAAAAAAAAAGCTTACCAAAACGTAACCAGTAAAAAAAATGTAAATGGCGGTTGATTGACGTGTGAGTAGGTAGCTGCTGATGCCCTGTCAGGACAGACTAGCGTTTACATTGCAAATGCAACAAGGTCATTTGCATTTTTTTTTATCTATGAATGTGGTTTCAGCAAATAGATCACAACACATTTATTTACCACACTCCGCTTGTGATCAGATCACCTGAAACAGAATGTGTAAACGGGGTGTTAGATGCAAGGTATGATCGATACACAGGCCCTAGAGAAAAAAAAATGGATTTGATTCTAAAATTCTTTTGCAAAGATCTGTCATCAAAATCCAGCATGTTTTTGTAGCCTGTGGTTTCGTATAGTCAACATAGTTAACCTGTAGCTGATTCATGCTAGTGTGTTAATGATGGTCCCCGTAGACGGCCCAGCTCTCTGGCCTACATCCCCCTGTCATGGATTGATGAGCTTTGAACATGCCAATCTGTCAGGAAGCTTCAAGGCGGATCTTTTGGGATGATTATAATGCCTTTTGGGGATCCACCGAAGAGCTTTGTTTGAATTATGCAAATGTCTGTGGCCATGAGTAATTGATAGCATGTAGTGTATTATAGTGCAGGTGCAATAGGAATGATTTCATGCATTTAAACTGGAGGAATATTTCAAATTGCATTAAATGCTTGCTGCAGTAATAAAGTCATCTTTAAGACAGCGTGCTAGATTAGTATAACATGAAGTCATTAAGACACCTCATTAAAACAGCCCTATCCAGCGTTTACTTGTGCTGCTGGTAAGCATTTACTTTCCCCATTCAAGTGGTGTTGAGAGTGAAAAATGCCAAATGTCACGAAAGATTTAAGATAAAGTCTAATTTATTTTTTCAGTAATTTCCTTAGCAGTTTATCTTCTAATACAATCCAGCGTGGTTTAATGCAGGTAAGTCATTTAAAGAGGAATTTTTCTCCTCCGCTTCTCTAATCCTTCTCTGCTAAATTGGCACAGTGGCTACGGTGATTGTGGGTAAGAACCCTTCTCCTCTTGGCCCCCATCACACTATCCTGCAGCTCAGCTGGCTCTCGAGAAGCAGCCAGGGTAGCTGTGCAGAGCATGTGATAAATTCACTTAATCTCTTTCCGGATTTTTCTGCGCACTGGGCTTAGGTCAATTGAATCTACCCTTTGACTAGTGAAAGTGAATATCTATTAAGCTTTAAATAAAGTCATATGCACTTTTGACAATTTGTTGATGAGTTGGGCATCCCTCTGTTGAATTTTGAATGTTGCAGGTTTAATAATGTTTATGTAGTGTATGTAAATGTAAAGCAAAAGGGAAGTGAAAGTTCGCATTGACCAATTTATCTAAATTTCACAGGAATTTTCTCATGTTGTGGACCTCTAAAAATGATTATGTAAAGAACTCTTTAAATTTTCACTCGCACGTATTGCGTGTTAATAGTATTGCTGCATAATATTCATTGACATGGCATTTGTAGAACATTTTTCAACCTTAAGACAGATGTATAGTGTGTTTACCCCTGCTCATAGGAGTTCAGGAGAAAATAAGTTAAATACATTTTATATTTAATTATTAACTGTATAACTTAATGACATGATGTTCTTTTCTTTTTTTAATCTGTTGAATAGACCTCTTCATTAATGAACATTTTATTAATTTCTGAATTAAAATTGATTTTAATATTTTAACTGTCCAGATGTCATAAAAAATAATAATAACTTAAAGGATGAAATTCTTATTAGAGAATATAGAAAATTTTTGCATTTAGTAAGAAAATGAAGGTGAAGATGGTCATGTCCAAAAAAAACGCTCATGCTTTTGTAAGTGTTTTGGCAGAGAAGAATACAACTTGACTAGAAATTAAAGCAAACCCCCAACAGTTCCATTGTGAATTGTAATGCTGTTTTTGAAATTTGAGAAAATAACATATTAACTAAAAACCATGCCTTGGAATCAAACACAATGAATTTCTATTTTAAAAAAAGGTACAACTCTCCCTCCAAACTAAAATTGTAAGTTGAAATATAAAACCCATGTATATTGGCATGGATTTTAATTTCCCAGCTGTTGTCTATCGTCATTTTCAAAAAAAATATTTTAGGTGTATTTTATTATTATTATAATTATAGTTTTATTCTGTTATTTTTCTTTCTTTTGTACTATTTGTTCTGGGTGGACAGTGAATAAAAGAAAATTTAAAAGCATATTTTGTGCAATGTACAGTTCTTCTATATATATATATATATATATATATATATATATATATATATATATATATATATATATATAAACTATGCAGTGGAGATGCTTTGTTAAAATATCAGAGAAAAAAGCTGAAATGAACACCCTCATGACTGTATGTCAAGGTCAATGAGTCTCTTAAAATAGCTTTTTTGTTGTTGTTGTTCTTGGCAGCAAACACATTTACGTATCATTGCAGTATGTCAAGTCACCTCTACTTTGAAGTACACCTAATACCCCCCACACCCAAATGAACATAGATTATTGTTATAGAGTTCACAACTGACAGACATTTGCTAGTTAAATTGCTTTAGTTTTTAATGGCATCGATGCACATTCGCAGTGTGTGAACAAGAGGACGCAAGACTAGCCTTTATGTAATCCAATAGCATCCCCTGAAATATAATGAAGATCCATTTGAAGTATTTATGATGAAGGCTTTATGAAACAAATAACAGTGATGGGGAGATGTGGGAAATGGAGCATGCCCCAAAGAACTGCTCTGATCAACCGCGTGTGATTGCTCTCACTTATACTTCTGTGAGTTAAGCAGGACCATGCAGGAATCACACACACACAGACTGTCCATTCCAAGGTCAGGTTTTCACAAGGCTTATGGGGAATGATACAAGAGATTATTGCTACAATCAATAAGCTGAAAATGAAACAAAGGGGAGCTGACTTTATTGACTTTCTCATGTACAGTGGCAGCTTTAACATTTAATTGTCTCTCAGTATTTAGCAACATCTCCCATTTAGCTTTGCCCTCAACGGGCGCAACAAAGAATAAGATCCACCGTTCCCCACTGCCATTTTAAGAGCCTCTCGTCTCCTCATTATTTACACTCTTCTGAGAATGTCTCATATAATATGTGCCATACAAAAAAAATCTAATAAATCAAATGTGTGTTTTTTAAGAGCTTGGCATCTCTGTGCAATTCCTTTCCAAATCAACACGAGAGCCTTCAAAATCTTAGTGCGTCAAAAGTCACGGAGCATTCGGCTCTTCATTCAGGCCGCTCTCAATTCAATAAAAGCATCCCTATCATTGAGTTCTTTAACACACCACATTCATTATATATTTATATCTATTATACCTATATTGTACTATTACAGAAAATGTGTTTATGCTTATGTATTTTTTTCTTTCTATTTTTATTGATAAGGCACTTGCTAATCAATTGGCACAGGATGTGCAGGATATTAAAGCCCGTTTGACGAGGAAGAAAAAGAGTGAAAGAGAAGGAAACAGAATGTCTAAATGCTCACTAGTAAAAGCAGCATCTATCCTCAACATGACAGAAACAGACCTGGTGAACATGCTGGACACAGATGAGGTAAGTATTGTGGATAACAAAACTTACTGTATAGCTACAGAATAACATGGGAATTACAAATGGAAAAATAAATCTCAAACAAACACTCAAGTTGTATTATTATTATTACTGACAATCAAACATTTGTTTGGCATGATAAGTACGTGTGAATATTCTGATTAGAACTGCCAAAATTGTACGTATATTGTGCTTTATTTTTATTTCGTTTATATATATATATATGTGTGTGTGTGTGTGTGTGTGTGTGTGTGTGTATAAATATATATATAATTTCTACATGTATAAGTTAAACCACTTTTGGGTTCATCCAGTGACACCATGGTGCTCTTACACACCCACACAAAAGAAGCTTAAGTTTAGTCTTTGTGGCTTTTAACAGCATTTCCGGCCATGTTTTGTGATTTGCAGTGTGAGGAGGCGTTTGTGGGTCGTGGGCCAGACACGGATTGGGCTGAACATGTACAACACATCCTTCAGCAGCAGGTTTGATTTAATCGGCAATTCATACTTTTTTTTTTCTTCAGTATTCATAATTTTGTTTATGTGGTGCTTTTAGTGTAATTCACCTTTTTCAAACATATCTTGCAGATTTTAAAATGAACATATTAATCTTTTAAGGCCCTTTCACACCATTAAAAAGTGAAACAAATCACAGATGAATGGTCTATTCACTGGTCTATATTTGTCAGACTGAACAGAAAGCAAAATCACGATACAACAGATGGTGCGATGTGTATGCATTTGTCAGCTGAAGAACAGAAGCATGAGTAGCTCAGGACTATAATTTTTTTAAACAATAATCAAAAAACAGATGTAACGTGTAATGTTTAGCTAAAGTAAATAATTTTATCATTAAAGGTCAACAGCAAAAACATTGGTCCATTAATGTTGTCAAAATTTGTGTTATTAAAGATATTATATAGTTATTATAGATTTGCAGAATTTGTTTAGATTTTTAATATACAATTCTAAAAACAAATTGGCAAGTGAGAAGAATGTTGCGGAAATTTACCTCTGTCCAATTTCTTATGTACAATGCAAATATATAAGTGCAAAAATATATGCAAAAATATAAAAATAAATTATTAAACTCAGTTCACACCCAGAACTGTAAGCATTAACTACAATACAATGCATTAATTATTTAAAATGATTTTAATCTTTTCTTCATTTTATTTATTAAAAAGGTAATTCATGCAAAGTCAACAAATAAAATTGTGGTGAAAGAATGTTGGAGTAATTCAATGTGTAATTATATGCAAAAATACAGACAAAAGAATATTGATGGGGAGTTTGAGTAATATTTTATTCAAACCATTGGCTAATTGTACGTTATGCGTGTATTGTAAAGCGAACTGTAAACATTTTATTTAGAGAAATTTTCAAGATTAGGCTTAACGTGTATGGAGTGTGAAGGCTGCTGCTCCATTGTCCAGTTTTTAGTGCATGAGCACCACCAAATGTTCTGATATGTGTATTTGCCGGAACTCCAAAGACATTAACCAGAGCTCAAATCTTTCTGGTTGGTGTGCTTCATCGCTAGTGAAAAAATAAAAAATAAAATCAACACAGTCAACAAAGAAAAAAAAACGTAGCTCCCGGTGTGAAAAGCCTCAATAAGAAACCATTGTTTCCAAATTCAAAATCTTGCTCACGCCAAATATTCATGTTATTCATATTAAGACTGACTGAATTAGCACATGAGTTACTCCAAATTCCAAACTTTAGCTTATTTTCACATGCAGTGATTATTTGTTATGATTAAAATTAAATCTCTTAGCAGTAATATCTAGGAGATCATTAAAGTATTTTTTTGTTTATCCTCCATGTGTGTGTGTGTGTTTGGCTGTCAGCCTCAAAGGTGCATCTAGTATGATTCACAGGCTCTGACGTGTCACTACATTGCTAGTGGCTTTGACCTATGACCTCTGTGACCTGTCTATACCCGGTCTGCACATCTCTGCCTCTCGCCGCTGGACACTTTAGAGGACTCTGAAGACTGCCATCAGGCAGCTCAGTCTCTTTCTCGCCTTCTTTTTCTCTCTCCCTATCTCTTGCTTCCTCTGCTGGGCCGTTAGACCCCGAAGCAGCTTGTTAGTGGTGGGCCAAGTATTGATCTGGCAGGTCTGTAGATGCAGAGAGATTGAGCCAAGCTCCACTAGAGACTCTCCACCAGCAGGCTGCTATTGACACACTCACATACATACACATAGACATACACACAAACAGAGCAGCGGCCCGCAGGAGACTCTTCACAGGCAAGTTGCTATCGACGTTTTCTCGACTCGGCCGACGCAACTGCTCGCTGTATGACAAGACTGAGACCAGGCTGAGTCCCCAAGGAGGTGCACTGACACCAACATGGTGACCCGCGAGTTAGTTTTTCCTTTCTTTCAACATGCTCATCCTGTTTTTTTTATAACCTCCGTCTCCTAACGCGCTCCACAGGGAGGGTGACTCTTCCTCTGACTAGTGATCAAGTGAGTTTATTGGCAGGTGAGCTTTTTTATGTTCTCTTTTCGGGGGGAAGGAAGAAACAGACCACTAGGTCAATGTTGCAATTTGTTTATGTTGTACTTGCATGTTTTGATCACATCCCAAGCTCATTGTAAAAACGCGCCTGTGGCGGCATTGCTGCAAATTGATATTACATTGTGAGTTGCACATTTCATGACACTTTTGAATTGAATATGTCCAGAGAAGGGGCTCTAAAATGTTCAGCTAATATAGAAGAATGTGATTCTGGCAGCATTTAGTTTATGTTGATTCTCGTACGCATCAGTTCAGAAAAGAAATCCCTGGTAAGTGACAATAAAAGGTTAATCCTCAAAACGCAACCGACTTTAACACAGTTGCTGAAACAACCATTTTAGCTTGCTTCTACAAGTCTTTGAGCCCTGTTTCAAGGGAGTCCTACCCGAGCGTTCCTCACTGATAGTGTAATGCTGGACCAGGTGAGCTATGGGGACGTTTACCGTTGTGCGATGAAATGTAAAAATTTCTGTTTGTTTATTTATTGGTTTACAAGTCACGCCCTATGGTAAAGAGCATTTTGAGGTCCTAGTATTGTGTACTATAGCTTAGTATTGTGCAAAAAATAAGCATTAATCAATAGCCTGCCCGTTATCACAGATTATGTAAATATGAATATTAATTGCTGGTCTTTTAATGCCCTCTTGTGTTCATTTTATACGTACAGGTCTTTTTGGTAATTTAGAGTAAAAATGTAGTTAGAGGCATATTTTTTCAATGAGCCTAGGTTGTTTGATCTTTACACGATACTGCAAAACCACTGATGTATGCGAAGTTCCATGGGTGTTATGTGTCAGCACTATGGCCTTTTTTGTGGAAAATCAGGATTGGCAATATGGGGTTTTGTGTGTGTGTGCGAGATACCTAAGCAAGGTCCTTTCTCTCGCCTGTCAGTCTATGTGTATAGCGGGAGCTGTCACTGTCAGCCACTAATGGCGGAACTACTGTGATGACTTCCTATTACTGCTGTGGCCCTGTCAATACCACAGCCATCACTCCAGTGCCACATGTCAACGTAACAAGCTCATGCATGTCAGAATAATGTTGGGACTCGGTGAGCGCATTTTGAAGAGGTGCCTTTCACTCTCATGTCATTTTATCTGCCTGTCTGAGTCGTGCAGGAAAGGAAATCACACAAAAGCTTACGGGCTGTTGCTTCTGATCTGTTGCCTTTGCCACAGAGTGTTTCCGCTTTGCTAGCCTCAGATAACATTAATGAACATATCTCTCTCTCTTTGGATATCTCGCTTTTTATTTCCCCTTTACTTGCCACAACGTGCTCCATGCACCTCTAAACTCATTCCCTTCTCTCTTAATGAGACAACAACACTTCCTCACTTGAGGGTCACAACCTGGGAATAACATCACCAACCTATAAGCATTTAGTCCACAGTGCTCCCTGCGGCTTAACGTGTCAGGCCGTGAACAACCCATTCTATCCTGAGTGTCCACCCGCAAACCCTTATCTAGCCCAGGGACCCTCTTCGCCCAGTAGCAGTAGACATTTAATTGCTTGCGTTTATTTGTGGATTCCTAATTATTGACTAGAGGTAAATTATAACACCACAGCCTTTATGAAGAGATGGAAATAACTGTTAAAGCTAATGACCTGAGCCACCCTGCCTCTAGTCATTTATCAACCACATTCATCTCGGCCCGACAGCACAGAGTCATTTCAGAAGTCATGCCCCCCCCCTCCATTCTCGTATTGATTCATGACCAGCAGAATTTGGATCGGAAATCTGTAATTCCGGCTGTATTATTTCTGTTCCGTTAGGCTTACACCGAGGACACTTACACTGAGATTTTCCACATTATTTGACATATATATGGGCTACATGCTGAAGGAATGTGGCACCAGAGGTGGAAAGAGTACAAAAATATTCTACTCAAGTAAAAGTACCATTACATTAATGAAATTTTACTTAAGTACAGGTAAAAGTACCAGTCTAAAAATCTACTCAAGTAAAAGTAAAAAGTAGCTCATTTAAACTTTACTCAGAGTAAAAATTACTTAGTTACATTTTAACAGTGGGAGGGAGTCAAAATGGGACAGGCCAAGGGTGTCAAACTCAGTTTCTGGAGGGCCACAGTCCTGCACAGTTTAGATATAACCCTAATTAAACACACCTGATCCAGCTAATCTAATCATTTAGGTTTATTTGAAAACTACATGATATGTGTGCTGGAGCAGGGTTAGAACTAAACTCTGCAGGGCTATGGCCCTCCAGGAACTGAGTTTGACACCCCTGGGATAGGTCTATTAATCTCAAACTAGTTGTTTTTAATTAAAGGAATCAGTTATTTAGAATAATAAAACATTTGGGCTGTTACCAGGCAAATCAGTATCAACAAACTCATCTTTTAATGCAGAGGAAATGCAGAAGATTCATTGGAAGTGGCATTTAGATGTATTACACTGTTTAGTGCAGGACAAGAATGCATTTAACCTGCAGTTACCAATGCATGAATAATGTTTTGATATACAAGACATAAAATGTTGAATACTCATTTGAAATGATAAGAAATTAATTATTTAAAAAAATCAAAAGATACTTTAAATGTGAAATTAAAATGGCCAGTATGTGTCAGCAAGTCACTGTTAATAAGTGAGTCATTGCGATTGAACCGAATCATTTAAACGGTTGATTCATTCAGGAACGAAACACTGTCACGTTGCTCAGAGACGCAAAACTGTGCTTTGGTGGCTGTGTTTGGAATTATTTTCTGTTGTAGAAATAGAGCTAAAAAGGCAATATGGTGTCTAAAACGCAAGTTTCTTAATTAACTTGTTTACTGAACTGTTATATATATGTATGTATATATTCATGATGATTTTTGGAGGAAACGATGGCATTCTTTGTGTGATTTTGATTTAATATATGAAATTATGTAATTATGTGAATTTTCTGCCCCTATATCTTCAATTTTGTGATCATTCTAAATGCATTTTAGGAGACTGAATCACACAGTGAAAGAACGCACTATAAATGCGCGCGCACATCATTAAAACAAAAATAGCACACTCACCACGGTCTTTTTAGCTAATTTGTGCAAAACCTCTTGCTAAAATGTCAAAGCTTCATTTTAACCACCAATACAACGATGCAATTATTTAGCTTACCTCTACATTCTTGCGCAGGGTTGATGTTTTGTCGAGATTTTATAAGCTGCTAGTTTGGTCTTCCTAGGCAAGTACAGCTTACACTGCATAATAGAGCATACATATGGCCAGGGGTTCACTTCATTTCCTTCGAGTTAAACTTCAGAATATGACGGGGTTTCGTTTTCAGCGGTGTCTGCACCACTAACGCCTGTTTTGTCCATCTGCATCTTTCTTGTGATTTTAGCGCCAGTTTGCCCTCCTGCCCATTATTTACTGACGTAGTTTCCAGGGAGCGTTTTTTTTTTTCTTTCTTTTTTTTTTTTTTTTTACTCAGTAATTAATGTGTTTCAAAATGTAGCGAAGTACAATACTTCAAACAAAATATACTTAAGTAAAAGTAAAATTACAGATTTAAAAAATTACTTTAAAAAGTATTAGTACACAAAAAAGCTACTCAATTACAGTAACGCGAGTAAATGTAATTCGTTACTTTCCACCTCTGTGTGGCACTATGTAAACTTAATTTAATTGCTGGCAGTGCTGGAGCTCTGCCAATTCCAGTCACTGCAATTAAAGCAGTGACTGGAATTGGCAGAGCTGCAGCCCACAGAAATATTTATGTCAGCTTCTTCTTTTTTATCTTGGAGCCAATACTTAACAGCTTATTTCCCTTGCACAAATTTTCAAGCCCCCATTATTTAACCTTTTTTTTTTTTACTATTCTTTAATTTGTTTAGCATTATCATTTAGAAAACATAAACGTGGTGACTTGACTACACCTCTTCTATGTCAAGAATGTTTTTAATTGCTGAATTAATATTGGTAGGGGGCATCAGTTTTATTTTAGTATGTGTATACATTTATAGTATTTTTAATGCATTGTAGTTTTTCTGTTTTTCATCCTGATATTTACATTGTTGTCTTTCATCTTTATTTCTATTACTGAAATGTATTTGAATAGTTTTTTGCTTTAGTTCTAGATTTAGTTAAATGTTATATCATAATGAAATAAATAGCCTCATTAAAAGAATTTAATATTACAAACTATCACATTGAGTAAAAAAGAAAAAGTCATGTTAATGCAGGTTATACTGTAGGTTGACTTCCCCCCAAAAAACAGATATGCGTGAATGAATAATTAATGATTTTTGTAAATAAATACATTTTAAAAATCATTAAACCATAACATGTATACTTTTTATTTTATGGTTAAACTACTTGACATTTTTAGAGTAATTTTCATTTTCAAACCTGTTTGAAACCAACAATAAAATACAATACAAAGGATACATATCTACAGACTTTTAAACTGGAGATTGTGGAACCTCTTGTTGACTACTGAACATCATTCTCCTTCCACCTAATGACCGTCACTCCCTATGCATTCATCAGTACTGGTGATGTCAAGCACCAGTGAACCCAACATGACAGCGTCGTCAACAGACCACTCTGCTCTGAGCTTGATGCTATTGTTTGATCCTCATTCTGCTCCCTCCCCTCCATCAGTTCCTAATGAGAGAGAAAGGGAACAAAGACTTGGGGAGTGCTCCCTATTTATTCTACAGTGTATTTAGGTCAGATCTACCAGCTCAGGTTGTATAGACCTGACTATGTAAGAAACAAAATTTTAAAAAAGGAGTTTTAATTACAAGTATCTGTAGCCCCAAGTGTCCAATTCCCTTTCATATTGGTCTCCAATGGTTTGAAAGGGAGAATGGAAAGAAAGGCATTGCAGGGTGGGTAATTACTGGCACAGAAGAATAGATTGGTGCTACGCTTGATTTTCTTACCTGATCTCTTGTTTTCCCACATGTGACACATTCATTATCTTCTTATTAAATGCAGATTTTAGTAGGTCTTGGGTGTTTTGGTTGTTGTTTTTATTATTATTATTATTTTATTTTTTTTGTTATTCCCACGTTCAATAATTTTGATTTCAAATTAATTTTGCGAAGATCAAAGATCAGACAGCTTTATATTCTTCCGTGACCATAGAACGCCATACTTTTTTATTTATTTAATTTTTTTATTAATCATCCACACTTCATGGTGGTCTAGATGGGGGAGAATTTATCAAGGTGTATGGAAGTGGCTTCAGAAAAGCTGTTTGCCAACAGATTTTAGCATCTCTATCGCACAGGAAGCAACAGTGCTTTTTTATTTTATAGTGCCAGATATTTGACTCAAACTGCAGTGTCACTTTGCGTAGATTTCCAGAAACATCTCGCTGACTGTACGCAAATCTCCTCCTGGCTCGTGCATAAATTGTCCTCACGAAAGCTTCTCTTAAGACTGATAACAAAAGAGGCCTGATCAGTCCATTTAGAGAGAGTATCCGTGGGTGTGGGTGTGGGTGTGTGTCTTTGCGGGATGAAGCTCAGAGAGTCTTGTGACTGTGCCTGTAGCTTCGCCCCAGGCACCTTCACATTCTATGAAACCAGCGTCACTTAATTGGACTATAAAACACCTTCATATTGTTGCAAGGTTTTTTTTTTTTTCTTTTCACTTCTCCTCAGGCCAGGCCAGTCAATTCCAAATCAACTCCTGGGAGTGTTAATGAAAACGCAGGCCAAAAGAGAGCTTTGTTGAATAGTGAACAGCTCACCAGGGCTGTCTAAGGGGAGGAGATTACCTGCTAAAGCAGCTGTTACATGATAATGACGGAGTCTGCCGTCCCCGCGGGCCTGTTTGAGTGAGCACAGCCAAGATGTGACTAAGGCCTCCCAGGCTAGCGTGGCATCAGATGCTGTAGCATTTCTGCAATGTGCAATAAAATGGCACATTTTTAAGAGTAATTAAATAATATTGCATTCCTGTGCCATAACCCCTGCAACCATTTTCTCTGTAGTTGAAGTTTAGCACTGCTCAAGCGAGCTTTTGATGAAGTCAGCACGGAGACTGGCTTCTACTTCAGTCTACCTGCCCCAGGGAAAAACCCAGCTCCCTCTCTCCCTAATGAGACGCACACTTTTCTCCCTCTGACTTTCTTTCCTCTTCATTTGCGATGCATCTCTCTTGCACTTGCGTTTACACCTCTCTCTTTTCAGCCTGACACACAGGCTTGTGCCGGAGTTAAAACCATTTATTTTTCTGTGCAAAGTCGCTCAATGAAGAATATAAAAAATGCATGTTACTGTGTGTCTTTTAGAAAAGTTTAATTCAATATTTATGGATGATGCAGGCCTTTGATCCCCAATGCTAATTACCACAGAGTCCTTGAGAAGGTTTTGGGGGGAAGAAGAAAGATAAAGTCAGAGTAAAGGTTAGCACAGCCTCCGTGCTGGCTGTAGCGTAGAACAGACACAGAGATTGCGGGTTTAGCATCCCTTCCTCATTCCTTGCTTCGCTAGGAGTGGTGGCAGGCCGTGAGTGGCGTTGCAGCAAATCAAACCTTAATACAATCCCATTTACTGTTTGAGGAAATGTGTTTCAGATTTTCACAAAATAAGAAAAGCCTTTGTGACCTGTTCCTTGAATTTGTTCCTTGTCATAATTAATCAGAGTGAAGTCTTGAGTTCCATCACAGGTTCGAGTCGTCATCAAAGCCAAAGACATCCCCTAGAAGCTGTCTTGTGTCAAAAAAGGCAAAGGAAAAAAAACCTCTTTTCTTTTTGACAGCTTTTCTTTTCTTTGCCCCTCTCTCTCTCTCCCTAGATCCCCTCTGCAGGCCTGCTGATGGACGCCATGCTGGTGAAGATGAAGGAGGGCAAAGTGCTGACAGAGGAACTGGCTGCACTTACAGCTGCAGTCAGCAAAAACGCCTGACCGGAGGAAAAAAAAGACAGAGAGGGAGCAAGAGACTAATACTTCTGTAAGATGGAGTGTGCCCTGCATGGCAGCGGAAGCCCCTTGTCTACACAGTACTCCACCCATTTTCTACTCTAACCCTCTTGTAGTCCTGTGCCTCACACAACAAACTCGTGGAAAAATGATACACCTTAAAATTATTTTTATGAAAGGCCTTTAAAAAACATTGACTGGTTGGTAGTTAAAAGATACAGTAATCGAAAAGTATTTTATCTTAATTTTACAGATCGCAAAGAAACTGAGTACCAAATGTTGGAAAGATTACTATTTCTTTATTTGATCTAATGTTTTACTTGTATGTAAATGATTGTGGAATAGTTTTTTCTTGCACATATTTTAAACATTAGCATGTCAGTGTAAATTCACACCTCTGTTTATGTTGCCACAACAAACGTCAATCAAAATCAAGGCTGAAGTTACATTGCCAACATTTTGCAAGAATATCATATTTAAACAATTAAATAAATTCTGGTCACATCATCCTGTTTGTCTCTTTCTTGTGTGATTGTATGGTCATATTTTTTAGTTTTTAGCTATTTTAGCTAATTAGTTTTTTTTATGCATCCTTGTTTTCAATTATCAATAATATTGCACAATTTTAAATAATATATAAACTTGATGCAGATAGTGTGTATTATTTAGAAGTTATGTTTTGTGACTGAATGAGTTGTGAAGCAACCACAAACATTTTATGAGAATGCACTTGATGAAGAAGTTTATATGAACAAAAATATAGGACTAAAATCTTTGCATTAATTTGCTTTTATGCAATATGTTCATCACCGTAACTGAGACCAGACCATTTTTCCTATATTTTAGTAATTCGGTTCACATTTGAACACTGCATTTTCTGGTTTCATATTTGTAGATGGAGATAATGAATATGTAAAAAATATACAGTTTTATGGTGCCTTAGAGGTGGTGTCAATACCGTTATACATAAATTATACATAAATTTCAGTTGCACCAATAACGATGTGTAATTCATACATATATATATATATATATATATATATATAGCATAAATCTTAAGACACATTTTTATGTTGGTTTTGATTCATTAAAAATCTGGCAGAACTTGTGTAGTAAGAAACCATCCTTATATTTTAGATTATACATAATTTAACTTTCTTCATTATTCACTCTTCCCCTTTGCATACAATTAGAAACCTTGTAAAGCCATCCGTTCAAAAATTAACCATAAGAATTCTACGTTTTATCTAATCATTTCTATGCTAATGATGTCGTTTGCATTTATCTTTTTGTAATGAAGGATTAGCTCAAGACTGTCCTAAGCATCTCAGGGACCAATTTATCTGCCACCCTGGATCAGGGGGCCCTTGTGGTTAATTACCATTCGTTAATGTAGTTTGAATGCTTTCTTCTTCAAATACTCGAGAGCATACTATTGTAAATATTTGTCCCATATAAATGTGCTGGTTTCTAGTCACTGTCCTCAAGCATAATGTGTCTAATGACAAATATTAATAACTTACAGCTGGGAAAACTACAGAGAGGACCGGCGTGCGCAGGAATAGCTGTGCGCAAATTAGCACGAACTTGATGTCTCCTGCCTTAATGCATACTTGCATAGTCAACATGTTTGCGTACCCGCTCCATCCGCCTGACGCAGCCGCTATTTCTGTGACATTCAAATGCACAGAGCTCCCTGAGGTTTAATTAACATGGCCTTCCTGAGCCACCCACTGAAAATTAAAACATAAAGAAACAATCAACCCAACATCTGGAATCAAAACTTTTTTGAAAGAAAGAATGAAACATTTCCCTCTATGTTTCATTGCCGTGTCTTTTTGTGAACGTCTCATTAAGAAATGCACCTTGGGGGACTGACTGATCAGGACTTCTAAATGCTAAGATTTTCCCTTTCCTCCATCCCTTTGTTCCTCTTATCATTTTATCTCTCTCTCACACACACATATTCATTTACTCTTTTTTTCTTTCACCCTTAATCTCTCCTTCTTTTTGATAGTCTTGGCAGGTTCCTCTGAGAGCGGGGGTTCACCTCCCGCTGTGGGTAGCTTAGTGCCACAGGGGCTGTTGGGAGTGATGATGAGGGGCTGCTGGAGCACCAACCCGTGAACTTCCCCCCTCCCCTTTTCCAAAATCAATAACGGAGACTACTGAGGTCTCCTGCAGCATTACTGGAACAGGTCCATCACAGGTCATACCTGAATCAGTGCTCTGATGAAATGACTGAGAGGTCAAATTTGACAACTGAGGCTAAACATGTTCACATTCGTCTGTTTGAAGTGCATCTGGGTGACAGGAATATATTTATTCCATCAATTAATATGTAAGACAACACATCTTGCTGAGCTTCATGAACAAAGTAGAAGGTGTAGCTCAACCTAGATCAATAATTTATTTCTGCTCATGCCAGATATGGAAGTTACTTGAAATGGCACATCACTGGTGCTTCTCAAATTCCTGTCTTGCTTTGATGTATGCAATTAACTGTATAGAGCTAGTTTTTATTTTGTTCTCCTGTGTCATGTCTCAACAACTACTCACACTTATCTCAGTGATTAGGACATATTTCGAGAGGCTGGTTGTGACACACAGGACTGAACCACAGTGGTCCAGATAAACTGCATTCCCAATCATCGTGGTTCATTGTCACTATGAATTATATATAAGAATGTTGTTCATGAACTGTAGGTTAGTGTTTGACAATATCCCACAGATCAGACTAGAGGTCTGCGCGGGACTGTTTTTTAAGTCCCGCTCCCGCTGGGGTTATATCCCGCACCCACCCGTTCCCGCTATATATACACTATTTGTTCACCCGCTGTCTGCTTAGAATAATTTTCTTCCCGACCCGACCATCCCGCTTAATATAGATCTCCCAGAATTTCACATGTACATTTTCACAGAGAAAATCAAAATGTAGTCTGCACAAACATTTTTTTATTATTATTTTATTCGCCTTGTCAATATACAAAATTTAACATTTTGCTGCAGACAGTAGGGGAAAAAATGTTGCAGCGAAAAAAAAATTAAGTGTAGGCTATTATTTTTATTCGTATTATCAAAATTCGTAACATTTTGCTGTCAACACAGAAAAAAGTGTCAGAGAAAGAAAGAACATATGACGTCATTAAGCAAAATATGTAGGCCTTAACCGAACAATATGTAGGCCTTAACCTTCTCATCCCTGAGAAGAATGTGCTGACATACGTCTCTCCAACAAAATATATAAATTCAACAATAACTAAAAAAAAAAATTAACAACTCAAAATTGTAGGCAAAATATGTAGGCCTTCCATCGCGAACAATTTAAGAAAAGAATATGCCGACATCGATTTCAACGTCTCCCCTACAAACGAAATAAATTCAACAATAACTAATAATAAATTAACATCTCAAAATTGTAGGCAATATGAAATGAACGAAAGCCGTACTTACTTGGAAAAATCTGCTTTTTCCAGTCTATTTTAAATATCCATGCAAGAAAAGAATGTCATTGACTGATGACGGTTTCAATACCGAACGTCTTTCTTCCAAAATCCGACCGCAAAGGCTGAATGCTCTCTCGGAAGGTGCACTCGTGGCCGGGATGCAGAGGACATATCTCGCAAGGTTGCTCAGAGCAGGAAACTGGGACTGATGTGAATCCCACCACTGCAAAACTTTTTGTTGACTTGATAATTCAAGTCTCATGGTCATGTACTCCTGAATCTGAATATCTAGTGATTTCGATCCAACTGATTCTTCATTGTCCTCCCAATCAGAAAATTTTGAGAGAACAGTAGGCCTTTTGGCAGGTGTTGGCTCAACATCCTCCTCACCATGGGTATCAAACTTTAAATCTTCTATTATCTCCTTGGCACCCTGTATCACCTCCTGACGCCCTCTTTCATCCAACATTTTCAAACTTCGCAGATTTGGCGTAAGAAAGGTTGCTATTCTATAAAGCATGTGAACTGAATTTGGCAAAGTGGTGTCTGTTGACAGTAGTTCTTTCAGCCGTTTCACACAGACTGTTGCGATTTCAGAGAGCAGAGGGTCTTTTGTGGCTGATGTACAGTGCTCAATTAATCGCACAGACCACGGAAGAACTAGTGAGGCACTTGGAGTTGTGTTGTCGGTTTCCAAGTCGTCAGTTGCCTCTTTAAAGGGTTTTAGGAATGATACTAGTAACTTGAGCGTGCTGGCGTTGATGCGTAAGATCTTGTCATGATTTTTGCTCTCAGTCAGCACAGATGCGATGTCTTCGTACTGTTCCAAAACGGAATTCAGCATGTCAAAATTTGAGTTCCACCGTGTCTCTACGGATTGTTTCAGTGACATTTTTAGCTTGGCCTGCTGTCCTGAGTGTTTGAAAAATGTGACCAAATTTTTAACATCAGTTAGAAGCCCAGCGATCTCTGGAGACATTTCCATTACGGCAGGACCAAACGCACTGGACAGAGTCACGTTTAGTATGTGCGCTGTCCAGTTTAGTCTCGTGTATCCTCGTAAGGCACTGATCATGTTAGCTCCACGATCTGTCACAAAAACTATCTTTCTGCCCCTCACTGACATTAAACTTTCCAATTTTTGCTGCTGTGTCGACCAAATGTTGGGCCAGCTGATTAAAACCTTTTCCAGACACAGTATCATACGGTCGAATGTCTTGGCAAACAAAGTCAACACATTTTTCTGCCGTTTACCGGGTGGTCGATAAGATTAAGATTAGGTAAAGCGAAGATATGCTGTTCTGAAAGAACGTCGGCGTCGGGAACGTGATATTGAATGACCGACCGCTCCCGTTCAAATTACACCAGAGTTACCGACCGCTGCCGTTTTTTAGTCGGATATTTAATCCCGCGGCGCAAAATATCTGGTCGGGTCCCGCGGATCCCGCGGGACAGCCGCGGGAATGCAGACCTCTAGATCAGACGTACAGTCTGATCAATAGGTTGTTTACAATTGAATCTAATTGTTTCTAATTATCACAACCTATTTTTTTCACAGTCAGTTTTTGTATTTATTTATTTGTTTGTTTGTGAAAATAAATGTATGTTTCTTTGGCCAAATGATCTGTACCAAGGTAAACAAAAGTATAACCCAATTAGCAGATTGTATGTCTATCACTTTACATTTTTATTCATGCACAACTAACAGTGTTGGGTAGTAACCAATTACATGTAGCCTAATCTGGATTATGTAACCAGATTCTGGATTATATCATTTAAAATTAAGTAAAAAATTGTAGTAATTAGTTTAATTGTAAAGTAATTAGATTGAATTACATTAGTTTGATTTAGATTGAAAGGCCACACATCATTTGACCACTGGATTTACAAAAAGTGTTTTCTTAACATTTTAACACTGCATTAACTATTGATGAACATTGATCACTTAGTAAATTGTTCAACCAAGTATTTCTTGGTTAAATAACCCACTGTCTAAAGGAAGGCTAATTCATGTTATTTCTTATTCACTTGTAATGCAAGGATTCTTAAACTTTTTGTTGTTGTTGTCAGCCAAACCTCTACATTTACTTCTAGAGATTTTAAGATAATAATTTAATAATAAGACATTTGCATTTACTGTACTGTTCTCTGACATTGGTTAATGATCACAACATGCAGGTAAACAAATAAAATGTTGATGCTTTTTTCAGTAAGCTGTTGTTGTTGTTGTTTGTTTTTTGATCGTTGTTATTTTTAAATTATTTATTTAATTTTACATTTGTATTATTTCATTAAGTATTAGATTTTTATTAAACTTGCACGTTCCGGTTTGCCAAAACCTTGGTGTAATGGATGTTTCTGCACTTCATGCTATAATCAACAAATGTAATGTATTTTCTTTTTCTTTGTATTTAAAAGAAATGATGTTATGTTAAGGTAAGAATCTAAAAGTAATTTAAAAAGTAGCCTGATTATATGATGTGTAATGTGATGGATTATTTTTGCAAGTAAGGAATCAGTGACATACTACAATAATCCACCCAGCACTGACAATTAAATATGCCATCTACCTTATCTAAGATCTATCATTTAAGAATAAAAAACTATTCTGGTCAGTGCAGAGCCTTTTGGTAAATCAGTGACTGGTCTTAATAAAATCTATTAATGTACCCAATAAATTTGGTATGATAAATTTAACCAAACCCAACGAAAATAATGTAAAATTGCAATTCTGATTGAGTGTCTTTATATCTACCAGCTAAAACCCCAGTCTATGGACACACAACCCCCTAAAGATCCATTTAAAATAAGCGTCCTGGAACTCCCAACTAAGTGCCATTCATTCTTCTTTGAAATGTTTGCCTGGAAATGCACTTACATTATTTATACACAAGAGGGGGCGATTGTGAAAGCTTGGACTAACCTACTAAGCACATTCTCACATAATCTCATAAATGGATGTTCACAAGCATTATACATTGTAATCGTTTAGTAAATAACAAAAATAATAATAAAAATTGGTTTAACAACAAATGCAAACGTGGTTTATTAATACCAGGAAGTCAAACACTTGTCATGGCCTCCCTATCACCAGATATAAACATCATTAAACATTTGCTGGAATCGATATTTAATCGTTTTTCATAGACACAGAAAAAAAATGTTTGTCAAATTTTCCAGTTAAAATTTCATGAAAACAAGTAAAGAAAAAAAATTACGAGGCAACACTTATTTTTTGAGGAAAGCATATTTAATATGAGTGTATTTTGTTCTAACTGCACTGGTAGATTTTTTCACTTGTTTTAAACAAAAATTTTTAAAAAATGTAAGACTGGGGTGATGTGCAATGGCTGGTGAGTTAATGTCCCTTTCAAGTATACCGTGTCTGAGCTACTAATGTCAATGGAATTACAAAAATAAAGCATATTTTCAAACAACCATTGTAAACGGCCCTTATACTCATCATGTCCTTACAATCATTCTTATCTCTAAAATACCTTACTATTTTATCTAGGGATTGACAGCTAACATGTGGCAAAAACTTGAGTTTAGCTTACCTGTCAAAAAGAAACTTTAGGATGTCTACTGAAACTCAAATCTTAAAAGCACCACCAGCATTTACTTTTACCTTTTTGTGTCTGTGTAGTTTTGTAAGCCTTCTAATTTCGGCTTGCACTTCTGTAACCAAACCTATAAACTGATAACTGGAGTGTTTTGATAGGAGGCATAATGTTTACAATTTGGGGGGAAATAAACCCATGAATGTTAGTCAATAAACCATCTATTGGCTTAAGGGAATGTATTTTGACAAAAAAAAAAAAAAATCGTACAGACTTCACCTTTAAATAATAGGTCAAAATCAAAATGCATTTGGAGACCCTTTCTGTCATCAGCACTGCAGCTTTACAATTGGATAATATTCTGTGGCATCTCACATTTTTAACAGCAAAGACACATCTGTCACCCAGAAGTAAAAAAAAAATGTTGTCAAATTAAACAGAAATTTAAACTGAACTGCTTCTCCTTCATCCAGCTGGATGAAGAAAACAGCGTAACATTTAAAGGTCATTTCTGTTGACTGACATCACACAGTTTACCAGTCTGGAGAACTGTGTGATGGTATATAATTAATTAATAATATAATATTTCACTTATTGACAACAATAGAAAGCATAAATAAAAATGAGTAAATTAATGAATGAAAGTATAAGCTTCACAATAAATAAATACTGTACTCCAAGTGAACAACAAATGTAAAGCTTTATTACAGGAGGTGGATCCCACATCCTACTACCATCCTACAGCTGTGCCAATTCTATGGCTATATTTTGATAAAGCAGCTAACTACTGTGCCCACCTTCGCCTGTCTTTGCAGTCCATCATGACCCTCATTGCTGAAGTCAGATTGGAATCTGGTCATGGATGGGAAAGGGACATTGTGGCTATCCTAGCCTAGTGCACTCATCTGCCTCATAACATACAGACTGCCTTACAGAACCCAGTGCAGGCTCATTTCAAGAATCACTCCTGTGCATGAGGCATAGTAGTGTGAGCCTTTGGCAAGCTGGAAACACACTGGCTCTCGATTTTTTCAAGGCCTTATAGGTGAGCCCTGGCTTTGTGACTGATGTTATTGCATTTTCTCGCTCTTCTCAATATAGGGACATCACTGAGCCAGAAGATGAAGAAAACAATGATGACAGTCTTCCTGAACCCCAAAACCTTGAGGCAAGTGTGGGAGACCATGCAGGACAATCTGGCTGCTTCGCAATCTACTCCAGACATTCAACGTTCATTTAATATGTTCATGTGTTTGTCTTTTTTTTTTTTTTAGTAGTAGTAGTAGTATTACTACTTCTGTGGTGTAGTGAGCCAAACCGCTAAACTGATGAGATGTAGGTTGCTGGTTAAATCTCCGCATCCATGTCCTTCAGCAAGGCTCTTTTCTCCAGGTTGCTCCAGGGGGATTGGGGGTTCCTGTAATAAGAACACTGTAAGTCGCTTTGGACAAAAGCCTCTGCTAAATGCATACATGTAAATGTGATTTATGTAAAAATCCTCTTTTGTAAGCTTCTCAGGCACATATGCTCAATAGTTGCTTCTTAAAATTCATTTCTTCAAGGCAGTACTAGAATAGAAATGCATACATACATTTCATACAACTTCTGTTTGGGGGACTTAAAGTGTTCTCCCAAATACATCAATTCAGTCATTATTTACTGGACTTCATGCTGTTCAATTACTGTTTTTCTTCTTCTTCATACAAAAGGTGATTTTGGTCAAGTTACTTCTGCTGGTTTCTGTTCATACAATATAAATCAACAGAGTCCACCTTTCAGAAGCTTCAAAAGCATCATCAAATAATGTCATGCGGCTTCTGTAAGTTGGGCTCCATTGACTTATGTGCTCAATACTACATTTAAATATTGGGGTAGTTGCTGATGTGTTAACTCACCTTTTATCCAACACAAATGTTCCTTAGTTTATCAGCAGTACTAATTGACAAATAAAATAGATAACTTATGTTTAGTTACATATGTAGATTTGTTTATTTACACTACATAGATTCATGTATTTGTGTGTTGACAACAGTGAAATTTCCTACATAATAGCACACACATATCACTCACTCAGATGTCGGTTTCATGTTGTTATGTGCTCACCTGCAATACTTAAAAGTTTTCCTGCCAGATGTTTGTGTTTACATACATATACATATACAGATGTATGTGGTTTTACTTCAAAAATTTACTTTACCGTCTAGCGTATATACACCTTCAACAATTAAACAACGATTTATTCTGCAATAGTTCAACAAATGCAATTTTAACACAAGTTTTTAGTATTTTATGCCAAAGTCCCTTTAATTAAACTGAGTTACAATATCAAAGTGTATTTGCTATTATTATTATTATTATTATTATTATTGTTGTTGTTGTTGTTGTTGTTATTACATTAAAGTGTTATTTTTATATTTAACTTCTGGTCTCCTCTGTATGCTTTATATCTTCATCCTCACTCCTTTCAAGTCTACAACTGGTCTAGTGGATATTTGCATTGGAGGATGCAAGTGCTACACATGTATGTGTGTGTGTGTGTTTGTATGTGTGTCATCAATCTATTATCAGCACCTTAGAAATGTTTGCACTAATGCTGTGTGCTGACAATGCTGCACAAATCACCTCCCATGTTGTTTATACTGTAACTGCAGGCTGTGAAACATACAATGGGCAATGTCTACATCAGGGTGAGTTTAAGCAAACTGCAAGTACTATTTGTTAGAAAAACAAAAACAAAACAAAATTCCCATATAGACATGAACAGTCACCCAACTGGATCCCATTAAAATCTTATAGGAATAATCCTACAGAAAATGAATGTCTTTCCTATAAGACTATTCCTATCGGAATCCTATAGGAATGGTTCCAAAATAAGAATCCTGTACAATTATCGTATTGGAACCCTTTAGGATTTTTTTCCAAGGGTTAACACAGACTTTTACAGGTAAGTGACATTATATTATCTTGCTGTATGTATGTCATTTTGTTACATTTTCTGACTAAAAGTCACCAAAAAGTCATTTTAAAGTGGTAAGCAAATAATAATAATAATACTGGCGGTGAGTTGATTCAAACTTTAACATTACAGGTCATTGCGTTTATTAAATTAAATGATAGGTCTGTGATTGGCTACATTGCTCAATGCTGCAAATATGTTTCACCAATAGGCAATACTAATACCCAATCAGATGGGTCCCCCTGATTCCCCGGGGCCCTAGCGGCCTTTACCTCGCTTATTGGTTAAGTCTGCCTGATCAGCATTCAGCACTGCTGCTGTTGTATCAATCAGTGGTTAGCAGACAAGAAATGGGACAAGGGAGGCCATGTACAGGACACATAAATTAAGCCCAATACACGGGACGTCCCAGATAGTATGGGACGGTTGGCAGCCCTAGTTAATCCCTAACAACTGGCTAAAATTGCGACAGGCAAAGTCATAATCAGCTGAATCTGGAGTGGGCATGAGTGTTGAGTATAACTTTGTGATTAATGATTGGATGCAGTACATGCACACTTGAGTAATGTTTGTTAACCAATTAGCCTATACAATTTAGATCTTTGAAAACTGCCAAACTAAACCCAAATTTTGTACACCTGCGCAAGACAATTTTTACCCTCACAATCAAATTCAAAACTGCCTAATCTGGCAACACTGCTGCCAATAACCTGCTAATTGTGGATGGATTTCAGCAGTGGTATAAAAAGTCAGTCCCACTAGCCACTTTGGAGAGTTGAATTTTTATTTACAGCAACAGAGCTCAACAATCAGTCTTGTCTGGGACAAGTGTATTTTTTGAAGGGACACGTGAAAGAGAATTTTATTTGCCCAACTGGACAACTAACCAAAATGTCGGTGAGAATGGTTCTGATTTTATTACATTTGGTGTTTGGCAATTGATAATGGATAATGAAGACAGTCACACAGGTTAAGGCAAGCATGTCTGTGTTGAACAGAACTGCTGTGTAAAAAAAAAAAAAATAAATAAAAATAAAAAAAAGTTTTTATATTAATAACATATGATAGCCTAGTTAAGCAATATGACATGATAAAACCAGGTAGATTGCAAATTTGACACTGATTTTATACAAAAGTTCAAACTTAGCCTTTAAGTGACTTACAGACACAATTGTCAGTATTTACTGTATTTGGTTAATGAAAACAATTCCCAACAAAGATCACAGCAGAATAGTTGTTCGTCTCTGAGCAAATGGTGTTTTTTTTTACTGAATGATTCAATATTTTGAATGAATTGGGCAAGTCAATAATTTAATTACGGTACCCATTCATAAAGACAGGCACTGCATCCAAATTGGCATACTTCCCTACTATATAGTTGGCTAAAACCAGTAGACAAACAAATATGTATGGATCCTTAGTCATAATAAAATAATAGGGGAGAATTACCTGCATCACCTTTTAATTCTTGTGAGATTCGGAAGTGAGTTCTGAGATGCCCGCTTGGACTCTGTATGTGCGTTAGCTGCTCTAACCTGAAAGGAGAGAGAGAGAAAAAAAACTTTAATGTATAAAAGCATAAGAATCAACATTTGTTTTTGTCAGATTTCATTGGCCATTTCAAATATGAAATTTCATGCCTGAGAGGCATTTCAAAGATGGCTGCCAAGTGAAATTACTTGTCTTAAATTCCCTTTGAGGTATAAAATACTGTTCAGTTCATGTAATAAATGTAATGAAGTTCAGTTTGTGTGTATTGTAAAAAGAGAGAGAGGAAAAAAAGGGAAAACCGTGAAAAAGTATGAAAATATTGTATCCAATATATTTCAAAGCAGTCACTAATGCTCTGTCAGTTGATCATATGCACGATTACTTTCTAGCTTTAGATAAACCAGCTCAGTCATTTCTGGTCATTTGAACTGTGCTTTAAAGGAAGTGCCCTTTGCTCAGTTTTTCTACAAAATTCACAATTTGAAGAACATTTTGGCTTATCTAAGAGGACCAAACATCCACGTATACCATTTTCGGTTCCGGAAACAGAGCCCCAGCAGCAGGGCAACTGGGTGACGGTGAGGCAGCGTAGTCGTGGGTCAAAACACCGCTCTTCTGTTCCGATCAAAACATTAAACAGGTTCTCCCCACTCAGTGATGCACCCACTGAGAAACCTGATGAAAGTGCTCTAGTTATTGGTGATTCTATTGTACGGAACGTGAATATAGAGACACCAGCCACCATAGTCAAATGTTTACCGGGAGCCAGAGCGCCTGACATCTTGGCAAATTTAAAAGTGCTGGCTAATGCTAAACGTAAATACAGTAAGATTGTTATTCATGCCGGCGCTAATGATGTTCGACTTCGCCAGTCGGAGATCACTAAAAATAACATTAAAGAGGTGTGTGAACTTGCAAGCACGATGTCAGACACTGTAATATGCTCTGGTCCCCTCCCTGCTTACCGTGGTGATGAGATGCATAGCAGATTGTCATCACTCAATGGCTGGATGTCTAAGTGGTGCCCACAGAATAACATAGGTTTCATAGACAATTGGACGAGCTTTTGGGGCAGACCTGACCTGTTGAAAAGAGATGGTCTTCATCCCTCCTGGGGTGGCGCCACTCTTCTCTCTAGAAATATGGCAAATAGTCTTAGTGTTTATACTTGACTAACTGGGGCCCAGGTCAGGAAGCAGACAGACTGGCTAAACCGACCGTCTGCTAGCTGCCTCCCATCACAGAGGTCAGTTAATTCTCAGCACATAGAGACTTTTTCACCTAGATATCACACTATAGAGACTGTGTCTGTTCCCCGAACTAGAAAATACAAAAAACGTCCAAACCAAGTTAAGATTAACAATTTAATTGAGGTTCAACAAATAAAAAACAGAAGCAATATGGATAAACAAATGATAAAGCTTGGCTTATTGAATATCAGATCCCTTTCTATGAAAACACTTTTTGTAAATAATATGATCACTGATCATAATATAGATGTACTCTGTTTGACAGAAACCTGGCTAAAACCTGATGATTACATTATTTTAAATGAGTCCACCCCCCAAGATTACTGTTATAAACATGAGCCACGTCTAAAAGGCAAAGGTGGAGGTCTTGCTTCAATTTATAACAACGTTTTCAGGATTTCTCAGAGGGCAGGCTTCAATTTGAAGTAATGGTACTTCATATAACATTATCCAAAGAAACAAATGTTAATGATAAATCCCCTGTTATGTTTGTACTGGCTACTGTATACAGGCCACCAGGGCACCATACAGACTTTATTAAAGAGTTTGGTGATTTTACATCCGAGTTAGTTCTGGCTGCAGATAAAGTTTTAATAGTTGGTGATTTTAATATCCATGTTGATAATGAAAACGATGCATTGGGATCAGCATTTATAGACATTCTGAACTCTATTGGTGTGAGACAACACGTTTCAGGACCTACTCATTGTCGAAATCATACTCTAGATTTAATACTGTCACATGGAATTGATGTTGATGGTGTTGAAATTATTCAGCCAAGTGATGATATCTCAGATCATTATTTAGTTCTTTGCAAAATTCATATAGCCAAAATTGTAAATTCTACTTCTTGTTACAAGTATGGAAGAACCATCACTTCTACCACAAAAGACTGCTTTTTAAGTTATCTTCCTGATGTATCCAAATTCCTTAGCATATCCAAAACCTCAGAACAACTTGATGATGTAACAGAAACTATGGACTCTCTCTTTTCTAGCACTTTAAATAAAGTTGCTCCTTTACGCTTAAGGAAGGTTAAGGAAAACAGTTTGACACCATGGTATAATGAGCATACTCGCACCCTAAAGAGAGCAGCCCGAAAAATAGAGCGCAGCTGGAGGAAAACAAAACTAGAGGTATTTCGTATTGCTTGGCGGGAAAGTAACATATCCTACAGAAAAGCATTAAAAACTGCTAGATCCGATTACTTTTCTTCTCTTTTAGAAGAAAACAAACATAACCCCAGGTATTTATTCAATACAGTGGCTAAATTAACGAAAAATAAAGCCTCAACAAGTGTTGACATTTCCCAACACCACAGCAGTAATGACTTTATGAACTACTTTACTTCTAAAATCAATACTATTAGAGATAAAATTGCAACCATTCAGCCGTCAGCTACAGTATCACATCAGACAGTGCACTATAGATCCCCTGAGGAACAGTTCCACTCATTCTCTACTATAGGAGAGGAAGAATTGTATAAACTTGTTAAATCATCTAAACCAACAACATGTATGTTAGACCCTATACCATCTAAGCTCCTGAAAGAGGTGCTTCCAGAGGTCATAGATCCTCTTCTGACTATTATTAATTCCTCATTGTCATTAGGACATGTCCCCAAAACCTTCAAACTGGCTGTTATTAAGCCTCTCATCAAAAAACCACAACTTGACCCCAAAGAACTAGTTAATTATAGACCAATCTCAAATTTCCCTTTTCTGTCCAAGATACTAGAAAAGGTGGTATCCACACAATTATATTCCTTCTTAGAGAAAAATGGTATATGTGAGGATTTCCAGTCAGGATTTAGACCGTATCATAGTACTGAGACTGCTCTTCTTAGAGTTACAAATGATCTGCTCTTATCATCTGATCGTGGGTGTATCTCTCTATTAGTTTTATTGGATCTTAGTGCTGCGTTTGACACAATTGACCACAACATTCTTTTGCATAGACTTGAATACTTTGTTGGCATCAGTGGAAGTGCATTAGCATGGTTTAAATCGTACTTATATGACCGCCATCAGTTCGTAGCAGTGAATGAAGATGTATCCTATCGATCACAAGTGCAGTATGGAGTACCTCAAGGCTCAGTACTAGGGCCGCTACTCTTCACGCTTTATATGTTACCCTTGGGAGATATCATCAGGAAACATGGTGTTAGCTTTCACTGTTATGCTGATGATACTCAGCTCTATATTTCTTCGCAGCCCGGTGAAACACACCAATTTGAAAAACTAATGGATTGCATAGTCGATATAAAAAACTGGATGACAAGTAATTTCTTACTGCTAAATTCTGAAAAAACAGAGGTGTTAATTATAGGACCTAAAAACTCTGCTTGTAATAACCTGGAACACTGTCTAAGACTTGATGGTTGCTCTGTCAATTCTTCATCATCAGTTAGGAACCTAGGTGTGCTACTTGATCGCAATCTTTCCTTAGAAAGCCACGTTTCTAGCATTTGTAAAACTGCATTTTTCCATCTCAAAAATATATCTAAATTACGGCCTATGCTCTCAATGTCAAATGCAGAAATGTTAATCCATGCATTTATGACCTCAAGGTTAGATTATTGTAATGCTTTATTGGGTGGTTGTTCTGCACGCTTAGTAAACAAACTACAGCTAGTCCAAAATGCAGCAGCAAGAGTTCTTACTAGAACCAGGAAGTATGACCATATTAGCCCGGTCCTGTCAACACTGCACTGGCTCCCTATCAAGCATCGCATAGATTTTAAAATATTGCTTATTACTTATAAAGCCCTGAATGGTTTAGCACCTAAGTATTTGAATGAGCTCCTTTTACATTATAATCCTCTACATCCGCTACGTTCTCAAAACTCGGGCAATTTGATAATACCTAGAATATCAAAATCAACTGCAGGCGGCAGATCCTTTTCCTATTTGGCGCCCAAACTCTGGAATAACCTACCTAACATTGTTCGGGAGGCAGACACACTCTTGCAGTTTAAATCTAGATTAAAGACCCATCTCTTTAACCTGGCATACACATAACATACTAATATGCTTTTATTATCCAAATCCGTTAAAGGATTTTTAGGCTGTATTAATTAGGTAAACCGGAAACACTTCCCATAACAACCTATGTACTTGCTACATCATTAGAAGAATGGCATCTACGCTAATATTTGTCTGTTTCTCTCTTGTTCCGAGGTCACCGTGGCCACCAGATCCAGTCTGTGTCCAGATCAGAGGGTCACTGCAGTCACCCGGATCCAGTACGTATCCAGACCAGATGGTGGATCAGCACCTAGAAAGGACCTCTACATCCCTGAAAGACAGCGGAGACCAGGACAACTAGAGCCCCAGATACAGATCCCCTGTAAAGACCTTGTCTCAGAGGAGCACCAGGACAAGACCACAGGAAACAGATGATTCTTCTGCACAATCTGACTTTGCTGCAGCCTGGAATTGAACTACTGGTTTCGTCTGGTCAGAGGAGAACTGGCCCCCCAACTGAGCCTGGTTTCTCCCAAGGTTTTTTTCTCCATTCTGTCACCGATGGAGTTTCGGTTCCTTGCCGCTGTCGCCTCTGGCTTGCTTAGTTGGGGACACTTCATCTACAGCGATATCGTTGACTTGATTGCAAATAAATGCACAGACACTATTTAACTGAACAGAGATGACATAACTGAATCCAATGATGAACTGCCTTTAACTCTCATTTTTGCATTATTGACACTGTTTTCCTAATGAATGTTGTTCAGTTGCTTTGACGCAATGTACTTTGTTTAAAGCGCTATATAAATAAAGGTGACATTGACATTGACATTGACCATTTTAGGAATGACAAACACTGGTGTTACTGTAAATATAACGCGGGTCAATCTAATAAATTGTTCTGCGACTCAATGCTATGATTGACCGAGATAACAGAAGACAAGCCAATGTCAAAATAGAGCTGTGCAAGTGATTCAGACTAAATTCAGAGTAGCAAAACTACAACCGTAACAAGTCTCTGTTGATTGAATATATTTAGAAGCTTTTTATGAACATTTAAAATTAACATTTTAAACTTTAACTTAATATTTCAAAATATTTAATGCATTATTTAATTGTTATACAATTAATAATGAACTTATTTAATTTTAGTTAACTTGTTGGTGCATATTTCTTTTATTAAATGACATGAGACTCTGTGATTCCTGCACTTGCTATACTTTATACTTCAGTACAATAAAAGTACTTCGATTTGGGGTTAAAATGCTCTCTGCCTCTGCTGACATCAGAGGGGTCATGCCCATTAGAAAATTGAGCACACGTGCCCCCTCAGATTTTTGAGCCAAGTGGATTTTAAATGCAGCATCCCAAAGACAAAAAAAATTTCATACAATCACACCGGTGAAATGCCGGTATTTTGCCTGGGGCCTGGGATTACTAGGCTCTGCATATAATTGTTTTTTTTTGTTAAATTTTTAATTTTTTTGTTAAATAACATGAAACCGTATGTTAATGCCAGCATCTATCACTATTGTTATGCTATCATTTACCATGTTGCAATTTTTTTTTCTCGAGGCAGGCAAGGTTTCTGTTAGGGTCTCAAGATTCTTACAACTTGTAAGAATCAACATTAAATTAAATTACAACATTAAAGATTCACAACATTAAATCAGCTTAACCGGAAGGTTATGGACTGCCTTATCTTTATCCGAAAGTTCTAAAGAGCACTCTGTGTATATGGTAAAATGGTTACCAGGCAATGCAACAGGTCCTCTTGCTGACAATGGCATGCCATCTTAAAGGGGTCATATGATGTTGCTAAAAAAGAACATTATTTTGTGTATTTGGTGTAATGAAATGTGTTTATCCGGTTTGAGGTAAAAAAAAATATATATATATATATATTTTCCACATACTATACATTATTGTTTCTCCTCTATGCCCCGCCTTTCTCAAATGCATCGATTTTTACAAAGCTCATTGTTCTGAAAAGCGAGGTGTTTTGGCCAGCTATCCAGTGCATTGTGATTGGCTGAATGTCTCAAGCATGTGATGGAAAATTTTATGCCCCTTACCTGTGATGCCGTGCGACGAGGCAAAAACAATACAACCCATTACAAACGTTGCATCCAAGAGAGATGTAGTTATTGATTATATTGACTTATATTGTTTTAATTTTTTTCATGTTGCGTTGCATCGCGCCGTGTAAATATAAAAACATGTCTGCATTTGAGTGTTGTAAATCGAATTTAGGGTGCTTTCACACCTGCCTCATTTAGTTCAGCTGAATCGTACCAGAGTTTGTTTCCCCGTTTGGTGCGGTTCATTTTGGCAGGTGTGAAAGCAGCAATCGCACTCGGGTGTGCACCAAAAGCGGACCAAACAAGCGTACCGAGACCTGCTTGAAGAGGTGGTCTCGGTACGCTTTCAAAAGAACTCTGGAGCAGTTCGTTTGTGGTGAGAACGTGATCCGACCTTGAACAGACCCAACTGCAAAAAGTACTGATAATTTTTGGACTAATCCAGCTGCCGTAGTCAGCTGCACTGTGCATTATGGGATGAGGAAGTGTTTGTTGACAATTTGCACTTTAGCATGGCAGCTCGTGGACAAACTTGGAGTAGTGAGGAGGTGCAGAGCCTCATAGAAATTTGGTCAGATGACCATGAGCATGTCAGAGTTAAGAAGAATTAATGCACGCCTCCGCTTGAAGTTACGAGCGTTTGCAGTGCATTAGAACGTTGTTTTCAAGCCGCATCCGCGCTTCATTATAGAAATGTATTGTTTGCATATTGTGGTGTATACAAACAATGTACTAGATCATGGCCACAGACAAAACCAGCCCACGCAGTCGTCTCTCCATAGTTGTGTTATCTCTGTGTTGTTTGCTGGCTTTCCCTCTTATGTTGGAATATTCCCACGCGTAAATTCTGACCAATCGAAAAGCACTTTAGGAAATACGTCGTGGCCAATGAATTATGTGGATGTTGTCACGTGACTTCATTTTGGTTCGTTTCAACTGGTTCGGACCAAAGCAATCAGTGTGGTGTGAAAAGGAACCAAAAAAGCTGAAAAATGCTACAATGTATAATTGTTTGCCCTTGGTTCGGACCAAATGAGACGATGTGAAAGCAGCCTTAACTAATGATTTCTAGTTGTCCTCTTTTGGAAGGCCAAACAAAGCTCCATATTTCTTTTCTCTGCGCTTACAATTGTGGCACAATTCTCTGACTCACTGAGTTTTGCAAGCGTGAAGGGGAGAGCGGTTCCACCACCTTGTTGTAACCAATCAAATGAGGCACTCGCTGACTCTCTGTTTACTCTTATCTGATTGGTTCAATAAACACATCACATGCCAAAACATTTATCTTCATTTAGTTCAGGATCATTCTCGCTGCCAGAATGGTACTTTTATTTGCAATCTAAACATGAAGAAAAAAGTGTTTATTACATTTGAAATATGGATATTTATCTTACAAAAACACATGGATTCACAACAGGAGGCCTTTATTCACCCCACGGAGCCTTGTAAGGGAGGTTTTATTATGAATTGGATTGTTGACAACCAACATCCGCTTACCACCCACTGCAAGGCTTGGAGGGGCCAGGACTATTTTTATAACTCCGAATGGAAATATGCATAGTATGCGTGGAGGGTGAGTAATACAAAGGCTAATTTGAATTTTTGGGTGAACTAACCCTTATATATATATATATATATATATATATATATATATATATATATATATATATATATATATATATATATATATATATATATATAATTATCTTTATATCCTGTATTTTTCCTTTCTAAAGTTGGAAACCCTAGGAAAAGCAGAAAGACATTATGAATCATGAGTGACCGATTGTTAGCACGGTAAATTATCAGATTTAGAATGTCAAAGTCAAAGTCACCTTTATTTATATAGTGCTTTAAACAAAGTACATTGCGTCAAAGCAACTGAACAACATTCATTAGGAAAACAGTGTCAATAATGCAAAAATGATTGTTAAAGGCAATTCATCATTGGATTCAGTTATGTCATCTCTGTTAAGTTAAATAGTGTTTGTGCATTTATTTGCAATCAAGTCAACGATATCGCTGTAGATGAAGTGTCCCCAACTAAGCAAGCCAGAGGCGACAGCGGCAAGGAACCGTAACTCCATCGGTGACAGAATGGAGAAAAAAACCTTGGGAGAAACCAGGCTCAGTTGGGGGGCCAGTTCTCCTCTGACCAGACGAAACCAGTAGTTCAATTCTAGGCTGCAGCAAAGTCAGATTGTGCAGAAGAATTATCTGTTTCCTGTGGTCTTGTCCTGGTGCTCCTCTGAGACAAGGTTTTTACAGGGGATCTGTATCTGGGGCTCTAGTTGTCCTGGTCTCCGCTGTCTTTCAGGGCAGTAGAGGTCCTTTCTAGGTGCTGATCCACCATCTGGTCTGGATACGTACTGGATCCGGGTGACTGCAGTGACCCTCTGATCTGGACACAGACTGGATCTGGTGGCCACGGTGACCTCGGAACAAGAGAGAAACAGACAAATATTAGCGTAGATGCCATTCTTCTAATGATGTAGCAAGTACATAGGTCAACCGGAAACACTTCCCATAACACCCTAATTAATGCAGCCTAAAAATCCTTTAACGGATTTGGATAATAAAAGCATATTAGTATGTTATGTGTATGCCAGGTTAAAGAGATGGGTCTTTAATCTAGATTTAAACTGCAAGAGTGTGTCTGCCTCCCAAACAATGTTAGGTAGGTTATTCCAGAGTTTAGGCGCCAAATAGGAAAAGGATCTGCCACCCGCAGTTGATTTTGATATTCTAGGTATTATCAAATTGCCTGAGTTTTGAGAACGTAGCGGACGTAGAGGATTATAATGTAAAAGGAGCTCATTCAAATACTGAGGTGCTAAACCATTCAGGGCTTTATAGGTAATAAGCAATATTTTAAAATCTATACTATGCTTGATAGGGAGCCAGTGCAGTGTTGACAGGACCGGGCTAATATGGTCATACTTTCTGGTTCTAGTAAGAACTCTTGCTGCTGCATTTTGGACTAGCTGTAGTTTGTTTACTAAGCGTGCAGAACAACCACCCAATAAAGCATTACAATAATCTAACCTTGAGGTCATAAATGCATGGATTAACATTTCTGCATTTGACATTGAGAGCATAGGCCGTAATTTAGATATATTTTTGAGATGGAAAAATGCAGTTTTACAAATGCTAGAAACGTGGCTTTCTAAGGAAAGATTGCGATCAAATAGCACACCTAGGTTCCTAACTGATGACGAAGAATTGACAGAGCAACCATCAAGTCTTAGACAGTGTTCTAGGTTATTACAAGCAGAGTTTTTAGGTCCTATAATTAACACCTCTGTTTTTTCAGAATTTAGCAGTAAGAAATTACTCGTCATCCAGTTTTTTATATCGACTATGCAATCCATTAGTTTTTCAAATTGGTGTGTTTCACCGGGCTGCGAAGAAATATAGAGCTGAGTATCATCAGCATAACAGTGAAAGCTAACACCATGTTTCCTGATGATATCTCCCAAGGGTAACATATAAAGCGTGAAGAGTAGCGGCCCTAGTACTGAGCCTTGAGGTACTCCACACGGCACTTGTGATCGATAGGATACATCTTCATTCACTGCTACGAACTGATGGCGGTCATATAAGTATGATTTAAACCATGCTAATGCACTTCCACTGATGCCAACAAAGTGTTCAAGTCTAAAAGAATGTTGTGGTAAATTGTGTCAAACGCAGCACTAAGATCCAATAAAACTAATAGAGAGATACACCCACGATCAGATGATAAGAGCAGATCATTTGTAACTCTAAGGAGAGCAGTCTCAGTACTATGATACGGTCTAAATCCTGACTGGAAATCCTCACATATACCATTTTTCTCTAAGAAGGAATATAATTGTGAGGATACCACCTTTTCTAGTATCTTGGACAGAAAAGGGAGATTCGAGATTGGTCTATAATTAACTAGTTCTATATTAACTTTGGGGTCAAGTTGTGGTTTTTTGATGAGAGGCTTAATAACAGCCAGTTTGAAGGTTTTGGGGACATATCCTAATGACAATGAGGAATTAATAATAGTCAGAAGAGGATCTATGACTTCTGGAAGCACCTCTTTTAGGAGCTTAGATGGTATAGGGTCTAACATACATGTTGTTGGTTTAGATGATTTAACAAGTTTATACAATTCTTCCTCTCCTATAGTAGAGAATGAGTAGAACTGTTCCTCAGGGGGTCTATAGTGCACTGATGTCTGATGTGATACTGTAGCTGACGGCTGAATGGTTGCAATTTTATCTCTAATAGTATCAATTTTAGAAGTAAAGTAGTTCATAAAGTCATTACTGCTGTGGTGTTGGGAAATGTCCACACTTGTTGAGGCTTTATTTTTCGTTAATTTAACCACTGTATTGAATAAATATCTGGGGTTATGTTTGTTTTCTTCTAAAAGAGAAGAAAAGTAATCGGATCTAGCAGTTTTTAATGCTTTTCTGTAGGATATGTTACTTTACCGCCAAGCAATACGAAATACCTCTAGTTTTGTTTTCCTCCAGCTGCGCTCCATTTTTCGGGCTGCTCTCTTTAGGGTGCGAGTATGCTAATTATACCATGGTGTCAAACTGTTTTCCTTAACCTTCCTTAAGCGTAAAGGAGCAACTGTATTTAAAGTGCTAGAAAAGAGAGAGTCCATAGTTTCTGTTACATCATCAAGTTGTTCTGAGGTTTTGGATATGCTAAGGAATTTGGTTACATCAGGAAGATAACTTAAAAAGCAGTCTTTTGTGTTCGAAGTGATGGTTCTTCCATACTTGTAACAAGAAGTAGAATTTACAATTTTGGCTATATGAAGTTTGCACAGAACTAAATAATGATCTGAGATATCATCACTTGGCTGAATAATTTCAACACCATCAACATCAATTCCATGTGACAGTATTAAAGCTAGAGTATGATTTCGACAATGAGTAGGTCCTGAAACGTGTTGTCTAACACCAATAGAGTTCAGAATGTCTATAAATGCTGATCCCAATGCATCTTTTTCATTATCAACATGGATATTAAAATCACCAACTATTAAGACTTTATCTGCAGCCAGAACTAACTCGGATGTAAAATCACCAAACTCTTTAATAAAGTCTGTATGGTGCCCTGGTGGCCTGTATACAGTAGCCAGTACAAACATAACAGGGGATTTATCATTAACATTTGTTTCTCTGGATAATGTTATATGAAGCACCATTACTTCAAACGAGTTATACTTGAAGCCTGCCCTCTGAGAAATCCTGAAAACGTTGTTATAAATTGAAGCAACACCTCCACCTTTGCCTTTTAGACGCGGCTCATGTTTATAACAGTAATCTTGGGGGGTGGACTCATTTAAAATAATGTAATCATCAGGTTTTAGCCAGGTTTCTGTCAAACAGAGTACATCTATATTATGATCAGTGATCATATTATTTACAAAAAGTGTTTTCATAGAAAGGGATCTGATATTCAATAAGCCAAGCTTTATCATTTGTTTATCCATATTGCTTCTGTTTTTTATTTGTTGAACCTCAATTAAATTGTTAATCTTAACTTGGTTTGGACGTTTTTTGTTTTTTCTAGTTCGGGGAACAGACACAGTCTCTGTGTGATATCTAGGTGAAAAAGTCTCTATGTGCTGAGAATTAACTGACCTCTGTGACGGGAGGCAGCTAGCAGACGGTCGGTTTAGCCAGTCTGTCTGCATCCTGACCTGGGCCCCAGTTAGTCAAGTATAAACACGAAGACTATTTGCCATATTTCTAGAGAGAAGAGTGGCACCACCCCAGGAGGGATGAAGACCATCTCTTTTAAACAGGTCAGGTCTGCCCCAAAAGCTCGTCCAATTGTCTATGAAACCTATGTTATTCTGTGGGCACCACTTAGACATCCAGCCATTGAGTGATGACAATCTGCTATGCATCTCGTCACCACGGTAAGCAGGGAGGGGACCAGAGCATATTACAGTGTCTGACATCGTGCTTGCAAGTTCACACACCTCTTTAATGTTATTTTTAGTGATCTCCGACTGGCGAAGTCGAACATCATTAGCGCCGGCATGAATAACAATCTTACTGTATTTACGTTTAGCATTAGCCAGCACTTTTAAATTTGCCAAGATGTCAGGCGCTCTGGCTCCCGGTAAACATTTGACTATGGTGGCTGGTGTCTCTATATTCACGTTCCGTACAATAGAATCACCAATAACTAGAGCACTTTCATCAGGTTTCTCAGTGGGTGCATCACTGAGTGGGGAGAACCTGTTTAATGTTTTGATCGGAACAGAGGAGCGGTGTTTTGACCCACGACTACGCTGCCTCACCGTCACCCAGTTGCCCTGCTGCAGGGGCTCTGTTTCCGGAACCGAACAATGTACAGGAATCCCTGAGCTAGACGCATCCAAAGCCATATCTAGAGCCCTAACATTCTTACTGTCCTCAATTAAAGTTTGGATGCGTGTCTCTAATTCTGAAATCTTCTCTGTCAGCCTAACTATTTCCCTGCATTTATCACATGTGAATCCCTCATCAGCGACAGAGATAGATAAACTGTACATGTGGCAAGAGGTGCAAGTAACAATGACAGGAGGAGCCATTACTCACCGTGCTTGATGAAAATTCTTACTGCGGTTGTTTGATGAACTTGTGAAAAACTGGAGCGAGAGGAGAAAAGAAAACAGCGAAAGGTTCGAATGAAAACGCTAATGACAAGCTAACGAGTGCTAACGCTTTGCAGGTGTACTGCACTCACGGATATAAAATAAAAGTGAACGATCAAAGTTAATCTGATAAGATTGATCGATAATATCAGAAATATGGTGTGAATTAAGTTATATTTTACCACTTTAAAAAACAGAGAGCGATAGTAAGATAAAGATTCTAGAGAAAAAATAAAATAAAAACAGCTACACGGAGCTACGATTTGCTACAGAAGGCCAACAGGAAGTAGAGAAAACACTGTCCAACAGCGACACCCGCAGCTGTATGAATGTATAACTGTATGTTTAAGTGATTACAATGCCAGTGCCTAAATATAAGTTACACAGTAAAGAGTGGAAGAGTGACTCAACTCTGGAAACATGAATACCTGTGGAGGGAGATGACCTGAAGGCTCTAATATTTTAACTCTGATATCAGACATAGTTTTGGCAGTCATGCATGGTGTGTGCATGAATGAGTGTGAAATGCCTAATCAGAGTAATTTCACTAAGAAAGGATATTTTCATGACCACAGAAGACAACTTTCTTACAGTAGCCTAATAATGCATCCGAGCATGTAGCATGGATTGATCGTAAAGGGGCATTAATTTGCAAGGCAGAATCAGAAACTCATGTAATGAGAACTCATGCACCCGGATCTAGTACGTATCCAGACCAGATGGTTGATCAGGACCTAGAGAGGGCATCTACAGCCCTGAATGTCAGCGGAGACCAGGACAACTAGATGAGCCCCAGAGATCGATCCCCAGTGAAGACCTTGTCTCCTAGACAGCCACCAGGACAATACCACGGGAAACGAGTCCTCGGAGTCTGCACAATTTGACTTTGCTGCAGCCTAAAACTGAATTGCTGGTTTCGTCTGGCAAGAGGAGAACTGGCCCCCTGACTGAGCTGGGGTTTTTTTACCATTCTGTCACCGATACAGTTTTGTTCCTTGCCGCTGTCGCATCTGGCTTGCTTAGCTGGGGACACTTCATTTCCAGCGATTATCATTGACTTGATTGCTCAGATACTGTTTAAACTAAACTGAGCTGGATGATGACCAATGTTCCCTCTAAACTGCGCGCGCACGCAGCTGCGCATTTCTAATACCGCGGATGCGCAGAAGAAATAATGTGCCGCGCACATGCAAAAATGAGTTGGGAAAGCCATTTCATAGTATTTTAGTAAAAACGAAAGAATTGCAATGATCGGGTTAACCGCTATAAAGTTGATGTCACTATAGTTACAACCGGTGAATGCAGTTTACAGGTTTCATAGAAAGAAAATGATGCGCCTTAAATTAGTCGCTGTAGAAACCGAGTAGGGTACTATACAGTGGGTGTGGATGAAATGGCTCTAATCGAGAGTCGACGTAAACGTAATGACACGTGAAATAAAACGTCCTCCTCTTTTAAAGAAGAGTGGCTCAAGTGCTGGAAATTGCGGATGATGGGAACAGAATGGTAAAACACCGGTACATTTACAGACACAGGTGTATTGTGCAAACTACACTTCATAGGGATGTTTAGATCGCTATAGAAGAATTCATGTTCACGTTGTTTTTCTTTGAAAATATTTAAATTGCAGATCACAGTTTAAATTTGTTTTCTATTCTCTTCCATCGGTTTAAATGCTTCAGTTTGTTTTGATATTATATTAGATTATGTTAGGCCTATATTATAAAGCTAATAAATAATTGACCTAATTGTTTTTTTAACGGAGTCACTTATGCTCATCAAGTCTGTATTAAAGTCAGGGTAGGTAAAAAATGTATAAACCACTTTCTTCCAAATTTGTTTAAACTTTCTATATATATCAATGCATAATTAAAATGTAAGTACTCTGATAAAAAGAGTATACAAATCGAGTGACTCTAGACCGTTTAATCTGTATTAAACACAGCTCATTATTTCCATTCGGGACGAAACATAGGATTGGCTAGGCGACTGTCACTCTCTCGCAACCATGGCAACCACCCTTTTGCCACACATGACCTGCCCACTTGCGAGCGCACACGTTTGATTTGAGGAATTCAAGAGGCACGGATCTTAGGAATACCAAAACCATGGCAGAGAAACAGCAAGCAAAATTCACAGTACCGGCCTATGCAGTTAGTGAAGGCAAACCAGGTAAAAAAAAGGAAGACCGTAACAGTACAAGAAAAGGCAATGAACAAAAAGTCTTTGGATAAACAAAGAAATAAAACGCGAGTTAATATCGGTGTGGCTTTCCAGCGATGGCGAGAACTGAGGGAACTCAAGGGGCTGAAAAGTGACTCCTTGATGGCTTTATTTCTGCTGGACAGGTAAATCTTTCTTTTTGTATTTCGATCATACATATTTTTTTTTTTTCTTGACGCATGTGTCATTAGCACACATAGCTGCGTAATATAGCTAACATAACATTACTTAGCGAGCCGGGGCCCGTTCTTCGTACGTCGCTTATTACATCCGAGATCAAATTACACATCCAAGATGATATCATCGTGCTAATCATGATCCGGCTAATTGGGTTCTTTGAACACACCTGTTGTGTATGATTAGTATCGCTGGATTGAGTTATCTGAGATAATTGCGAGTTTATGTGTTGGCTTAAAAGGGGATATGTATCGATACTCGAAACCATGATCAGCAGTGCAGCGATTGGCTGGTGGCAAGACGGCAATGTAATGACGTCATATAATTTAAAATGACACCCGACGAAAAACTTGACAAATTTCTGGACTTTTATAAGGAAACGGCCAAGCAAACAAAACTACATAAATGTTATAATAGATACATGAAACAGATAATAGATGCATGTTTTTATTTTATTAGAATTTTTTTCATGATTCCCAATTATTTATATTCACAATTTTATAATAGTTGTACAGTCTTTACATTTTTATTTCAATGTAGAAATTATCTATTCATTTCATTTTATATTTGGACAGATTTGTTACGTGACAGCATTAATGAAAGTTTCTTAAGAGTCAATATCATGTTATCTGCATCTCCTGCACTCCCATCAAGCCACTCTTATAATAGCAGTCATCACTCAAAATAATGCACGACTCTATTATCTGTATAGCATGTGTGTAAGACTCTAATACAATTATGAAGTAGTAATTTTATGACAAATAAATATTTCAGTGAGTAAAACTGGCTGTGTCTATAGTAGGCTGTTATGGACTACACAGCATTTTTATATTATTTTTAAATAATTTTTTAAATGATTATTATTTTAAATTATTGTCCCTGGATCAGTACGATACTCTTGTAATAAAGTAGCGGTGGTAGCAGACATATTTTGAGTATCAGTTCTGGTTGAAAAGAAGTGATCTAATCCTGTTTACATGAAATAAGCCTGCTCCCGAGCAGGTTTAAGCTTACGGGCCTGTTGCTATGACAGCAGCTCCGGGATGAGCTTCGAAGAACCAAATGATCCAAGATCACGCCAAATCGTCAACATTCAAATCCAGCTAACTGAGTTAGCGACGTACGAAGAACGGGCCCCAGGTTAGATTAAAGCTATTAACACCATGAATGCAAGGTGACTTACATCGTAAACAATATAATTCACAATGTCCATATGTGTGCACAGAGGTAAATGGTTCAGGTCTCTGTGCCGCTGAAGGGAGCTCGTATGGGTCGATATTTTGGATGCCTGAGAGCTTCTCCAAACACCGCTGTTTTGCGCTTGGTGTGAGCTTGTTCCTGTAAGGTCCCCTTTCTTTCGCCTTATGTTTTTGCAATGCTTTACTTTCTTCCTTTTCTTTCTCGTATTCGTAGATCCGTCTCGATCTGTTCCGCCGACAAAATAAATGCGCAAAAATTAAAGCTCTCTGAAATGTTTAGTCGCGCCTCTGTGAAGTTCTGAAGGCATTGCCCCTGGCAACCGATAGCGTATCGGCATCATGGCCGACCGGCTCAGACCCCTCCCAAATCGGCACGTGACTCCTCATTCTCAATAGGAGCCCAGAAGGGAGGGGGTGGAGTGAATGGAAAAATGAGATCTTTATGAGAGTCTTTAAAACAGTCGTGAGAGGTCTACAGACACTCGATTTTTATACTTTCTTTTTCAGAGTACTTACATTTTAATTATGTATTGATATATAAATAAAGTTTAAACAAATTTGGAAAAAAAGTTTTTTATACATTTTTTTTTTTTTTTACCTACCCTGCCTTTAATTAGATTAAAATTACAGAAAAAAAAAAACGTAAAATTGTGAACTATTGGGCTATTGCAATTTCTAATATGTGTTTCCTATTTTAATATAGTGTACTTTAAAATATATTTGTATTCCTGGTGAAGCAAAGCAGAATTTTCAGCATCAATACTCCTGTCTTCAGTGTCACATGATCCTATAGAAATATTTCTGATATTCTGTATCAGTGTTGAAACTCTTGCGCTGCTTCATATATATTTTTTTTTATTATTATTGTGCTGCTTTGATTAGGCTAATACAAAGTTAAAAAGAACAGCATTTATTAAAAATAAAAATCTTTTCTAACAAGATAAGTCTTTATGATCACTTTCTATCCATGTAATACATCCTTGCAGAATAAAAGTATAAAAAAAAAAAAAAATAGTGAATATTGTAACACAAAATTTGGTCACACTTTATTTTAAGGTCCAATTCTCACTATTACCTAACCATTAACTATGACTTTTGCCTCAATTAACTCCTAATTTGCTGCTTATTATTAGTTTATAAGGTAGTTGTTAAGTTTAGGGTATTGGGTAGGATTATAGATGTCATGCATTATATGTATTTTATAAGCACTAATAAACCGCCAATATGTTAATAATAGGCATGCTAATAAGCAACTAGTTATTAGTGAGAATTGGACCCTATACTAAAGTTTTGCCAAAAATTTATATTTTGAATAAACACTGTTCTTTTAAACTTTTTATTTATCAAAGAATCCTGAAAAATATCACAAACCTTAACCAGCACAAGTGTTTCCAACAAAACTGTTTCCAACACAGATTAAAAATTAGCATATTATAATGATTTCTGATGGATCATGTGACACTGAAAATTCAGCTTTGATTTATAGGAATAGATTATATTTTAAAGTATATAAAAATAGAAAACTTTTATTTTAAACACATCACGGTGCTAATGATGTTCGACTTCACCAGTCTTCATCCCTCCTGGGGTGGCGCCACTCTTCTCTATAGAAATATGGCAAATAGTCTTCGAGTTTATACTTGACTAACTGGGGCCCAGGTCAGGAAGCAGACAGACTGGCTAAACCGACCGTCTGCTAGCTGCCTCACGTCACAGAGGTCAGTTAATTCTCAGCACATAGAGACTCTTTCACCTAAGATTAACAATTTAATTGAGGTTCAAAAAATAAAAAACAGCTGCAATACAGATAAACAAATGATAAAGATTGGCTTATTGAATATCAGATCCCTTTCTACGAAAACACTTTTTGTAAATAATATGATCACTGATCAGAATCTAGATGTGCTCTGTTTGTCAGAAACCTGGCTAAAACCTGATGATTACATTATTTTAAATGAGTCCACCCCCCAAGATTACTGTTATAAACATGAGTCGCGTCTAAAAGGCAAAGGGAGAGGTGTTGCTTTAATTTATAACAACGTTTTCTCAGGATTTCTCAGAGGGCGGGCTTCAAGTATAACTCGTTTGAAGTAGTGGTGCTTCATATAAAATTATCCAGAGAAACAAATGTTAATGATAAATCCCATGTTATGTTTGTACTGGCTACTGTATACAGGCCACCAGGGCACCATACAGACTTCATTAAAGAGTTTGGTGATTTTACATCCGAGTTAGTTCTGGCTGCAGATAAAGTTTTAATAGTTGGTGATTTTAATATCCATGTTGATAATGAAAAAGATGCATTGGGATCAGCATTTATAGACATTCTGAACTCTATTGGGGTTAGACAACATGTTTCAGGACCTACTCCTTGTCGAAATCATACTCTATCAACATCAATTCCATGTGACAGTATTAAATCTAGTGTTGAAATTATGCAGCCAAGTGATGATATTTCAGATCATTATTTAGTTTTGTGCAAACTTCATATAGCCAAAATTGTAAATTCTACTTCTTGTTACAAGTACAGTATGGAAGAACCATCACTTCTACCACAAAAGACTGCTTTTTAAGTTATCTTCTTTATGTATCCAAATTCCTTAGCATATCCAAAAACTCAGAACAACTTGATGATGTAACAGAAACTACGGACTCTTAGCATTTTAAATACAGTTGCTCCTTTACGCTTAAGGAGGGTTAAGAAAACCAGTATGACACCATGGTATAATGAGCATACTCGCACCCTAAAGAGAGCAGCCCGAAAAATGGAGCGCAGCTGGAGGAAAACAAAACTAGAGGTTGTGACGAGTGGGGCGGGGCCGAGGGACATGGGAGCGAGGCCGGTGGAGTGATTGGAGATGAGCTACACCTGTTCGACCCACCGGTCTCGAGGCCCACGGAGGAGATGGAAGGATATAAAACTGGAGCGACGACAATGAAGGACAAGAGAGGACCAGGCCTGGGCGTTATTTTAGGTTTTGGTTTTATTTTGTGCGCACCAGTCGTCCGTGAGGGGCTGGTGCGCTGTTTTGGTGTTTATTTTGAAATTAAATGTTATTTGATTGTCCGCCGGTTCCCGCCTCCTTCTTCCCGATGATCCTGACGGGGTTTGCATGGCGGCGTCGTTCTCCTTCCTTCCCGGGTTTTCGGCACCACTGTAACGATATAAACTCTAATAATCATCTCTAATAATCAGTATTTCGTATTGCTTGGCGGGAAAGTAACAAATCCTACAGAAAATGACATTTCCCAACATCACAGCAGTAATGACTTTATGAACTACTTTACTTCTAAAATCGATACTATTAGAGATAAAATTGCAACCATTCAGCCGTCAGCTACAGTATCGCATCAGACAGTGCACTATAGACCCCCTGAGGAACAGTTCCACTCATTCTCTACTATAGGAGAGAAAGAATAGTATAAACTTGTTAAATCATCTAAACCAACATGTATGTTAGACCCTATACCATCTAAGCTCCTAAAAGAGGTGCTTCTAGAAGTCATAGATCAAAGTCATAGATCCTCTTCTGACTATTATTAATTCCTCATTGACATTAGGATATGTCCCCAAAACCTTCAAACTGGCTGTTATTAAGCCTCTCATCAAAAAACCACAACTTGACCCCAAAGAACTAGTTAATTATAGACCAATCTCGAATCTCCCTTTTCTGTCCAAGATAATAGAAAAGGTGGTATCCTCACAATTATATTCCTTCTTAGAGAAAAATGGTATATGTGAGGATTTCCAGTCAGGATTTAGACCGTATCATAGTACGGAGACTACTCTCCTTAGAGTTACAAATGATCTGCTCTTATCATCTGATTGTGGTTGTGTCAAACGCAGCACTAAGATCCAATAAAACTAATAGAGAGATACAATTGACAACAACACTCTTTTGCATAGACTAACACTTTGTTGGCATTAATGGAAGTGCATTATCATGGTACTTCTATGACCGAGTGCATTAGCATCGTACTTCTATGACCGCCATCAGTTCGTAGCAGTGAATGAAGATGTATCATATCAATCACAAGTGCAGTATGGAGTACCTCAAGGCTCAGTACTAGAGAATCAGAATCAGAATCAGAATGAGCTTTATTGCCAGGTATGTTTACACATACGAGGAATTTGTTTTCGTGACAGAAGCTCCGCAGTACAACAGAATGACAGCGACAGAACATAAAACACATAATAAAAGAATATAAAAATACAAAAAATACAAATAAGTAGATAAGGAATGACAATATACAAATTGACAATTGTAGGCAGGTATATTACAAAAATGTATGTACATGTATATTATGTGCAAAATTTAAGTGTATACTAAGTATGTGTGTTAGATAAATTAAGTGTATGTGTATATAAATATAAAGTGTAGTGTGTTCAGTGTGTATCAGCTGTTCATAAGATGGATTGCCTGAGGGAAGAAACTGTTCCTGTGTCTGGTCGTTCTGGTGCTCAGTGCTCTGTAGCGTCGACCAGATGGCAACCGTTCAAAGAGGGAGTGTGCTGGATGTGAGGGGTCCAGAGTGATTTTAACAGCCCTTTTGCTCACTCTGGATAAGTACAGTTCTTGAATAGATGGGAGAGTTGAACCGATGATTCGCTCAGCAGTCCGGACTACCCTCTGTAGTCTTCTGAGGTCAGATTTAGAAGCTGAGCTGAACCAGACAGTTACTGAAGTGCAGAGGATGGATTCGATGATGGTGGAGTAGAACTGTTTCAGCAGATCCTGTGTCAGGTTAAACTTCCTCAGCTGGCGAAGGAAGTACAACCTCTGCTGGGCCTTTTTCACAATGGAGTCAATGTGAATGTCCCACTTCAGGTCCTGAGAGATAGTGGTGCCCAGGAACCTGAATGACTCCACTGCAGTCACAGTGCTGTTCATGATGGTGAGTGGGGGGAGTGCAGGGGTGTTTCTCCTGAAGTCCACAATCATCTCCACTGTTTTGAGCGTGTTAAGCTCCAGGTTGTTGAGAGTGCACCAGACAGCCAGCTCTTTAACCTCCTGCCTGTAAGCAGAATCGTCACCGTCCTGAATGAGGCCGATGAGTGTGGTGTCGTCTGCAAACTTCAGGAGCTTGACAGAGGGGTCCTTAGATGTGCAATCATTAGTGTACATGGAGAAGAGCAGTGGGGAGAGAACACAGCCCTGGGGAGCTCCGGTGCTGATTGTACGGGTGCTGGATGTGTATTTTCCCAGCCTCACTAGCTGCTGCCTGTCTGTCAGGAAGCTGTTGATCCACTGACAGACGGAGGTGGGCACGGAGAGCTGAGTTAGCTTGGGCAGGAGGAGGTTTGGCATGATCGTGTTAAAAGCCGAGCTGAAGTCCACAAACCGGATCCTCACATAGGTTCCCGGTCTGTCTAGGTCTTGCAGGACATAATGCAGTCCAATGTTTACTGCATCGTCCACAGACCTGTTTGCTCTGTAGGCAAACTGAAGAGGATCCAGCAAGGGTCCAGTGATGTCCTTCAGGTGGGCCAGCACCAGTATTTCAAATGACTTCATGACTACGGATGTTAAAGCCACAGGCCTGTAGTCATTTAGTCCTGTAATTTTGGGTTTCTTTGGGATGGGGATGATGGTGGAGCGTTTGAAGCATGAAGGGACTTCGCACAGCTCCAGCGATCTGTTGAAGATCTTTGTGAAAATGGGGGCCAGCTGGTCAGCACAGGATTTCAGACAGGCTGGTGTAACACAATCTGAGCCGCTACTCTTCACGCTTTATATGTTACCCTTGGGAGATATCATCAGGAAACATGGTGTTCGCTTTCACTGTTATGCTGATGATACTCGGCTCTATATTTCTTCGTGGCCCAGTGAAACACCAATTTGAGAAACTAATGGAATGCATAGTCGATATAAAAAACTGGATGACTAGTAATTTCTTACTGCTAAATTCTGAAAAAACAGAGGTGTTAATTATAGGACCTAAAAACTCTGCTTGTAATAACCTAGAACACTCTTTAAGACTTGATGGTTGCTCTGTCAATACTTCGTCATCTGTTAGGAACCTAGGTGTGCTATTTGATCCCAATCTTTCCTTAGAAAGCCACGTTTCTAGCATTTGTAAAACGGCATTTTTCCATCTAAAAAATATATCTAAATTACGGCCTATGCTCTCAATGTCGAATGCAGAAATGTTAATCCATGCATTTATAACCTCAAGGTTAGATTATTGTAATGCTTTATTGGGTGGTTGTTCTGCACGCTTAGTAAACAAACTACAGCTAGTCCAAAATGCAGCAGCAAGAGTTCTTACTAGAACCAGAAAGTATGACCATATTAGCCCGGTCATGTCAACACTGCACTGGCCCCCTTTGAAACATCGTATAGATTTTAAAATATTGCTTATTACTTATAAAGCCCTGAATGGTTTAGCACCTCAGTATTTGAATGAGCTCCTTTTACATTATAATCCTCTACGTCTGCTACGTTCTCAAAATTCAGGCAATTTGATAATACCTAGAATATCAAAATCAACTGCGGGCAGCAGATCCTTTTCCTATTTGGCGCCTAAACTCTGGAATAACCTACCTAACATTATTCGGGAGGCAGACACACTCTTACAGTTTAAATCTAGATTAAAGACCCATCTCTTTAACCTGGCTTACACCTAACATACTAATATGCTTTTAATATCCAAATCCGTTAAAGGATTTTTAGGCTGCATTAATTAGGTAAACCGGAACCGGGAACACTTCCCATAACACCCAATGTACATCATTAGAAGAATGGCATCTACGCTAATATTAGTCTGTTTCTCTCTTATTCCGAGGTCACCGTAGCCACCAGATCCAGTCTGTATCCAGATCAGAGGGTCACTGCAGTCACCCGAATCCAGTACGTATCCAGACCAGATGGTAGATCAGCACCTAGAAAGGACCTCTACAGCCCTGAAAGACAGCGGAGACCAGGACAACTAGAGCCCCAGATACAGATCCCCTGTAAAGACCTTGTCTCAGATGACCACCAGGACAAGACCACAGGAAACAGATGATTCTTCTGCACAATCTGACTTTGCTGCAGCCCGGAATTGAATTACTGGTTTTGTCTGGTCAGAGGAGAACTGGCCCCCCAACTGAGCCTGGTTTCTCCCAAGGTTTTTTTCTCCATTCTGTCACCGATGGAGTTTCGGTTCCTTGCCGATGTCACCTCTGGCTTGCTTAGTTAGGGTCACTTCATCTACAGCGATATTGTTGACTTGATTGCAAATAAATGCACAGACACTATTTAAACTGAACAGAGATGACATCACTGAATTCAATGATGAACTGCCTTTAACTATCATTTTGCATTATTGACACTGTTTTCCTAATGAATGTTGTTCAGTTGCTTTGATGCAATGTATTTTGTTTAAAGCACTATATAAATAAAGGTGACTTGACTTTAAATTCCAGTAATATTATTTCACACAAAATTATTTTGTGAAATAATAATCAGTATTTTTTTATCAAACAGTTACAGCCTTGATGAGCCTAAGAAACTTCTTTAAAAAAAATGTACTGATTCCAAACTTTTGAATGGCAGTGTAACTGTAAAAAAGAAATTCTCCGGTAACCTAAAATGTACATCATATAGTTAAATCAAGGGTCAAATAAATAGAAATAGCACATATATAAAATAAATAGCACATCAAAGTTAAAAGTTACACACTATTTTTGTGTGTCCGCTGTACCGGTGTGGTATAAAGATTGTTTTTGCTCAGGCGTCCAATAGAGAAAAGTTTTGCTCATCAAGAATTTTTTTTGAGGGAACTTTGACATCACTGAATTCAATGATGAACTGCCTTTAATCGAAAAATATTTTGCATTATTGACACACTATTTTCCTAATTAACGCTGTACAGTTGCTTTGACACAATTTGTATTGCTAAAAGCACCATATAAATTGACTTGACAAATCTACAAAATCCTGAAAGACGCAAATACTGACCATCAGAAACTCTGGCAAGTCCAGTATCTCTGACAGGGAAAGGGTGTGGTATGAAAATTAAAGGTGAAAGATGCAATATTAATGCCAGCAGGGGTCACTGCTTATGTAGTAATTTCTGTAATATATAATATGTAATATATAAATTTAAATTAATTAGTACATACTGTACTAAAGGATAAAAATACCATAATGCATTTGCAGATATTTAGGAAACATGCTAAATTTATATACTTGTTTCTTGGTAAAACAATGTTCCAGCAAGTTATTCTTTGAAATCTGCATTCCATGTCAGAATATCTGTTTTTGTTTTGGTGTGTGATTCCTCCCACTGGCAGTTTACCCAATAGTATTTCGACATCCCGAGTTGGCGGAAAATACAGTGTACTGCAGCTATGGAAGTCACAAACGAACTGGGACAGAGATTACAGATTTTGCCTAGCCTAAAATCACTTGGCATCCATTGAAAAAGCTGTGATCAGAAGTATATGTAAACACAGAATGATCAACTCAGTTTACAGTGGAAGGCTTGTTGATCAACTTCCATTGTCAGTTGTGCTCATTCCCATTGCATGTCTTCAATCTTACAATGAGGATCGAGTCTGAGGAGGAGGAAGAGGGAGAAAAAATATTTTGACTTTGAACTGCAGCACCAATTTTAACCATTAAAGGGTTAGTTCAGCCAAATATTAAAATTATGTCATTAATAACTTACCCTCATGTTTTTCCAAACCTGTAAGACCTCCGTTTATCTTTGGAACACAGTTTAAGATATTTTAGATTTAGTCCGAGAGCTCTCAGTCCCTCCATTGAAGCTATGTGATCGGTATACTGTCCATGTCCAGAAAGGTAAGAAAAACATCATCAAAGTAGTCCATGTGACATCAGAGGGTCAGTTAGAATTTTTTGAAGCATCGAAAATAAATTTTGGTCCAAAAATAGCAAAAACTATGACTTTATTCATCATTGTTTTGAACTCTCTCACAACAGACACGGAAGAGAAGACTAAGCAGTTTGTGATATCCGGTTCGCGAACGAATCATTCGATGTAACCGGATTTGTGGATTAATGCGTATTGGAGACGCAAACCATTTAAAACGATTAAGTTTTACGATTTGGTGAACTTGTTCAAAAAGATCTGGTTACATCGAATGATTTGTTCGCGAACCGGATATCACAAACTGATTTGTTTTGAACTCTCTCACAACAGACACGGAAGAGAAGACAATGCTGAATAAAGTCGTAGTTTTTGCTATTTTTGGACCAAAATGTATTTTCGATGCTTAAAAAAATTCTAACTGACCCTCTGATGTCACATGGACTGCTTTGATTATGTTTTTCTTACCTTTCTGGACATGGACAGTATACCGTTCACACAGCTTCAATGGAGGGACTGAGAGCTCTCGGACTAAATCTAAAATATCTTAAACTGTGTTCCAAAGATTAATGACATAATTTTGATTTTTGGGTGAACTATCCCTTTAAGGCAAGATAAGGCAAGGCAGGTTTATTTATATAGAACATTTCATACACAATGGTCTTCCATTGTCCTCATCTCTGAGGTCCTACTTTCAACTGAGGCTGGACTATTGCAAATGATCTCTTGGCAGGTCATCCAGCCAGCTCTATCAAACCTTTACAATTGATCCAGAATGTGGCTGCAAGATTAATTTTTAAGAAGCCGAGAAGAATGCACATCACACCTCTGTTTATCAGTTTGCATTGGCTACCAATAGCTGCTTGCATAAAATTCAAAGCATTTATGCTTGCCTACAAAGCCATCATTAGCTCTGAACCTATTTACCTAAATTCATTACTTCGGACTTATGTGCCCCTTATAAGCTTGTGTTCTGCAAGTGAATGGCACATTATTGTCATCCCAAAACAAGCACAATATCACTTTCAGTGACTTCTACTTTAAATGTTCCTTCCTGGTAGAATGACCTGCCCAACTCAATCGGAGCAGCTGAGTCCTTAGCCATCTTCAAGTTAATAACAATTCTTAATAACTTGCCCCCATTTAGACTTACATTCTATTAATTTACTAAATGCTTGTTATCTTTAAAAATAAAAAATTAAAAAAATAAAAATAACACTAGCTTCTCTGTTCTTTTTGTACTCTATATACAGTCATGGCCAAAAGTTTTGGCAGTGACATAAATTCTTTTTTTTTTGCGAAGTCTGCTGCTTAAGCTGTTGTGGTGTTCATTTACATTGTTTCTAGATTATTGTGTAGAGTGATCAGATGTATTTTAAATAATTTCTAAAAGCTTCATTGGTCAAAAAATTTACTTTTCAAAAAAAAAAAAAAACTAATTTCACACTTTTTTGATCCTGACACAAAATGACTAATATCAGCAGCACATGTGAAAGTGTGAATGAATACTAGTCAGGTTAATCACTATAATACTAATGAGGATGTAAGAGCAGACTGGTTGCTATAAAAGAAGGAAATAAGCACTTCCAATAATTGTGTTCTTGTTAGCAATGGTTACTACCAAAGAAACACGTGCAACAATCATCGCTCTGCATCAAAATGGCCTCACAAGGAAATGCAAGGAAATTGCTAGAAGGAAAAGTGAAAGAACCATTTAACGTATCATCGAGAACTTCAAGGAGAAAGGTTCAACTGCAGTGAAGAAGTCTTCAGGATGTCCCAGAGTGTCAAGTGCCAGGACAGTCTCCTCCTGAGGAGTCAGCTACAGAATCGTGTCTCCAGCAGTGCAGAGCTTGCTCAGGAATGGCAGCAGATTGGTGTGAGAGCATCTGCACACACAGCGAGACCAAGACTTTTGGACAACTGCTGGTGTCAAGAAGGGCAGCAAAGACGCCACTTCTCTCCAATAAAACAGACTGAAATTCTACAGGAAGTACAAGGATTGGACAGCAGAAGACTGGTGCAAAGTTATTTTCTCTGATGAATCTCCCTTTCGGCTGTTTGGGACATCTGGAAAATGTATTGTTTGGAAGAGAAAAGGTGGATGCTACCATGAGTCCTGCGCTGTGCCTGCAGAGGAGCATCCTCAACTCAATCCCATAGAGAACCTCTGGCCATGCAGTCCTCAAAAAGGCGACTGGATAAGCAGAAGCCAACAAATTGTGATCAACTCCGAGAAGTAATAAGACAAGAATGGATCGCCATCTGTAAGGATTTGGCCCAGAAGCTAATTTCCAGCATGCCAGAGCGAAGTGCTGAGGTTATGAAGAACAAGGGTTAACAGTGTAAATATTGACTCATTATATTTTTTGCCAATAAAAGCCTTCAAAACTTATGATATGCTTATCATTGTTTTTCGGTATACCATAGAAATTTGGAAATCTATAAATACTGAAACAGCAAACTTTGCAAAACACTAAATTTATGTCAGTGCCAAAACTTTTGGCCATGACCGTATTTGTTTTCTTTTCATTTATTATACAATTTACAAAAAACAAAAAAGGCCTCTAATACTAGCTTGCTCTATTGGTTTTTTTGTATCCTGTTTTTTTATTTATTATATATTAATAATAAATAAATAAAAAACTTACTATGTGTTCTGTGATAGGCCAACTGAGACTTGTGATAGCACTTGCATATCATTACGATTTTCACTGTACATTTTTTCTGTAAATAGCATCTAGAGCTACTTGCACTTAGCCTAGTGTAAATAGGATCTATCGCTAAGAAAGTATGTTAATTCCACTTATTGTAAATAGCCACTGCCGTATTTTTCTTACTCTATTGGCAGATCATTTGTAAAATAAGAAAAATACACTTAAAATATTATTATTAATATGATTATCTTATATATATATTTTTGCCCATGAGATACCATAAAATGATTAGCTATTAATTAATTAATCTAATTTTCTGCCAGTTTTCACCTGTGATATTATAACACTGATAAGAATTACATTTGTATCGATTCTGAAGTATGCAGATGGATTTTTGGTGGGAGCTGTTGCCATGGTGAATCGTAATATCGGCGCTCCATTGATACTGGCTTTTTATAGTAGTGGTGCACACGCTTAACTCAGAGTCAGACAATTTAGAGTTGATTAAACCAACTCATTTCAGCTGTTCTGTAACCGAAAACTCAGAGCTTCCCATCTCAGGGTAAGTCAACTCAGAGTTCAAGTTTAAACTCAGAGTTGGTTGAACCTCCTTAGTGAAACGGGCCCCAGCTCTATTACTTTCAACTCTCTGTCCATTTAGAAACAAGGCATAATTTACTATTTCAGCATTAATCTATTATTTTAATCATCACTACTGTCTACTCTTGCACCTAATCAATAAGTCCACCTTAAATATTGATACAAAACATTAAACAACCGATACACTGGAATATAGTGATTAATATTATTATTACTGTTGCAGTTGTTGCTGTCTAAAATTGAACACCTTTGCAATGTAAACAAATAACCATAGACAGTAAAAGAAATGGACACAGCGACCCCATTGGAACTCAATTGAAACAAGTGAAGCCCATTTTTAGTGATTTTTAGCACTTCCGTTTCTGACGCGCAGACTCAAACTAAGCTTGATGACGTCAGCAACCTGTCTGACAGATGTAAATCTTCTAGTAGCTGTGCGTGCAAACTGCCATCGTTAATCTTGCAGAGACGGCGAGCTTGAGCGGGGAGTTCTTTGGCGTGAGTGAGCAGGAGTAAGTATTCTGATTAATTATTTTGTATAGTATTTTAAAATGTAACGCCAGGGCTTGTATCTATGGGCTTCTCTCTTGACGTCTCCCCGATTGCCTGCGAGCTTCTCCTCCTGTCTGTACGGTAATTTCTCTACTGTGCGACAGAGAGTGGTTATGACGCAATCGTTAGCCTATTTTTACAAAAACTGTTTCTATGGGGCCATAATGTAACATAGAAGGTAATTATTTATTATGGAAAATAAATAAATACTGTAATATAATACTAGTTTAGTCAAATAACATAAAAAGACCATACCCCTCGATGCCTGTGAAACTTTTCTCCCTCAAACAGCACGCTAACGTTACTCTACACTACAGACTACACACAGCAATATAAACAACATTTCTGCATGTTCTCACATCACATCATTCTTGTAATCACTTCGCTGAGAATGAAACACCACTTACCAGCTGCAGCGGTGTTAATAATATCCTCTAGCAATTATAAAATGGAATCGTCCCGCTCGGAGGAGGTCGCTGTCGTCAGGTGAAAGGTCATCATGTGGGTCATTTTATTTACGGCTAAATTATTATTAATAAATTTTACTAATATTTAGATTGGGCATGGGCAGGCATTCACAAAAGGGCATGTTATTACAAAAAATTTGAGGAAAATTTGCTTTGACAAAAGGGCACTTTGGGCACCAAGGGGCAAAGGGGCAGGTGCTCAAACCCCACCCCCCTACCCCCCCCCCCTCCGCATGTGCCTGCTTTTCAGAAAATAATAAATACAACAGATGTATCACAAAATCACGACAGTGTCAGCTGATTGATTCTAATTGTTGGATTCAATAGGACACAGATATTTGATGCGTTTAAAACTAGATTGCTATGCTAATTAAGTCATGGCCTAATGGTTAGAGGGTTTGACTCCTGATCCTAAGGTTGTGGGTTTGAGTCTTGGGCCGTCAGTACCATGACTGAGGTGCACTTGAGCAAGGCACCGAAGCCCTAACTGCCCCCCCCCCCCCCCCCCCCCCCCGAAAATAAATGGCTGCCCACTGCTCCGGGTGTGTGTTCATGGTGTGTGTGTTCCCTGCTACGTGTGTGCACTTTGGATAGGTTAAATGGAGAGCACGAATTCTGAGTATAGGTCACCATACTTACCTATATGTCACATCACTTTCTTTCTTCTTATTTTTATAATTATAGGGTAATAAGAATCATTTAAATGTTTAATCGTTACACCAGGCCTACCGAATTTATGAACAGTAGCATCTCACCAAAACAAACATCATGTGATGTTGAAGATTATTCTGCAGACTCAGAGTTTATTCAGTTTAATAATGCATTTTCTCCTTTGACCTCCATTCAAAACAGAGCTGCCTTTAATTTCTACCTGTTGGCGTTGAATTAACCTTGAAGGTTCCCCTCCCCTAAAGGAGGACGGGCTTTGATGTAATCTGAGGAGAGGCGGTACCTGACGCATGATGTCACTGACGCGTCATGATCAGCTGCTATAATCAGCCTACGCTTGTGGTGGTGATACCCAGCGTACACGGGTTTATCTCGAAACGTCTCACATCCACTGTTACCTCTTAGCGTATTTATATCTTAGCACAGCATATTCAGACTTTAGGACAGAGACGGCACTAGTCCAGTCGGAATCATGTCTGTAGCGGGACTAAAGAAACAATTCCACAAAGCCACTCAGGTAAGGTGCAATGGCATTGAGATTCAACGTTCTGTTGACCATTTCACGCGTGAAAATGGGCTTGCTGCAGTGCTACAGCAGACCGAGCAGCTTGTGTCCTGAATCGTAATGCGGATCTTCACGCTGAACAGTGTGTGCTGCTTTGAACGCAACATAATAAGCTGTATAATCATATACATGCACTAACATTGATACCAACAGGCTAGTCAGATCTGTTCATGTCATCCACAATCATTTCATTTAGATGCTAGAATGAATGTATGCTCGAGTTTTTTTCCGTGAGGTTTTCAATAGATGGGATTAGCACCGATGAAATTAAAACGCGTGAACATGAATATTTAAGATGCGTTACTGAAAGTTGTTACATAATAGCTCATACCATTAAATTGACCTCAATGCCCTCTAAAGCAGTCGTGATGCTGTGACACTTCAATTCCATGATGCCCTAAGCCACTACACAGGCTGTAGTCAACAACATTGTAATGCATTTTAATTTTTCTTTTCTATTTCAATTTAATTTAATTTATTTTTTTTGTAGCCTAGTATAGTATAATATTTTTTTTTTATATTTTCAAGTCAGTGCTTTGCCTATTGGACCTCGACCCATATATATATATATATATATATATATATATATATATATATATTCTGTCTTAAAGAAATGTATGTTTTGTGAATTGTTTTCTATATTTTATTGATGTAAGATATTAAGACATGACAGGATTAAACCAGATTCAGTAGCTGGTTAAGTATGTTCTGGTGCCATCAGACTAGCCTCACTCCCAGGTCTGTTATGTCCATCTAGTGTCCTTGCCTGAAGCTTCGCCCTTGTATTGATACAGGAATGAACACTTAACACTGTTGGTTTGTTCCGGAAAGGGTTTTGGTGGAACATTCTGTCATTTTAAGGAAAGTTTTGAAACCGCACAACTGTTGGAACCACTGCTCTCACATGCTAAAGGCATGACCCTAGCATCCCATAACTCAAACCTGTTCCTGTTTGATTCCAAAAGAAAATCCAGGAACAAGGTTGAAACAAGGAAGTGTTTGAAAACCCTTGCCTTAACTATTTGTTTTGAAGGAATTGTGAAATTCTGTGAGTTACGGAGCTGGGTTTACGTCTCACTGCCTGACATTAAACAACATAATCTGTCTCATTCTGACCAATCGTCAGGCTCTGACATCATCAGTGCACGCTGCGCAGTGGAGAGGGTGGCATGACTCAGAGCTGCTCTATAGAACAGATGGTTCCTCAAACCCACTGCTTCATCTCACAGCCAGCTTGTGTACTTTATACGCAGCCTTCATGCAGTCTTGCAGTCGTGACAAAATATAGTGCCTGGAGTGATGATTTTTTTTTCTCCCTTATTTACCTTACCTTTTTTTCAGTTATGTAGAGGCAGGTTTATCTTGTTTTACATGTTATTTGGAAATTAGCTTGTATAGTAAATATTTGCCTATATTTGTTCCACAAGTATAATTTTCTATACTGCTTGACCTTGAAATACAATAAGCAGTTCATGTAATATACTCAATATACTCATAATTTATGAGTAAATACTCCTCTCAAAATCACTCAAAAATAATTATTCATAACTGCTCAAGCTTTTTAACACTTGTTTTAGCACATCTCTTTTAGCACTTTGCCTTTTTCTTGACATGGGTGGTAGTTACATAAAAGAGAAGTGAGATTTCATGGAATTTGTCTGCTCGGCATGGCCATATATACAGATATTTTGGTTTGTTGTTTAAAAATAGACATAAATTCTATGAGCTTGTAATATAGGTTCTTTTTAACTGAGGGTTATTTTGAGCCTGCAAATAAAGTTCAGTTGCCATTTTTCTACATTTTTCATTTTATCACATGTAGCTTAAAGGATGTGAAGCAAAAATTGCCGATTATCTTCCTCCCATTTACCCTCAGGTATCTGGGGATATTTAAAAGGTGTATTTGCAAGCTGGCATTGTCATGAATGAGTTATTCCCTGTGTTAATTCAGTCATATACAATACTGTACTTAGAAGTTTAGAAGTGTAGGCTAATCCCTTGCTTGCTTTGATGTAAGGCACTGCTTATGCACCACTCTGTCCTAAACATGGATGATGTTTTATTCTGTTTTCTCGATTAAAATTCTAGACATTGCTTATTGCAGTGCACTTTCCTGTTTACATCTTTGTAAGCTGTACTGCATAGTGCATACTTGGCAAGCCAGTGGTTTTGAAATAATCTTTGACCATGCCTATGAGTTGACTTTATCTTTATTAAAGAGTGCAAACTGTGATTCTTTAAATATGTTAGATATTTCTATATCAAATGTAACATATTTAAATATGTTCTCTCTTTTTCTCTCTTATGAGTATTAAATATGGTTTGTGTGTTCACTGCTGTGTGTGTGCACTTTGGATGGGTTAAATGCAGAGTACGGATTCTGAGTATGGGTCACCATACTTGGCTGTATGTATATATAAATTTTATAAAAATAAATTTTAGGACGCAGTCTCCTAAAATGGTACTTTCAGGATAGACTACCTTTCTAGTGTTAAACGGTTGATCTTTTATCAAGGATTAAATCATTACAGTCACTGAAAAACCGCATTGTTGGACCGGGACAACGTTAAAGAATGCAGTGCATACAAGTGGTCTATAGCAGGTAGTTGGTGATCAGACCCTCTCAAGCATCAGGAGATGATGGTGGGCAGCAGTGTTCATGACTAAAATGTATATTTAACTAAGAAGTAAATAAACACATGAATAAAACTGGTCCCACTTTATATTAGGTGGCCTTAACTACTATGTACTTACATAAAAAAATAAGTACAATGTACTTATTGTGTTCATATTGTATTGTAAAACACTTTTGCTGCTATTGAGGTGGGATAGGGGTAAGGTTAGGGAGAGGGTTGGAGGTATGGGTAAGTTTAAGGGTGGGTTAAGGTGTAAAGTATGGGTCAACAGTGTAATTATAAATGTAATTACAGAAATTAAATACAGATGTAATTACATGTAGTTTTTTAAATATAAGTACAATGTAAAAACATGTATGTACACAATAAGTACATTGTACTAAATTATTGATTAAAATGTAAGTACATAGTAGTTAAGGCCACTTAATATAAAGTGGGTCCATAAAACTATGAACAAAACCATGCAAGCTTAAAAAAAACTTGAACTTGAAATGAGGACAAACAAAAACTAGTTTGTGCTAACCACCATGAGCTTTGTGCAGTGTATTTTTGACTGCCAAAAGCATGAAATCATAAAAATTCCAGAGACATTTAGAAACCAAAAAAAAAAAAAAAGTATGTAATGTGAATAATGTTGCTTTGACGCAATGTATTTTGTTTAAAGCGCTATATAAATAAAGGTGACAATAATTCTGCATATTGTTGGGCCTGTTGCTGCGTTTGATGTTAAGTGTGTTTGTTTACTTTTGTATGATCAGCATTTTGGAACTGTGTTGCATCGCATCACTGTTGATCTCCAATGTAAAATCTAAAGCAAAATAAAAAAATGTTCAGACTTTTTTTTTTTTTTTTTTTTTTCTAGAGTAAAGACAGAAGAACATGTTCCAGACAGTCATGCTTAAAAATAAAAGCTGTGAATTAATAGATGTTTGTGAACCGTCAGTACCAATGCATTTTAATAGCACTATGTGTACGTTTAGGCCATTTGTCATTTATCTGTTACACTCTGGACACATTAAAGCCATTTCATTTCAAGCACCCTATACTTATAGAATCTTTTGGCAGTAATTGATCTGTGTGGTAAATGTCAAAATTTGATTCTGATCCTAATGAATTGCTCAGTTATTGATTTAATCTGGTTGGAGAGAAATTAAGGCCTTTTGGTCTAATGCAGTAAATGGATATAAAATACTCTAATTTGTCTTCCAAATGAAAATATCACTAATCCCATCTGCCTCCAGTTTGCTCTTTCATTTACTAACCCTCAGGTTTTCCAAAACTGTGTGTTTCTTTGTGTTGAACACAAAATAAGATATTCTAAATAATAGTTGCTATGCCCTGACTTCCATAGTATGTGGAAAAAATACTATGGAAGGCAATGGCTACTGGCAACTTTTCAACAGAAGAAAGAAACTGGTGATTAAATGATGACAGAATTTTCATTTTTGATTCCAAAGTTGGGTAAGAAATAATTTTGGCTGTTTCTATGTAAATAATCTCTTTGACGTATAGCATTTTCTATACAAAGTTATAATCATGACTTTTTACCAACCTTGCTTGTATTTCCCTTTTATGGTTCTCTATTCTATTCTATTCTATCAATCATTACTTAGTTGTAGTCTGATGATACCACATGCCAAGGCAGGGGCTCATCCTGCTGTTACTTAAGAGCTTTGTGAGGCTTAAAAATTACATCACCATCACAGTAACGTTTCCCACAGCATCAAAATGACACCGGATTGCCGCGGGCACATCCTTGGTATTTTATGAATATTAGGTTTGATGCCATACTGTGCTCTTCTTGCTACTCTTAGAATGTATATGAATCTCTGTATATGATGCACATAAAAAATGAGCTGCATCACTGCTGTGTCATCCTGGATTCTGTGCTCCTCTGTCTCCCTCAGCATTAAGTCATTTATGCATTCCAGTAAGGGCTCCCATGTCTTCAGACACTCGTTTACAGGCTGTCCCTTGCTTTTCTTTTCTACAATGTTCTGGAATTTTCTTTCATATGTGAATTTAAATTCCCATTTAAAAAAAAATAATAAATAAAAATTGACGTTCAAAGCATATGACATTACACTATTTTTTTTTTTTTTGTTTCATCCCAGTGTTTTATGTTTGGTGACATTTACTTATGCTTTTTTTTTTAAGATAAAAAAAAATATTAAATTAAATAATAAATGTATTAGATTTATTATTATTAAACATTTAGAGCACATACAATCCATTCCCCCTGAATTCATGTCACATGTCTCCTCTATCCATCTTTATGCATGAGCTTTCTCAGCTGCCCTTAATTACACACACACGCATAATAATAGGAGAGGATTGCTGCATTCCTGGTACTGTCCAGCCCTAGGGATGTGCATGCATCTCTGCCATGCAGACAAGGGAGGACATCCTCACATAACCTCCTTCATTTGTCCATCTATCTGTTCTATTTGTAAATTGGTAATCTTTGGTGGTTGTAATCCTGGAGGCACGGACTCAGGGGAATATTTTTAAGACTGCCTGACTGGAGGGTGGGGTGGAAATATCTCTTCTCCATGTGCTGCTGTCACATTGGGTTTCATGTGAGTGCCATTCACCTAGTCCGTAGCACAGTGCTTCCTTTTAGGTAACAAGGTTGATACGATACCTTTTGGCAAGCTCTAATTTAACCCTTGTGCGACCTTATGGACAATTTTGACTTTTTCAGTTTTGTTTTTTAGATAATTTTGCCTGTGTTAATGTCAACTTCATACATTTTGGCACAGGTGTGTATTTTTATTGGAATTTTAATATTTAAGACTCATTTCCTTTAAAGGGGTCATATGACGTTGATAAAAGAACATTATGTTGTGTAGTTGGTGTAATGCAACATGTTTATGCGGTTTACGTTTCAAAAAAACATTTTCTACATACTCTACATTATTGTTTCTCCTCTATGCACCGCCTTTCTTAAACGTGTCGGTTTTTACACAGCTTATCGTTCTGAAAAACGAAGTGTACACTGATTGGCCAGCTATTCAGTGCATTGTGATTGGCTGAATACCTCAAGCGTGTGACGAAAATGTTATGCCCCTTACCATACTGTGATGCCGTCTCCCGGGGCAGTGAGACAAAACCAATAAATCCCATTACAAACGAGACATTTGTTGCATCCAGTGGGGACATAATTACTGATTATATTGACATATACTGTGTTTTTACATGTTTAGTTGCATATCGCACTGCGTAAACATAAAACCATGTCTGCATTTGTGATGGGAGAAACCAGGCCCAGCCCTAGCATTTTGGGGGCCCTAAGCAGATTTCAAAATGCCCCCCCCCCCATCCCCCAACATACCATACTCGTCCTACATTGAGACATATTACATCAGACTGCTGTAATAAGGATAATGTCAAATTAACAATCCAACAATACAATGTTGTGCTTGAATAAATATTTTACCAATTAATGTTTAACACAATCATTTCAATGTGTGTGATGCATCAATGTAATTAGGACAAACACAACATAACTAAGAAGGTTTAGACATTGTGCAAAGTCATTTTATTAGAAGGATAGTGCTAGAACATGGTAATGAACACAAAGTATGTTATTGTAAGTAACATGAACAAATAAATATTTAAAATAAAATTCTAAGACTGGAGTGCAAATAAAAAGTATAGCAACATTCAAATGACAGATTAACAAAATAAATAGTTTACAAAACAATGTTTCACAACAGTGCAATTGAACATGACATTGTTATGGAGTAAAGGGAACTATGCCATCAAGGAAGGTCGTATTGTTGTCAAGGCCTAAATTCTCGTCTGTCTTGCCTTTTTGTTTGCAAAATTTATTATATCATCATGGGATAGCTGGTTGCCAACCTCATGATTGATGCTGCTAATTATGATAAGAGCACTTAGATGTTATTGTGCCATTGAGGATCTGAGGTAGGTTTTTATAAGCTTGAACTTTTTAGAAGCTTCGCTCTGCTGATGTCACTGGGAGAGTACATGAAATCCGAGCTACTCAAAGGTTTGGGTACACCTCACAAATCCTTTTATCATGCAGGAATGCAAGTAGGTTCCAGCGCTGTCATTTTGTGTTTAGGGAGAGATGGAAGGCTTTCTTATTCCATGACAAGGTCTTCCAATCAATGTCAAACTCCCTTCCATCAGCTCAGATTAATGAGCTGCTGGATTCATGAATAATTATTAGGTTTTGAATGTTCGCTCAAACTGATTTGATGAAATCAAATCAGGGAGGATAATAGGTGAGCGCCAGCCAATGAGATTGCCGTTCGCACATTAACTCCACCCACTACTGGAAAACCCAGCTGTTCTTAAAAGCTCAAGTCTTCCATAGGAACGCCGTTATTTTGACAGGAAAATACAACAAATAATATTGTTTAAATGTAGCACATCAATCCTCCCTCTCTCTCTCTCTCTCTCTCTCTCTCTCGCTCTGTGAGTGTGAGAGAAAGCGACAGCGATTTGTGCTCCTTAACACTAGAGTTTACGGTACATTATACAGGTGCGTTGCGGATCCCTCCAAGAAAAAAAAGCACAGATCATCTGATGGAGACTAGAGTCAGAGAGTGTTCGCGAGTGAAAATATCTGTGCTAAACTTTGCCTCCAACTAACACACTGGCTCATATATGACATCATTTAGTAGCCAGAAGGAAGATTTAGTCGCATATGAGTGATTTACGCACAATGTAGAGGGTTGACTAACTAGCCACAGAGCTAACTTCTGAAAAAGTACTTGAAGACTGGAAATAAAATGCATCCCCCAGACAGCAGTTATTAGACACGCGAACGATAATACTGTTTGTTAGTTTTCTTATTATGCCATTAAAAACAAGAAGATAAACACAAACTGTCTTCAGATTTGAAATCTGAAGGATCCAATTCCTTCAGCGAGTGACTGGGTTTCAATCGTAACTGTTGGATCTTTACTAAATGGTATGCCTAGTTCCTCCAGTCTTTTCAGGATGAGAGAGGACAACCCAGAGTCAGTGGATTCAGGAGCAACTAGGAACCCCAGAAATTATTCCTTTTATCTCTGGGCCTTTTTGTAGACTGACAGTTCTAAACACCCAGACATCTGCTCAGTGTGGCTGACATCTGGTGTGCAGTCTAAGATTATCGAAAAATACTTGGATTCTTTGATGCCAGCCATTATCATTTTGACCGGTTGATCACCAATGCAGGAGATCAGTTCATTTTGTATTGTTTTGCTGAGATCGGTTGTGTGGTTTCCTTGATTTTCAGCTATTCTGACATGCTCTCTTAAAACGGGGTCAAATTTAGCCATGAGCTCAATCTCTTTTAAGAAATTTTCATTGTTGGGCACCATTAATTTCTCTTCGGAGCCACTGAAATCAAGGTTTCTCTCTGCAAGAGACTTAATGATTGCAATCAGTCGCAGGAGAACCTCATGCCAATGCCTCTTCTCAGCCTCTATGAGGGTTAATTGTGCACAGTCAATTGTTTGTCCTTTTTTCAAACGTAGTTCCAGCTCTTTCCATGACCCAACAGTTTTTATACACTCACCTAAAAGATTATTAGGAACACCTGTTCAATTTCTCATTAATGCGATTATCTAATCAACCAATCACATAGCAGTTGCTTCAATGCATTTAGGGGTGTGGTCTTGGTCAAGACAATCTCCTGAACTCCAAACTGAATGGGAAAGAAAGGTGATTTAAGCAATATTGAGCGTGGCATGGTTGTTGGTGCCAGACGGGCCAGTCTGTGTATTTCACAATCTGCTCAGTTACTGGGATTTTCACGCACAACCATTTCTAGGGTTTACAAAGAATGGTGTGAAAAGGGAAAAACATCCAGTATGCGGCAGTCCTGTGGGCGAAAATGCCTTGTTGATGCTAGAGGTCAGAGGAGAATGGGCCGATTGATTCAAGCTGATAGAAGAGCAACTTTGACTGAAATAACCACTCGTTACAACCGAGGTATGCAGCAAAGCATTTGTGAAGCCAGAACACGCACAAACTTGAGGCAGATGGGCTACAACAGCAGAAGATCCCACCGGGTACCACTCATCTCCACTACAAATAGGAAAATAGGCTACAATTTGCACAAGCTCACAAAAATTGGACAGTTGAAGACTTGAAAAATGTTGCCTGGTCTGATGAGTCTCAATTTCTGTTGAGACATTCAGATGGTAGAGTCAGATTTTGGAATTGAACATTGATCCATCATGCCTTGTTACCACTGTGCAGGCTGGTGGTGGTGGTGTAATGGTGTGGTGGATGTTTTCTTGGCACACTTTAGGCCCCTTAGTGCCAATTGGGCATCGTTTAAATGCCACTGCCTACCTGAGCATTGTTTCTGACCATGTCCATCCCTTTATGACCACCATGTACCCATCCTCTGATGGCTACTTCCAACAGGATAATGCACCATGTCACAAAGCTTGAATCATTTCAAATTGGTTTCTTGAACATGACAATGAGTTCACTGTACTAAAATGGCCCCCACAGTCACCAGATCTCAACCCAATAGAGCATCTTCGGGATGTGGTGGAACGGGAGCTTTGTGCCCTGGATGTGCATCCCACAAATCTCCATCAACTGCAAGATGCTATTCTATCAATATGGGCCAACTTTCAGCACCTTGTTGAATCAATGCCAAGTAGAATTAAAGGGATAGTTCACTCTCAAATTAAATTTTGGTATGTTTTAGCTTACCTCAAGGACATCCAAGATGTAGGTTTCTTTGTTTCCGCAGTATTTCCCATTTTTATATTTTTAGGTTCTTGTCTGTGACTCCATATAATGGAGGTCTATGGTCACCACCTCAAAGAGCAGGCACAGAGGAGTCCAAATTAAACAATTCCCCATCATAAGTACACACTGATGACTTAAGACACGAAACGAGCGGTTTGTGTAAGAAAACAAACAGTATTACTATAGTTTTTACCTCTTGTACACAACCACATCCAACCTTTTCTGTGGCCGCGAGTGCATCCTGATGTGACGTGCGTGCGCGCTCAGGCTTAGTCTGCGCAAGCGCGGAGAGCGCCGGAAGTGATCTCTCGCGCGTATACATCACTTCATACTCGTGAACGAGTCAATCGTTTGTTCGTTATCTGGCTCGGCTCAGTGATTATCTTCAGTTCTATCTTCACACCAATTCAGTCAGTGTACTGTTTGAGTACATGAATTACTCCAGGATATTGGTTTGTTTTAACTCAGAGGGAGTGTCACCCACATTAAAAAGTTAACAGCTTAAGTAATTTGTGGATTAATGCTTATTGGAGACGCAAACCTTTTCAAACGATTCGGTTCGATTTGGTGAATTGGTTCAAGAAGATCTGGTTCCAGCGAGTGATTCGTTCGCAAGCCGAATATCACTAAACTGCAGTGTTTTGAACTCACAACAGACACGGAAGAGAAGACAATGCTGAATAAAGTCGTAATTTTTGCTATTTCTGGACCAAAATTTATTTTTGATGCTTCAAAAATTCTAACTTACCCTCTGATGTCTACCTTGAAGATGTTTTTATTACGTTTCTAACCATGGACATTATACCGTGTACACGCTTTCAATGTAGGGACAGAAAGCTCTCAGACTAAATCTAAAATATCTTAAACTGTGTTCTGAAGATGAACGGAGGTCGTACGGGTTTGGAACGACATGAGGGTGAGTCCTTAATGACATAATTTTAATTTCTCGGTGAACTAACCCTTTAAGTCTGTACTCCCTACCTTAAAAATTTTATGACATTTGATATTTTTGTCCTCTGAGGAATTTTTTGTAACTTTTTTTTATTTTTTGATTCACAATGGTTAATCCTTTACATGTATATGTATATGTACATTTCTCCTTCTCTTCATTCAGTGCTACTTCCTTCCAGACTGTATTTACTGCAAGAATTGGATTAAAGAACTTGTCTGTGACCTCAGTCTCTGTCAATATGTGGTACTAGCTGCACAACTGATAAAACTGGGCACGGGAATGATTTTAGTCTAAGTCTACAGACATATTCTGTACCGGAGTATATTCTAAATTGCAATATATTAAAGTTAGGACAATTTGAATTCCATTTTAATTGTAATGGGTTATAAAATGGTTAATGGGGAGTGTACCACTGTTAACTTGGTCTTTCTGAAATCTATCATTTAAATAAAAAGTAACCACATTTCTAAGAATTTTCCTTACAAATAGTGATGTGTCGTTCGTGAACGAAATCGTTCTTTTTGAATGAATCTTTTAGGTGAACGAATTGTTCTCGTTCACGTAATCCACTGACTCATATTTCTCGTTCAGTGAAGTTCCTCCCTCCACAGCAGCGCGGCGCTATTAGCAGCGCATGCGCAGCTCAGTGAACCGGGTAACAACCATTTCATCCTGTCAAAGAGTTACAACCTCGAGCCAATAGCCTTCGAGTATGAGATGTGACAGAGCATGTGATTTGTTGAATGTAGTGAACGAATACGCCCTTCAATGAACGAGTTTCATATGAGTCTGAACTAGATCTAGAGATCTTATCGTTCGTGAACGAAATGACTGAACTGGTACCCATGTCGTTCGTTAATGAGTTGAACAAGCTGATACATCTCGTTCGTGAATGAAAAGACTGAACTGATACACATGTCATTCGTGAATGAGTTGAATGAGCTGATACATGTCGTTCGTGAATGAAATGACTGAACTGATACACATGTCGTTCGTGAATGAAAAGACTGAACTGATACACATGTCGTTCGTGAATGAGTTGAATGAGCTGATACATCTCGTTCGTGAATGAAAAGACTGAACTGGTACCCATGTCGTTCGTGAATGAAATGAACTGGTACATAGCTTATCTCGTTCGTGAACGAAATGAATGAGACCTGGTAAGTCTGCCATTTAGCATGTCAATCTCGCAAAGCGCAGTGCACAAACGCTTGTTTTGATATTTAGCAACTCCACGTTTAATCCCCGATTTATGAATGTGAATATATAATATACAAACTGTCTGATCAAACAATTAAAATGCTAATTAGGCAAGAAAACCTTGTGCTTTGTTCATCTGAACAACGTAATTTGACTTTATATATTGAATGCGATTATACCCACATTTTAATAAAGCCAGATCAGTTTTTGTAACCAGTGAATACGTTCGTTGACTTAAGACATAATATACACTCTTTTTTGCCACCTGCTGGTTTATTTTGTGTAATACGAAGAAATGGTCACTGAACGAATCAGTGAACGATTCTGAACGAATCATTTTGGTGAACGAACTGAAAATGAACGAATCTCTAGAAAGAATCACAATTTCCACCACTACTAACAAATAACAAAGGGGTGTGTTTCCTAAAAGAATCGTTAGTTACCAATGTCCAAAGTTCCCAATGTAGTTCAATGATTTGCTGTTTCCCGAAACCATAGTTTCAACAAGCATTTGCGAACAGCATCACAAATGTATGTGGTTGGATACAGCTCTTGGCCTATGATTAAAAGCATAGTGCCTTGTTAGTATGATATGTGGACTTGATAAAGCAAGCTAACACACAGTACATACTTTCATTCCATTTAAATAGTTTTATTACTATTTGTATGCATAATTCATGGGGTTATTATATTATTAAAGAGTTCCATGAATTGCATATGCATTTCAGGCATCTTCACTTAAAACCCATAAAATAACTGATTGACCCATTCAATTTGAGCTCATAGTGTTTCAATTCTGACATTTATTTGCCCATATTTTAAAGATACATAAGCAGTTATTCAGTTATTAATCTAAATTGTTTTAAATAGATTTTTAAATAGAATAGTTGAGTTAGTATCTTACATCAGTGGCATTTAAGAAGATTTGTTGGGGGCTATCTTACTAAATTAGAAAATGTTTATTTTTAATTCCCTTAACACATCATCACACTGCACATGCATAAATATGGGTGTTATAATTGGAAGTAAATGCAAATCTTAAGGGGGGGTATCATTAAACCTTAATCACCTTAAGATAATTAATAGCATAGTTCTATTATTAAAATGTATTATTTCAAGATTGTATTTTGAGACTGTTATGACCAAGTATTTTGAAAGTCTAGTAGGTCTGTTTCCCATCCAGCTATATTACTCACAGCTTTTTTTATTTTTTTTCCTTCTTTCGTTCTTTCTTTTTATGTGGGAGTAATCTCAGAGAAAAAGCCTTTCTTTTCAAAAGAGATTAAGCTGATTAAGTCAGTGTATCTCAAGGGTGTATAATCCTATGTCCTCTTTTCAGTGTTCCTAGCTTCTTGAATGGTGAAAGTGAAAGTGATGTGACATACAGCCAAGTATGATGACCCATACTCGGAATTCGTGCTCTGCTTTTAACCCATCCAAAGTGCACACACACAGAGCAGTGATAACACACACACTGTGAACACACACCCGGAGCAGTGGGCAGCCATTTATGCTGCGGCGCCCGGGGAGCAGTTGGGGGTTCGATGCCTTGCTCAAGGGCACCTAAGTCGTGGTATTGAAGGTGGAGAGAGAACTGTATATGCACTCCCCCCACCTACAATTCCTGCCGGCCCGAGACTCGAACTCACAACCTTTCAATTGTGATTCCGACTCTCTAACCATTAGACCACGACTTCCCAATGATTGGCCTGAGGGGTGTGTGTGTGTGTGTGTGTGTGTGTGTGTGTGTGTGTGTGTGTGTGTGTGTGTGTGTGTGTGTGTGTGTGTGTGTGTGTGTGTGTGTGTGTGTGGGTGGGTGTGTGTGTGTGTGTGTGCGTGTGTGCGTGTGTGCGTGTGCGCGTGTGTGTGTGTGTTTACCTCCTTTGGTATATAAACCTGTATATGTTCATCATTGTTTGCTGAATGATGATTTTGATTTAAATACAAAAAAATGTGCAGGATACTTCTTTGAAATGTTGGATGAATCAAATTACAAATAAAATATGAAAATTAAAATTGGTTCATAGAACCCAAAGGAAATTGCTTCAGTAGACTATTAAAAATGAAGATACAAAACAAAAGTGAAAACATTTAGTCTGTGAACTGTTTTTATTTGTTGTAATTCCAATTAAAATTCCAATTTAATTGTAATTCCAATTAAGGTTTATATTCTGATTAAGATTTTATTTTGAAACAGATGTTTAGTTGCGAAGTAAAGTGTATAGCTACTGGAGTATTTCTGTATATACATGGTAATCAGCATTTATCAAATGAACCTGCTTGATATTAATTTTCATTTCCTGAGCATTACCAGACTAGGATTAATGATGAATTAGGAAAAGTAGGTCAGTGATCATTTTAAATAAGAGACTGGTATGGTGCTGTCACCCATCTGTATCTTGATTTATGTTCATTTCTTTTTAATGAAATGTCTTGGGTCAACAGAAATTAAACACCCTCGCTATGCTTTCCATTAAAAATGTATTCATTCATTCATGAACTGCCAGATCTCGACAGGTAATTCACTGATAAATTCACCCAAATGAAAGATCATCTTTGATATTAAAGTGAAGTTCATTGCTGAATCAATCTGATTTAATTTGTTTGTAATTCATAATGAATTAATTGGCTGTAGTTAAAGTGAACTGTTTATTTATTTTGAATTGTAAGGAAGTTGATTTTAAGGTGTTTTTAATAGTAACAATAAAAACGTGTATTTAATGTACTTCACTTTAATTTATGTAATTTTGTTATACTCTTGTTGATGTAATTTTTATGTGAGCTAATACTCTGTAGTCCAATAAATGTGATCTGTTAAATCTACTACTGTATGTCCACATTTTTATTACATGTCAAGTTAAAAGTAGCTCACAGTAGATGAAAGCATTTCAAAACCTAACTTAAGGTTCATCAACTTCAG